>NC_139625.1:75158251-75283251 GCF_964638095.1 Poromitra crassiceps
TCCTGCTTGCTGGTGGCAGAGGCGTGGCTGCAGCACTCCTGCTTGCTGGTTGCAGAGCCCCCTGCAGGCTACAGTGCACTCCTGCTTGCTGGTTGCAGAGCCCCCTGCAGGCTACAGTGCACTCCTGCTTGCTGGTGGCAGAGCCCCCTGCAGGCTACAGTGCACTCCTCCTTGCTGGTTGCAGAGCCCCCTTCAGGCTACAGTGCACTCCTGCTTGCTGGTTGCAGAGGCGTGGCTGCAGGCTACAGTGCACTCCTGCTCGCTGGTGGCAGAGCCCCCTGCAGGCTACAGTGCACTCCTGCTTGCTGGTTGCAGAGCCCCCTGCAGGCTACAGTGCACTCCTGCTTGCTGGTTGCAGAGCCCCCCTGCAGGCTACAGTGCACTCCTGCTTGCTGGTTGCAGAGCCCCCTGCAGGCTACAGTGCACTCCTGCTTGCTGGTTGCAGAGCCCCCTGCAGGCTACAGTGCACTCCTGCTTGCTGGTGGCAGAGCCCCCTGCAGGCTACAGTGCACTCCTGCTCGCTGGTTGCAGCGCCCCCTGCAGGCTACAGTGCACTCCTGCTTGCTGGTGGCAGAGCGCCCCCTGCAGGCTACAGTGCACTCCTGCTTGCTGATTGCAGCGCCCCCTGCAGGCTACAGTGCACTCCTGCTTGCTGGTTGCAGAGCCCCCTGCAGGCTGCAGCACTCCTGCTTGCTGGTTGGCCTGAGCCTCTTTTAGACACGCTTCCAAAAAGCATCAATCATGTCAAATCACATCAATCATATCAAATTAGCATGTCAACTTGATTGCTGCGCCCCCGCTTGGTAAGATGTTTCATTGCTGCCACATAGTTCAATTCATTTGATACCAACAATAGATCGATCAAATTCCATGTGATCCAAAATTCGTAACCATAATATAATAATTGTTAACGATCGATTATCGATAAAATTCGTAACGATCGTTTATCGGTTATCATCCATTAACCATGCTCATGATCCCTACTGGATATGAGTGTGAGCTACATGCTAAGTAAGAAAGTGTAAAAAATTAGAATGCATTGTAAGGACTGGGCAGGAAGCCATCAGCTCATGGCCTATTTTTATACCTGCATGAGATCCGTGTTGGACGTGGCTCTGCTATTGTTTTGGTCAGGTCAGTGTCCGCAGCTTCCTTCATAGCACAGAGGGGATGGGGGGAGGGGGGGTATCAAAGGAAGAGGCTTCTTACTGTTGCAGCTGTACACCACAGCTGCTGAGACCCTGACCCAGACCCCCTCCTCTCAGCTTCCACATCACTGCAGCATGGAGACCTCATGTTCTCATGCTCAACACTATACTGGCTATACTGCAGTACTGCACCGTTAATCCTCCAGTGTGATTGGCTGTGGCTATACTGCACGGTTAATCCTCCAGTGTGATTGGCTGTGGCTATACTGCACGGTTAATCCTCCAGTGTGATTGGCAGCAAGTGCGTAGGCACCAATTAGCAGAGACTTCATAAGAAAAGGCAAGGAATCTGCACTTAAATCAAAAAGACTAAGATGGCGTCTGAAAAAGTATTTTCAGGTTTTTTTTAAGTAGTGTGTACTGCAGACCCCCCCCATTCCTTTACTGCAATTGAAAGTGAACATGCTCCTTTAGGTACCTATGGGACCTGAAACCCAAAGTCATTAGAGAATTGGGCATCCAGATTCCCTGGCTACCAACACATGGGTCATACTGTAGGTTCGAGCCCCTGTGTTTACCTCCTTTAGCTTTTGACACTCCCCCTCTCACAGCTGGAGGTCTTCTGCTCCCAGCACCCCAGGCCCAGGGGTGACCCCGTGGCTCTTGGAAGTTGGACCCATTCAAAATGACAGTAGACTTTCATAATAATGACAATATTGGCATAAGATTACATTTGTATAACTTGAATTGTTTAGCACAGTTTACTTTGGGTGACAAAATACTTTGTCCAACAGTAGCAATATATTAGACTTCTGTACTTGATTTCAGCCATGGGACAATCATTTGCCCATTTTTTCTGCAGACATATGTCAATAATTTGCAATTGAAAGCATGTGGTTGGGACATGAGCCTGAGCCTATCAGACGTGTTAACAAGGATATGCTGTAGAGTGTAGAGAAATCACTTCTTGATTCATAACAGAACTGAAACAGACCTCCAATCAGAAACAGCTCAAACTCATTACACTGAGGAAGTCATATGTGATTTATTTTAATGAAGGTTTTCACACACAAATAAAAATGTCTGTTTGACTAGTTTTAGAAGGGGACCTCGTAAAAATTAACGAATTACACCCAAATTCACGATTACTGATTTGCGCAGGATAATGAAATTCCCTGAAATCACTGGTGCTACAGACAGGCACAACTGTATCTATCTTCTAGACCAGTCGTTCTCAAAGTGGGGTCCTTGTGGGGGGGTTCCAGGAGGTCCCCAGCAAAAAGGGGAATTATTTATTTCCACTATAATTCCATCCATAACTAACACAATGACAGAATGTATGACTATTTTGGTGATGGGTTTCATACACTTTCTGTAATAAAACATCTAAAAGCAAAAGTCAAGTGGTCAAATTTGTGTCAGTTTATGGGCCCTTGACTGGTTTAAACTGTGGATGTGAACTGAAAGGGTAAGTGAAAAAGACAAAGTACTGTATGCTGTGCTCAGACTTTCCCTGGATGATTAAAGGCTAAACAGACAGACAGAGAAACAGAGAGGGAGAAAGATAGACCAGTTAAGAAAATAAAAGGCTAAATCACAGACTACATGGAGGTCATGGATGTGTGGCGACCCAGCTTCTGCTTTTTGATCTTCCCTCTCTCTCTCTCTCTCTCTCTCTCTCTCTCTCTCTCTCTCTCTCAGACAGCCATCATCGGCCTGACTCTGCCATTTAGTCGAGGAAGATAAAAATATTCTTAGGTCGCTTATTAGAGGATCAGAGAGGTTACGCAAACATCGGATGTCACGGCCCACTCCTGCCCTACACTGTCCCAAACACTAAACCTGCCCTACACTGTCCCATACACTAAACCTGCCCTACACTGTCCCATACACTAAACCTGCCCTACACTGTCTCATACACTAAACCTGCCCTACACTGTCCCATACACTAAACCTGCCCTACACTGTCCCATACACTAAACCTGCCCTACACTGTCCCATACACTAAACCTGCCCTACACTGTCCCATACACTAAACCTGCCCTACACTGTCCCATACACTAAACCTGCCCTACACTGTCCCATACACTAAACCTGCCCTACACTGTCTCATACACTAAACCTGCCCTACACTGTCCCATACACTAAACCTGCCCTACACTGTCCCATACACTAAACCTGCCCTACACTGTCTCATACACTAAACCTGCCCTACACTGCTCCATACACTAAACCTGCCCTACACTGTCCCATACACTAAACCTGCCCTACACTGTCCCATACACTAAACCTGCCCTACACTGTCCCATACACTAAACCTGCCCTACACTGTCCCATACACTAAACCTGCCCTACACTGTAGAGTATATACTGTCTCTGTCTCTATGTGGGAGCATGAAGACGTGTAGAAACCACTGTGGTAGAGTATACACTGTAGCAAAACCACACAACTTCCTTTTCTGTGGCTTAAGAGTGAAGCAGCTTTCTGGTTTCCCACATTCAGTGGAGAACTAAACAGTTCCCCTGAGATTAGTTTTATTATTAGCACAGATTAAAATCAACACTCAACAGTATAACTAAATACACAGTAAAGCAAGAGTTGAGCAAGAGTTGTGTTCCTCTAATCATCAACACTAATACTCATGATTAAGTATGGCGATCAAAACATAGAGAGATTATCAGATTATCGCTGTAGTCCTAATTGGACCCTAAAGTGAGCTTCTCTGGCTGTCCCTGGGTCTCTCTCCAGCCGAGCTTCTCTGGCTGTCCCTGGGTCTCTCTCTCCAGCCGAGCTTCTCTGGCTGTCCCTGGGTCTCTCTCTCCAGCCGAGCTTCTCTGGCTGTCCCTGGGTCTCTCTCTCCAGCCGGGAGCTAAAGTGAGCTTCTCTGGCTGTCCCTGGGTCTCTCTCTCCAGCCGGGAGCTTCTCTGGCTGTCCCTGGGTCTCTCTCTCCAGCCGGGAGCGTTTTCTCTGCTCTTTCTCTTGGTCTGTGACCTTGCCTTCTGCAGAGTCACACAAAGAAAGGCATTCCAGTGCGTGCTGCCGCAGTGCCAGGCAGGAAACTAACACTTTCATCACTCTGACACGCTGGCTTCTAGCATTCACCAATGGCCCTCTGACTATTTCAGCAGGCTAATATGATGTGCAGGATGTTATAAGAACCGCCATGTGCCTCCGTGTCTGGTTGAGTAGACTCACTCACTCTAACCTCGCCAGGCAGCTGGACTCACAAGTTCACTGACCATCGCCGCCAGAAATCCATCTTGCCACGCTGCCAGGTATGCGTTTGAATCGGTCCATAGATATTATATGACTATAGATGGGTCGCCGCAGGCTCCGCCAATTCTAACGTGGTAGCAGCGAGTCTCCTAAATTGTCACGTGACTCCAATAGACTCAGACCTGCCGAAAGTCTCCTGCGTGGCCGTGTCCGTGGAAAACCACGGGCAAAACCCACAAAAAGACAGGAAGTGAGTTGAAGTTGGGCCGTCTTGCTTGAAATCTAGAGCCATATGATTTCCGCAAATAAAAAATTCCGGTAATAAAAATGGAATCAACTGTAAAACATGGAATATTGCAGAACTTTCCATAATTTGGCTGAAATTGATAAAAGTAGGCCTAATTATCAAAATACAAAGTAGATCTAACGATCATAGTAACCTAAATGATTTCATAATTGTAAAATAGACCTAGAGAAATGATTACATTTTCGATTGGGGTGTTTTGAGAGGGGGGTCGGCCTTGAGTGGGACCCTTACTGCACAACTTAGTTTTTACCTTGAGAAACATGTCGAAGAGGCTGTCTGAAATAGCCAAGTCGTCAAAAAAAGAAAAAACATCGCTACTAACCTCTAAATTGAAATAAAAATGGAAAAAACGGATTTCGGGGAAAAAGAAAACGGAATTTGGGGAAAAAAAACGGATTTCATATGGCTCTATTGAAATCTCATCGTCTTTGATCGGTCCCAGCTCTGGGCACGCGCACATGCACGCATGCATGCGCACTCACATTCATGCACATGTGCGCGTGGTGCAGTTTAACACAATCACTGCCAACAGTTTTTTCAATACTGTAGGTAGCTTCTGCCAAGGGTTTTTTTGAGGATTCTGGCTCATCTTTCAAGAGCCGAGGATTATTTTCTGCTAGGACTTTGTGAACACAAAATATCTAAAAAGAACTAATAGAATGTGTGCTTTCTCTGTCTAAAAGAGTTAGTTTTTATCATGTTCTGTTATGTAGGCATTAGCAGTTGAATACAGCATGGTTTCAGCGTCTGAGAAGGAAAGCTGAGAAAAATGCATTTTTGTGAAATTCGATAGAACAGTCACTTTAACTATTTATTTTTGCCATCAGTGAGACATCAGACATCTAAACAATATAGTTCTGAACAGTAATTTCCTCCATAACAGCACCCCCACCCCCCTCTCCTTCAAACTCCTCCCTCCGTGGGTGTGTCTCTGGTGGCTTTGCAGCGTTTGTCACAGGCGAGTCTCTGCTGCCTGTCTGTGCTGCCTGGCTGCTGGCGGCCGCTCGTCGGGCGAGTCTGGATGGGGCTCGTTCGTTTCTGGGTTTTCGGTTGTGAGCTCAGCTGGGATGAAGCTGCGTGCGATTCTGGGCTTTCTGCTGGTGTTTCAAAGTGTGTTGCACCCAGAATCTATTTTTGGAATCCCCCACCGCCAGCTCCCAGCGCGAAAGCGAAAGCGTTTTCGCCAATCCATTTTCATGAGAATGGCTTCCTCACGCTGCTGTTTTTGCTCGGCTTTCTCTAGTCTGGAGAGCACTGTCGCCACTTAGTGGGTCGGTAAAATAGGTTATACACATTCAATAGCATGTAAAAGGGTTTGATCCACGTCCCACCGTCAAAAGATTTTTTTTGACGAGTTAACTCATCGACGGCAGTCAACCGTTGGATTTTTTTTGACGAGTTAACTCGTCGACGGCAGTGAACGTGTTAAGAAACATCTGGAAATGAATGGAGAATTTATTTCCTCATTGGCATGCTACGGAGAGAGCGGCTCAAAACACACACGCACACACACACACACAGTGTGAGAGAGAGTGATGAGGGGGGTGGAGGAGAAGGGTGTAACCTGCACACCTGCACGGCTTACTTCAACACCTCACCTGGGTGTGATTTTTTTGAAGGTGCCTGGCTGCCCTTTTCCAAACAGTTTCGGAGGACAAGTTCCCAGATCGTTCTGTGTAACAAACCATGTGACTCAGTCAGACTAGAACTAACCAGCCAAAACATCAGCATCACTTCACACATTGTGCACTTCTAGTGAACAAACACACTGTTGCATCCACATGATACAGTGACTGAATTCAGGAGCCATTTTCATGATTCCAGTAGCCACAGACGTTAAAATGGACAAAGAATGATAGCCGATGACCTGCCAAATGTTGCTGATTAGACATAACATGGTTACAGTCAGTCTTTTCCAGTATCTGTCTGGTCGCTGGCCGGCGGTGGGAATTTCCAAGCAACACCATCAGGCCAGGTGGAGGGTTGAGTGGGACAGCTTGACCTTAGCTGTCTCATCAGTCCGCCTCAACAAAGCCACCCAGCCCCAGGGCCAAGGAGCTTCTCCAAGGAAACTGGATGGACAAGTAAAACCTCCACAGACAGAGGTTTCATGTTTCAAACATCACGAGCCATCGGAGAAATGCTGGTGAAACTAAGCGGCTGGTAAGAAGATAGTGGAGGTTTCGGCAGTTTTGCGAAACGCTAATCACTGCGCTATTTAGTGTCAGCCAATCGACAGCTTTCTCTGCCACCTCCTAAAGGTTTGAAATGACTTGAGAAAGGCCACAATGGGGGGGGACGTTGGTGATCTTTCAGGGAGAAAATGTACAACACGTGAAACCCAAGTTTGCAGTTAATTTTGCATTAGCCATAGCCTATGTCTGTAAGAATATCTATTACAATGGTAATATTGACAGAGCAGGGGTGATCTGCTGTGTAGGGGCTGTTCGTCCAACGTTAGCGTTTTGGCATGGACAAAGCGCTGCCTGGAGCACTTTTTGTATGGAAATAAACCGACGGACAGTGATAGAGTGATCTGATGTTAGCTTAGCAGCTGTTAGCCTACCTCACGGTGGTTGGATGGCTAACGCTTTGTTCGAGTAGACAATTGTGGAAAAAGTGAAGGCTCATTTCCAATACATGTCCGGTATAATCCATACTGCTTTATAATCACCGTTACGTAAATCCACTGATTACAAGGTCTGATCTTCTGCCAAAAAGTGTTAACTTCAATAATGCTAGCTGCTAACTCATACATGGGCAACATACGGCCCGCGGGCCGTATGCGGCCCGCGGGCGCCCCCTGTGTGGCCCGCGATGGAATTGCAAAAAAAAAAAAAAAAAAATTTTTTTTTTTTTTTTTTTTACAGTGCACTTGAACGCAACATGCAATATACCCGCTGAATAAGTGTCCAAATGTTCATGTCATTCTGGGCAATACTCTTCTGTTATAGCATTTCAGTCTGAAATATGGAATATCTTTCAATAATATTTATGACTAAAAGGCTAAAAGTAATCTCATGTGTAAGAAATGACTGTTCTACATTGAAGTAGAAATTTAAATAATTAACTTGTTGGTTTTGGATTTATTTAGCTTCAAGAGTGCATTTTTGTTCTTGTGTGACCCTCAACACAGGCTTTGAGAATCCCGGGCCACTTACTGATACTTATGCTTAAATTAACCCACTCATATTCTGGTTTATTTCAAGAAAAACATTTCGGCTAGTGGAAATTCTAATTGGCTGGTAACTTTAAAATCTAGCAGCCATATTGGCAGGTGGTGAAAAAAGTTAATTTCAAGCCCTGCAGGGAGAGCAGGTGGTGACATAGGAGTGAGTGAGGAAAAGGATCAAATATTGGTGGTTAAGACTGAATAATGACATCACAATTGTTAATTTAAAATTAGTTATTCCTCTAAACCTGGCTTCAAATGCCCCAAATTTTTCGTGCTGGCGCCGTTCAGCCCTCAGCAAAATCTGGTAGCGAGGACATTTTTTTGTGGCCCTCTCTATCATCAAAGTTGCCCATCCATGGGTTACGGCATGACAATATTTGTTCGGCCCCCGGCAACAATCTGGGTTTCTCATGTGGCCCCCCATGAAAAATAGTTGCCCACCCCTGTGCTAACTGCTAGTCACTGGGCTCTCCGGCTCTGCAGAGAGGTAATATTGACCTTATATCGGCACTTTCCAAATCAGCCCTGAATTTTACTGCGCTGTCCTCATACATCTTCTCCACCCTCATAGCTGTTGTTCTCTGATGGTGGCTTGTAGACTACTCCGGCTCCACAGCAAGGAGATACGCTCCCGTTACTCCGGCTCCACAGCAAGGAGATACACTCCCGTTACGCCACCATTTCCGTGACGAGCTGGGAAATCTTCTCTGCCCTGACGGCATCACAACAACGGCGTTTGTTACTGCTAGCAAACAAGGTCATGAGAGACTGATTTTCATCTGGCCCGTTGACGTCCTCCTTGTGCTTTATGCGCCCGTGGTTAAGCATCAAACTGGTATGTCTATGTTTTGCAAGTTTATGCATATCTTTCGTTTCGTCGTGTTTGTCAAAATACGTCCAAACATTACTCTTATGCGGCACAATGGTGCCTAGCTGTATCGCCAGATCCACGTGGGGGCCAACAGCTGAAACGTTACTTGAGTACTGACGTTACAAACAAGTACTCGAGTATAGTGCTGCACGATTAATCGAATCGCAATCGCGATGTCAGCACGTGCGATTACATAACCGCAAAAGTGTGCGATTATTATTATTTTTTCACATCTTTTTGAGTGTGTGTGTGTGTGTGTGTGTGTGTGAGAGCCTCCTCTAAACTAACATTACACGCGACGCAGCAAACACACGTTTCTCTGCCATCACACTGGGCATCAACACTAGCGGGAGACTTCTCCCATGCACTCCCGCAAATAAGTAATGTTATGTGCAGCAAGGTTACATATTATCTTACCGAGAGGGAGAGAGAGAACATCCATCATCGCTAACAGCAAGCTATGCTAATAACTAGCTAGCCGTTCAGAAACGCATGTAAACAGCCGTGTGATTAGTGAGAACGTCAGTAAAATAAGGAGAGAGCTGCAGGTGCTTATGTAGAGCTAGTGCACGATTAAGTGCACAGTGGGGATGACCCGCTGTGATGAAGAATATAACGAGATTAACCAGGTTGATAGCAGCAAAACACTGTCGCAGCTGCCAGCAGCAGCACCTCCAGGCTAACTAGCCTGTCACATGATGCCTTCATGGTCCCTCGATAAAGTCTGCAGATGCACGTTACCTCACCTCTCTCTCAAGAAGCGTCACGTGAGTGTGGCGTTTAAGGCCATCTGTCGCTACAAAAGAAATAAACGGGGTGTATCATTGGTATTACTGGACAGACATGTAACTAACTTTGCAACTTTGCTGAGCCATCTTCTATGTGCTGTAACACAGTGCAGTTTCTTTTTGTCTGGTGTTTCTTTTTTACATGTTTGGGACAGGCAAATGTCTCAAAATGTTTTATTTTTTTGTAAAGATAATTTTATTTCAAATTGTTTTATTTTTTTATTTTTAATATATTTTAAATTGTAACATATTTCATGTATTTTAGTCTGTGATATGTGAAACCATGGTATTTTTGTCCAAGGTTATCATACCGTCAAAACCTCATGCCCGCACATCCCTAGATACCATTTGTTTATTATATCGCAATCACAATCGCAAATCGCAATATTGTCCACCATAATCGCTAATCGCACCTTTCCCCCAAATCGTGCAGCACTACTCGAGTACCCGAGTACTCCCGCCCATCCCTAATCATAAATAATACATCAAACACATATTTCTAAACACATTTAGGAGACAATGTGTCATTGTTAGAAAGATGTGTGGCGTTCTGTTGTGCGGTCAAATTGTTTAAATCTCATGTTATGCATTTCGTTGTGCAGAAATGTGCAAAGGAAAGTGAGAAAGCAACAGCTACAGTAGGCAAGGCAAGGCACCTGTATTTGTATAGTACATTTCATATACTGACTGAGGCAATTCAAAGCTCTTTACAGAGTAATAAAGAAAATACTGTAAACGAGTAACAATTAAAAAGTGCAAAAGTACATTAGACAAAAGATACAAAAGATAAGACTTAAAAAGTAAACTGGTGCAGTTCAAATCAAGTGAAATATAACAGACAGATAAAGATCATAACTACTCCCACTTTTAGACTGTGAGTGAACCCATATGTTTTTCGTTACTTTTCTTATCCCCTGTCCTTCCCGATTCTAATCTTGATCTGATATTTCACGACAGATCTCAGGCCAGTAGCATGGCAGAGTGAACCAAACAGATCTCAGGCCAGTAGCATGGCAGAGCGAACCAAACAGATCTCAGGCCAGTAGCATGGCAGAGCGAACCAAACAGATCTCAGGCCAGTAGCATGGCAGAGCGAACCAAACAGATCTCAGGCCAGTAGCATGGCAGAGTGAACCAAACAGATCTCAGGCCAGTAGCATGGCAGAGCGAACCAAACAGATCTCAGGCCAGTAGCATGGCAGAGCGAACCAAACAGATTTTTCAATAACTGGCAGCTGCAAAATTGCTACCAGAACATTGAGAAAATCCCCAGCTGTGACGAGGCCTAGGGTCTCCAACTTTGTATTCACATTTCTCAAAATGACTCAGTGCACATTGCAACCTCACACCTGACGTGTGCGGGGGACTGCACTGCAGAAAACGCTCAAGGTCACACCAGTAAGCAAGAGAAGCCATTCTACACCAAAATAAGATCCACACGTCCAGATTGGCCAAAATTGAATGAAGGTAGGATGAGAAAATAGATAGAATATCTGCTGCTATGTTGTTGGATGGAGTGAGATAGGCCTAATCTGTAAGCTGACTAACCACATTTAGCAGCAGAAGCTTGCCTGGAGGAGCCCTGCATTATTCAAGCACAATGAGCCATTAAACAAAGCAAACTGTTTTGTGAGAATGAGGGAGAACGGGGATGAGAAGACCGAGACTGTAAATATGGAATGTTTTGACAAGGAGAGCAAGAAGAGAGAGACGGGGAAACTGGGATGGCCATAGGAAAGTCTGAGGAGGAAGCATCCATCTTTCTTGCCTGATAAATAGATTACATCTCTGGTGTAAACACACAGACACAGTAGTACACACACGCACGCACGCACGCACGCACGCGCGCGCACGCACACACACACACACACACACACACACACACACACACACACACACACACACACACACACACACACACACACACACACACAGCACAGAGCTCAAACAGAAACATGCTCTCATGAGGAAGGCCTTTCATCAGCTCTTGAGTCTTGACCTTCTCTTCCTTTCATCACAGCCTCACAGAGAGAGAGAGAGAGAGAGAGAGAGAGAGAGAGAGAGAGCACCCTCTATCACCTGCCTCATAAATAAGAAATACATAAGGTACCAGAGCTGAGGGATGTGCAAAAAAAAAAAAAAATGCAATAATCTTGGAGAATTGACTAGGCCTAAAAAAAAAATAAGTTTGGTTTCTGTTGGTTGTCAGTTCGGTGATGGGTCGGTAGGGAATTTTTTTTTTTTTTTTTTTCCCAGTGGCAGCAAGGGATAGATAGGAAATAATATATATATTTTATTTTCCTTAAAATTACAGCAGCGATGGATACTTTTTTTCATAACATAGTTTACATGTACTCTACCACTGTGCTCTACACACGTTTTTATATGAACAAAATATTTAAGTCAATATGAATGCTTTCATATCAAACATGTTTGATATTTAGGACTGAAAATCTGCGTGAATAGCCTACATCATCCTGCTGCTGTGCAAGCCTCCCGTCATTATCGTTTATCTCCCCTAGAATCTCAAACATGCACACACTACAAGATTTGTAAATGTGGCGCACCATGCACTACAGGATATTATTAAGATTATCGGCAGGATAATCACCTTGAAGCCCGGCCATACTCGTTTTTGGGGTTCCAGCAGTGACCAAAGTGCTCCGCCCCCACCTCACCTCTGCTCTCTCTTTTCCTCATTTTCATGCCCGTCTCGCCAAACAAATGAATCTCACGGTAGTTAGCATGCGTGTAAACAACGCGAGTCTATTGTCTGTACAAGTGAGAACACAAACACATGTACAATATATTCCCCTGCTGCATGTCATGAGATCGGCAAAAGTTTGGATAGACTGGATTGCTTCCCGCAGCAGCAATGCCTTTTCCCCCCCACACTGCTCGATACAGGTAGGAGATTACAGCCTCTGACTGGCAGGGGCTCAAAACTACGATATAACAACTTTTTATTCATTGGTCATTCATTGTGATATAAATTAGTGACATTTTCCCCCAAATCCTCATGGTTCTGTGCTGTTGGTATTTGGTAGCCTATCTGATGCGTGCAGTGCAGCGCATCAAATGAGCCGCGTCAATTAACGATAATGACGGGAGTCTCCCGCAGCAGCAGAATGATGTATTCGCCCAGATTTTCAGTCCTAAATATCAAACATGTTTGATATGATCGGGACGGCCCCGATGAGGCTGTGAGCAGATCGGGAGGTTTAAGATTGGATCTGCAAACAGCTCACACTAAAATCCTGTAGTGTGAGCCAGCCATAGCGCCACCGTCAAATCAACATGCTCATAAAATAAATTGGGTCGCACGTAAATTGACAGGGTCGGTCGGCAACCGGAACCAAACTTTATTTTTTTTTAGGCCCTATAGACTGAATGTCACTTCCTGCTCCCTGTCGCCAAACTGTTGCACTAGAAGTTATAAATCAGAAAGACTACATACACTGTCGCCTAAGTGACATCACTTTCTCTACCGGCAAAGCTGAAGACCGGCGACATGCCACAAGCTTCCATGAGCTATGTAGTTTTTATATGAAACTAACCCCTACGTTTCAGTTTGATGACCACACCGTCCGTCCGTCCATCCATTTCTATGTCCTGGTCTGGACTGAGTCTATGCCCTGGTCTGGACTGACTCTATGTCCTGGTCTGGAGTGGACTGACTCTATGTCCTGGTCTGGACTAGGGATGTTCATCAATTATCGAAAATCGATAATCGATCGTTAAGGATTGGAATCGATCCTGTGGCATTTGGATCGATTTTTTAATTATAAAAAAAAAAAAAAAAAATTTTTTTTTTTTTTTTTGGACTAGGTTTGGGTGGAATTCGTTCCTCCTCGCCCCACTCCATTGCACAGCCGACTAACGTGAGGTGGAGCTTCATATAGTCTCTAGTTTTCTGGCTGGGCACGGGCCTTTGTGCCAACAAAACTGTTTTAAACATGAGAAATTCACACCGGCATGCGCCGGGGACAGCAGTGTTGGAGAGGAGACACATTGAAATAAAGAGTTCATTGAGGAGAACACGTTGTCTTTCGTATTTTCTGCCATAGGCATTCATTTTGTTAAAAAAAAAAAAAAAAAAAAAAAATTGAAAAAATTGAAAAAATTGAAAATTTTCTAAGTATTAATAAAATCGATAATCGATAATTGATCGTTAATTCTCACCGATTATCGATTTTGGAAAATTTTCAAAATGAACATCCCTAGTCTGGACTGAGTCTATGTCCTGGTCTGGACTGACTCTATGTCCTGGTCTGGACTGAGTCTATGTCCTGGTCTGGACTGACTCTATGTCCTAGTCTGGACTGACTCTATGTCCTGGTCTGGACTGAGTCTATGTCCTGGTCTGGACTGAGTCTATGTCCTGGTCTGGACTGACTCTATGTTCTGGTCTGGACTGACTATGTCCTGGTCTGGACTGACTCTATGTCCTGGTCTGGTGAAGCTACCAACTTTTCAGTCACATCATGTATTTTTCACAGCTTAGCTATTGCTTGAAATAACATGACATCATTTTGATGAGTTAACAAAGCATATGCAGCCTGAACTGAAAATAATCCGGCCAATATTTCTCAGGCCAGAAGCTGGTTGTCTGTCCACACATCAGCTGTGTGTCCCCGCTCACTCAGCTATAGGAAATGAATGGACTTCCGCTGGCTTCTTGACTGTGTCCGCTCACAGTGTGGCACACAGCACAGCAACCGACCCCCTCCCAGCCCACTGATTCAAGCCAGCAGTCCCTACACTCCAAGCCCAGTTCTCTAAACCCAGAGGTTCTCAAAGTGGCTCCTTGAGGGGGTCCCAAGGAGTCCCCAACAAAAAGGGTAATCATTTATTTGTGTGTGCATTAAGTGTGCAGAGTGTAGAGTTTGCATGCAGTAACTGTCTCTAAGCCTGAAGTGAACAGAGTGAAACCTGTGATCAGAAAAGTCTTTATTATATGATGTTCTTATTCCAGTAAGTTCCAGTTGCAGTGAACATCAGGTTTTTGGGAACGTCCCTCAGAAGCTCTCAACGACCTCTGGGGTGACTCAGTATGGGTCACGGAAGCAGTGGCCATATTCTGTTATTCTGGCACATAGCAGACAGAGGGCTATGCTGCTCTCCAGCCACGCATGTGTTTTCTTCCTAGCTTAGGGCTGAACTCACTTTTTGTCCACTGGCTTTTACAAGTCTATTAACCCATTGATACCTGATGCAGCATTTGTGTGTGTATCCCTTTAAGACCGCGTGACGCGGTTCGCGGTCTTAAAGGGATACACACACAAATGAGGGATATACACGCAAATGCTGCATCAGGTATCAATTGGTTAACTCCCAAAATCCACCAGCAAAACTATTTGAACAGTTACACATTTGTAGCCGCTAGTATAAGTCACTGACAGTCATTCAGTAGGGTTGGTGGAGTCGGTAAAAAAAGCATCTCCAATGCAGAAGCACGGCGTTTCATTTCGGCGTCCTTGTTAACAGTTTAGACCGATCACACCGGCCATCTCACGTTTCCTCATCGGGTCTATTTTTGAAGGTCACTCACTGTTCTCTAGGACTGTGAATCTTCACTGGCCTCACGATTCGATTACGATTCATCTGTCAACGATTCGATTCGATATCACGATGCATCTCAATACAGCTCAAAGTATTGCAGCTCCATGTATCAAATCCTCAATTTTCTGTATTATTACTGCACATGGCTACTTTTTCATCAATTAATACAAGCAGTCAGATAAATATCAAGTCCCTTTTTTATTTAGAAAGTGCTTTAAAATCTGAATGTCAACAGAAATTTTAACAGAAACGATTCAACGATTCATCTGTCAACGATTCGATTCGATTCACATGTCCGCATCGCGATGCATCGATTATACGATTCATTTTGACACCCCTATGTTCTACGGCCCTACAGCACCAAGTGACCTAAAGTGGCTGCTTCAGGCATTTCATCTCTTTGGGCTCAATATGTGTTTCTGAAGCCAAACCATGACCATAACTCTGACCGATGCTCAAGAACAGGCTTCAATAACACAATCCATCCTAGTGACAGCAACATAATCTAGACAAGTACAGGCTGACTTTAGGCTACCAACAGTCACAGTGAAGTAGCCTGCACCAAGCTGCTGCTCTCTGCTCTTACTTTCCTTATCATCTGGATTGTGTGACACTGACAGCCCACTGAGGCCCCAGTGCTGCCAGCCTAACACTGTATCATTTGTTTTTCTCCATTTGTTAATCCCTCTGCTTAAGTCTAGACGGCAGATCTTCTCAGCATATGTTGCCCCACAAGGCCCCACAACACCCCATATACCCCTACTGCCCCCTCCCTCGCCCTCACTGCCCAGGCCAGCTTGACCCCCAGTGGGCAGCACTCCAGCACCTTCTAATCAAATCTAAAGACATGGAGCCCCAGCTTTTCAATGACAGCTCTGCCGCTGCCAACAGCTCAATGCAATTTGGACAAAGCAGATAGTGTGTGTGTGTGTGTGTGTGTGTGTGTGTGTGTGTGTGTGTGTGTGTGTGTGTGTGTGTGTGTGTGTGTGCACGCATGCGTGGTGTTGTGTGCTTCCGATAGCCGGCCCAGCTTGCTAGTCAGCAAAAAGAAAATGCTAACAGTGGGGTATGATGGGTCACAAACAGTGGTCGGGGTTGACAGACGATGTGTCAAGTATCAAGTCAAGTCATTCTTACTTTACACAGCGAGTAGTTTTGGCAATCTGATTGGTTCCCACCAGGCTGATGATTCTCCGAACATGGCTAGAAACACCCATAAAGCTCATAAAAATGCTTGTGAAATTAAAAACGAGGTGGCAAAAAGCGCTCTAATAATGTCACCTTCCTGATATTTTTTCACTGAGCTGTCAGATGTATTCATGTGTGAATCCATCTACTGTCCCACATAGGCCATTTGTGGGAACCTCAGGGGGGATCAAGGTGGGATCAATAAATCATTTTCTTGTTGCATAAAACTGTTGCATAAAACCCTAGAGATGTTCTTTACTGTGATTATGGAAACTATTGAACCACCATCTTACTCAGATTTGAGACAAATAATGTTAATGTGGGCACTATTTCTACGATAAAAAACAGCACCTGTATCTCAAAGTCAAGGCAAAGTGTTTTAACAGTGTAATGAAGGTCTGAAATACAGATAAAAATGGGAAAGAACAAACGCGACTAATGCAAACTGCATGTGCAATTGAGTGCAGTCATGTGTTGGTTGCACACAAACACCTACACACACACACACAAACACACACACACACACACACACACACACACACGCGGATGGCTGATAACTACATTCCCCTAATGGGACCCTGGGGGCAGGCAAGTGGGAGGGGCTGAGTGATGGTTTTTACCCAGAGACTCACTGCAGCATCATCTGTGCACGGGGCCGTTGGCGTAGGACGGACTCACCGTGTCGGCCGGGATATATTTAGTGCCATCGCTTGTAGGTGACCCTCACTGAGCTGAGTGCAGCTGAGGAGAGGGTAGATGATGCTAGCTTGTAGGTGAACCTCACTGAGCTGAGTGCAGCTGAGGAGAGGGTAGATGATGCTAGCTTGTAGGTGAACCTCACTGAGCTGAGTGCAGCTGAGGAGAGGGTAGATGATGCTAGCTTGTAGGTGAGCCTTACTGAGCTGAGTGTAGCTGAGGAGGAGCTAGATGATGCTAGCTTGTAGGTGAACCTCACTGAGCTGAGTGCAGCTGAGGAGAGGGTAGATGATGCTAGCTTGTAGGTGAGCCTTACTGAGCTGAGTGTAGCTGAGGAGGAGCTAGATGATGCTAGCTTGTAGGTGAACCTCACTGAGCTGAGTGCAGCTGAGGAGGGTAGATGATGCTAGCTTGTAGGTGAGCCTCACTGAGCTGAGTGCAGCTGAGGAGAGGATAGATGATGCTAGCTTGTAGGTGAGCCTTACTGAGCTGAGTGCAGCTGAGGAGGGTAGATGATGCTAGCTTGTAGGTGAGCCTTACTGAGCTGAGTGTAGCTGAGGAGGAGCTAGATGATGCTAGCTTGTAGGTGAGCCTTACTGAGCTGAGTGCAGCTGAGGAGGGTAGATGATGCTAGCTTGTAGGTGACCCTCACTGAGCTGAGTGCAGCTGAGGAGGAGCTAGATGATGCTAGCTTGTAGGTGACCCTCACTGAGCTGAGTGCAGCTGAGGAGGGTAGATGATGCTAGCTTGTAGGTGACCCTCACTGAGCTGAGTGCAGCTGAGGAGGGTAGATGATGCTAGCTTGTAGGTGAACCTCACTGAGCTGAGTGCAGCTGAGGAGGGGGTAGATGATGCTAGCTTGTAGGTGAACCTCACTGAGCTGAGTGCAGCTGAGGAGAGGGTAGATGATGCTAGCTTGTAGGTGAACCTTACTGAGCTGAGTGCAGCTGAGGAGGGGGTAGATGATGCTAGCTTGTAGGTGAACCTTACTGAGCTGAGTGCAGCTGAGGAGAGGGTAGATGATGCTAGCTTGTAGGTGAACCTTACTGAGCTGAGTGCAGCTGAGGAGGGGGTAGATGATGCTAGCTTGTAGGTGAACCTTACTGAGCTGAGTGCAGCTGAGGAGAGGGTAGATGATGCTAGCTTGTAGGTGAACCTCACTGAGCTGAGTGCAGCTGAGGAGGGGGTAGATGATGCTAGCTTGTAGGTGAACCTCACTGAGCTGAGTGCAGCTGAGGAGGGGGTAGATGATGCTAGCTTGTAGGTGAGCCTTACTGAGCTGAGTGCAGCTGAGGAGAGGGTAGATGATGCTAGCTTGTAGGTGAACCTCACTGAGCTGAGTGCAGCTGAGGAGAGGGTAGATGATGCTAGCTTGTAGGTGAACCTTACTGAGCTGAGTGCAGCTGAGGAGAGGGTAGATGATGCTAGCTTGTAGGTGAACCTCACTGAGCTGAGTGCAGCTGAGGAGGGTAGATGATGCTAGCTTGTAGGTGAACCTTACTGAGCTGAGTGCAGCTGAGGAGGGGGTAGAGAGGGTAGATGATGCTAGCTTGCTGTGAGGTGGGAATTTATTTGGAAGACACTTAGCATTTGGCAACATGGATGTCTGAAGGAAGGATGATATGGTGGTCCCACTGCTCCAAAACTGATTATGAAGGCTAAACGTTAACTAGCAACAATTTGATGCATTTCTCCATGGGAGAAAACTAATTGAGATAGCAAATAATAATAATAATAATTTTATTATAGAGTTTCTGAGATATTTGTTTCCTCACGTTTGATTTTCATGTGTCTTTTTTCTTTCCTTTTTAATAGATTATTAGATTATTTGGGGGTATTTTTTTTGCTTTGTTAGACAGTTCAAAGTAGGGATGTTCATCAATAATCAAAAATCAATAATTGATCGATAAGGAATCAATTCGATCATGTGGAATTATGATCGATTATTGTTTGTTTTGTTTTTGTTTTTTTGCGGACTAGGTTTGGGTGGAATTCTGCAGACCTCATTGAGGCCGTTATAAACATGAAACTTCGTACACTTCTCTCCTCATTTTCAACCAAGTGTAAGTAACGGTACACGTGTTTAAGTGAATTCAAGTAATTTTATTTGTTTATAACGTTATGAACTATGAAGTAGCAGCAGTCAGCATGGGTGGGCATGGACTCAGCAAGCCTTTAGCTGCTAAGCGTCCTGCTAAGGCTTAGCAGGACGCTAACGCCCACCTGAATCAATTCACACACATATCGTGGCAAATAATAATATCCACGCGTCGGACTGAGAGCAGCTGGATGGAACTCGACCATCAGGACAGATGAGGTTTTTGTCATGAGTTTATAAGCCTGGCCGCAGCTGAGTCCTACTTTCAAAATGTGAGTACAGTAGCCTAGCTAGCTAGCTAGGTTACATGTTTGTTTAACTGTTAGTCACAGGCCACAGTGCTAGTGTCTGATATTCTTACTACACAGCGGCATCGCCATTATAACCGGCCGAGAACACGTGACGTTATTACCAGTTTTATATATATATATATATATATATATATATATATATATATATATATATTTATATATATATATTATTATATTATTATATATATTATTGTGCTATCGATAATCGATAATTGATCGTTAATTTTCCCGAATTTCGATTATGGAAATTTATTCAAAATGCCCATCCCTAGTTCAAAGTATAGAGAGACAGGGAAAACTGGGAGAGAGAGGGATGATATGTGATAAAGGTCCCAGGCCAGATTCAAACACAGGACATCTAATCTGTTTTGATATGATCCGGTGAGATTCAACTGGTTGATGGCCCAATTTCTGAGCTGCCAATACGTCTACAACAAAAATGACATTCTTGTACAGTATGCATCAGTATACTACTACCCCAGTTCCTTTGTTACTATTTCAGGATACAACCAGTCCAGCATCAAATTCACCCTCAGCGTCAGCAGAATGATAATGCTGTATCTTTAAATGAAAGAAGAGCGTGTGGCTCTCACTGTAACCTCCATCAAGCCCTCTGCATCAATATCCCCCTGGTCCCTTCCTCCTTCCGCAGACAGATCGATTGGTTGCCGAGCCGACCGCATCGTCTGGGCTTAATGACTATCAGGCCCCGCTCAGGGACACTCTTATCGCTTCAGTCGCTTTTATTATTATTAAATACGAAGATAATGCGTGTTTATTATTGGCCAAATACAACGATGATGCGTGTTTTCTATTGGCCAAATACAATGACGATGTTTATTATTGGCCAAATACAACGATGATGTGTGCACGGGGGATTTGATTTGGTGCCGACACATTCAAGACGGCTGCATGACACAGGATGGTGTGGGATAGAATGCAAAGGTCCGGGACACAGGATGGTGTGGGACAGAATGTAAAGGCCCGGGACACAGGATGGTGTGGGATAGAATGCAAAGGCCTGGGACACAGGATGGTGTGGGACAGAATGTAAAGGCCTGGGACACAGGATGGTGTGGGACAGAATGTAAAGGCCTGGGACACAGGATGATGTGGGACAGAATGTAAAGGCCTGGGACACAGGATGGTGTGGGACAGAATGTAAAGGCCTGGGACACAGGATGATGTGGGACAGAATGCAAAGGCCCGGGACACAGGATGGTGTGGGACAGAATGCAAAGGCCCGGGACACAGGATGGTGTGGGACAGAATGCAAAGGCCTGTGACACAGGATGGTGTGGGACAGAATGCAAATGCCTGGGACACAGGATGGTGTGGGACAGAATGCAAAGGCCCGGGACACAGGATGGTGTGGGACAGAATGCAAAGGCCTGGGACACAGGATGATGTGGGACAGAATGCAAAGGCCTGGGACACAGGATGGTGTGGGACAGAATGCAAAGGCCTGGGACACAGGATGGTGTGGGACAGAATGCAAAGGCCTGTGACACAGGATGGTGTGGGACAGAATGCAAATGCCTGGGACACAGGATGGTGTGGGACAGAATGCAAAGGCCTGGGTCTGGGACACAGGATGGTGTGGGACAGAATGCAAAGGCCTGGGACACAGGATGGTGTGGGACAGAATGTAAAGGCCTGGGTCTGGGACACAGGATGGTGTGGGACAGAATGCAAAGGCCTGGGACACAGGATGGTGTGGGACAGAATGTAAAGGCCTGGGACACAGGATGGTGTGGGACAGAATGCAAAGGCCTGGGACACAGGATGGCGTGGGACAGAATGCAAAGGCCCGGGACACAGGATGGTGTGGGACAGAATGCAAAGGCCCGGGACACAGGATGGTGTGGGACAGAATGTAAAGGCCTGGGACACAGGATGGTGTGGGACAGAATGCAAAGGCCCAGGACACAGGATGGTGTGGGACAGAATGCAAAGGCCCAGGACACAGGATGGTGTGGGACAGAATGCAAAGGCCCGGGACACAGGATGGTGTGGGACAGAATGCAAAGGCCTGGGGGGAAAAGTCCCACCCCAGCATGTCTTTGTGTTAGGATTTGCAGAGTCTTATTGTCTTTTATAGCTGCTTCTCTGCTGTATCACTCTCCACCTCCCTCTGCCATCAATCCACCTTTCCTACATGCTTTTGTCCATTTTCAAAAAATTTCCAGACTTCAATTTTTTGACTGGACTTTGGTAGGGGTGTCACGATACACTCAGTTCACGATACGATACGTATCACGATACTGGGTTCACGATAACGATACGATACGATACGATTTTAACAATATTTTTTTAAACTTGAATAATGACAATATATGACTGGAAAAGTAGTATTTTATTTGAAATGCACAAATACAAAACATGCTGTTGTGGGAAATTGTTATTACAATAACAACTAGAAAAAACATGAGATTGGAGATAAGGCTTATCTTGAAATAGAATGAGTTACACCGTCACTTAGATTTACTTTGAACTAAAAGGTTTCTCAGCAGTATAAATTCTCATTATGCATCTTCAGTTTTTCTTCAAACTCAAACAACAAGACTTTTCTTAGTCTATTTTTTATGCATCTTCAGTTTTTCCTGTCAAGTAAACAGTTTTGCCAGAAACTCAATTGAATGGTTTCTCTCCTGTATAACTTATCATGTGTCTCTTCAGAGACTTGTTCAACTGAACTACTTTCCACACATTGAAATTCAACAAACAAAGACGTTTCTTAGTCTATTTAAAAAAAAAAAAAAAAAAAAAAAAAAATTATATATAAAAAAAAAAATTCGCGATATGAGATTTCATCTCAACGATACATATCGTGACGTTTTACTATTGCGAAATTTCGTGGGACGATATATTGTGACACCCCTAGACTTTGGTCATGTTCAGTATGTATGATGTACATTAATATTAGTGACTGGGCAATATGATCACTATATCACTATGTGAGAAAATGACAATGGGATCTATGTGTATACTGGGGTTTAAAAACAATATTTTCCCCATACTTCTCTACACCTTTTTGTCCATTTCTTTGGGTCAGCTAAAGGGCTCAAGTCAGGGCTGCCCCACCAGCAACATCCCCCACCTCGTAAGTATAGATCCATATAACCGACTAGAGTCGGATTAGGGGAAGCAGTAAAAGTTGTGATCTGCAGATAATCCCATGGAGCCTGGTTTACCTCATTTTCCTGGATCTCACAGCCTCCCTGCGGACAGATGGAGAGCGACAGGGAAATGCACTTGGCAGCAAAGCTTTTAAGGGGGCAGCAAGGTGGCATATAGACCAAAAGGGTTCCCAAACCTTTCAGCCCCCTACCCCCAAAATAACGGTGCCAGAGGCTCGCGACCCCCACTTTCCCCCGGAGGTGGTTGAAGTGTGTGCACACATGCACTAAATAGAGTAAACAAAAAAGAATGCTTTAAATTTTCACACTTTCGTATTTTTACCAGACAAAATTATAATTATAATAATATTAATATTATATAATTTAATTATTATATAATAATTAATTATTAATACAGTAATAAAAAATGTCATTAAAAACATTACACCACACGTTATCAATGCTATTTCTTATGTACATGTAGAATCTCAGAATCACAACTCAACACTGAAATATTCAATACCAGGCAGTTAATTATCTCACAATTAAATTACCGGCCAGTGAGTTGAGTGACTTATCTGCATAGCTGTCCCCTTATTATACAGTCTACGCTTAACCTTCAAAAGACACATTTTTAGCAGCATTTCGGTGCTGTCGCCAGCTGTTAATTTCAGACCCTGGTCAGGTCGGTTAACTGCCGAAGTACGTCTCAGCATCTGGCTGGTGGCTGCTGGTGTTTTCACACCCTGGAGGTGTGGTGGAATCATGTGCGCATTCGTTCATCATTTCCATGTAACAGCACAGATGTTAGGCAAGGCAAGGCAACGTTTATTTAGCACATTTAAAACAACCACAGTTGACCAACGTGCTTAACATGTAAGCAAATATGTTACATGGACAGATGTTACATGATACACTGCATTAGTGGGGGAAGGTCAGACACTGAGTGAGGAAGCCTGGCCTAAGCTCTCATCCTCTCATCTCCGTTTTGCCCTTGGTGATGAAGGAGCACGACACCACAGTCGGACATCTAGGCATGTGACAGAAAGCACCTGCAAGCTGGGTGCCAGAAGATGATGAAGAACACACTCACACAAACAGTGCTGTTGTTCACACTACGCTTTAGCAACTTTATGCACTAAATTACTATTTTTAAGTGCCCCCAAAATTGTGTGAATGCCCCCATTTTTTTAGATAAAAGTTGCCCTCAAAATGTATTTTTAATTTCCTACGCCGATGCAGCACGACTATGAAATGATAATACTGATGACTGTACTGTAGATGTTGTGATGGTGACGTTTTAATCACAATGACTAGAGAAACATTGTATCACTGCACGTATGGGATTGTATATACAGTAGCAGTGATTCTAAACACTAGCCGATGGGGAAGATTTGAATCATACACTTCTAGAGACTGTATATGAGTCATATTTCCAAAGACAATGCACATCACATGTCAGGCAGTCTTTCTGAGATTTATTTCAGCAGCATCATTGCTATAGGCTAGCTAATGCACATAAAACTGGTACATAAAATCTTAATGTACAAGGTACACAGTGTGAATTGACCTTGATATGAAGCGTCTGTAGTCCAAAATAATATGTATTTATTTGTTTGTTTTTTATTTATTTTTATTTTATTTTTCAGGAATCAAAAGATTGATTAAAAAGAATCGAGAAATAAAAAGTCTCGATAGTATACCTCCCCCACCCCTATTCTATGATGCAAACAAGCAGAAGTGCAACATATGATCTGATCGTACACAGTTACCGTGCAGCCTGATGCAGAGGTGCATTCTGGGTGTGTGGCCCTGATGCAGAGGTGCATTCTGGGTGTGTGGTGCTGATGCAGAGGTGCATTCTGGGTGTGTGGCCCTGATGCAGAGGTGCATTCTGGGTGTGTGGTGCTGATGCAGAGGTGCATTCTGGGTGTGCAGCCTGATGCATAGGTGCATTCTGGGTGTGTGGCGTTGATGCAGAGATGCATTCTGGGTGTGTGGCGCTGATGCAGAGGTGCATTCTGGGTGTGTGGCCCTGATGCAGAGGTGCATTCTGGGTGTGCAGCCTGATGCAGAGGTGCATTCTGGGTGTGTGGCGCTGATGCAGAGGTGCATTCTGGGTGTGTGGCCCTGATGCAGAGGTGCATTCTGGGTGTGTGGCCCTGATGCAGAGGTGCATTCTGGGTGTGTGGCCCTGATGCAGAGGTGCATTCTGGGTGTGCAGCCTGATGCAGAGGTGCATTCTGGGTGTGTGGTGCTGATGCAGAGATGCATTCTGGGTGTGTGGTGCTGATGCAGAGGTGCATTCTGGGTGTGTGGTGCCGATGCAGAGATGCAGTCTGGGTGTGTGGTGCTGATGCAGAGGTGCATTCTGGGTGTGTGGTGCCGATGCAGAGGTGCATTCTGGGTGTGTGGTGCTGATGCAGAGGTGCATTCTGGGTGTGCAGCCTGATGCAGAGGTGCATTCTGGGTGTGCAGCCTGATGCAGAGGTGCATTCTGGGTGTGTGGCGCTGATGGAGCCGGCTGCACTTCAGACTGATGAGTCATGCGTCACCCAAGTACATTAGCCTTAATGAAGTCCTGCAGTAAAACACCACCGTGCAAAAAAAAACACAAGTACACCACAACCACTTCAAAAAGACAACATGATGTGTGTGGTGTTGGCCCTAATCTGGTGCAGTCAGCATGGGGGGTGGAGGTGGAGGTGGTGGTGGGGGGGAGGTGGTGTTATGGGATGAGTGTTGCAGCGCTGAACAAAAGGTGCAGAGAGCTCTCAGTGCACCCGGAGCGCTCGGCCTGGCCGCGGTTATGTAACGGCTAAAAGTAGCGTTTAAAAGCCTCCGTCACGATTATCATTGTTGGTATTTACTGTTATTATCTACGTCAATCAGCCGCAGCACTGCATCATTCCTCTCTGCCAGAGCGCACTGCCACCACATCAACAAACAAGCTAACAGGTAAACTGACATGATTCTGCTACTGTACTGCAGCAGTTCCCAAGCTAGTAACCCAAACCCAAGCATTTCCTACTCAGGGCCTCACCAGCATCTCAAACATGTTGGCGGCCCACATCTGACCGTAAACAGAATGCAGGCCGATGTGTTCTCAGAGCACTTTTTATTTGAACGATAAAAGGAGCTGTCCATCAGCACCACACAGACATCAGAAACTAAAAGTGAGAGGAGTCTGCAATAGGCTAATTAACAAATAATTGATTACAAATTGAGCATTGAGCAATACTAATTACACTTTTTCACAAAAATCGTAATGTTTTGCAAATGATTTGGCAGGCCACTTGCAATAGTTTTGCGGCCCACAGGTTGGGAATAGCTGCTGTACAAGGTCCATCTGTCTCTCTGCAGCACTCTCTCCCACTCCTTAAATACCAGCCAGCCCATCAGCAGGCACACAGTTGTCCTGGGTTAGAGATCAAGGGGTGAGGCCAGATCACTTTTCACTGGAGATTTACCATCTGTTAACAGCAAGGTTTGGGAGACGTCCTAAGGTGACCGTGGTCTGACAGCAGCCTGAAACCAACCTCATCTGTAATCCACATACAAGCCATGCTGGTGACGAGAAGGTCTGTCATGTGCCAACGTTTGCCCAGGTTTAGACACTACCACTTTGCCAAGAGCAGCAAAACAGGCAGCCAATCAGGAGCCTGTTTGATACAGAGACATTGATTTGATTGGCTTACTGTGTCAGGGATAGTGTACAGTGGCCACATAGACTGTAGAAAGAGATGGACAGAGTGTGACATCACCCAGTGGTTTGTGGACTCTAGTTTGGTGTTTTGGCCGCTGTCATCTTGGTTTTCGTGCAGCTCGTGCGAGACGGGATTTCCCCACAGAGCCGCAGCTCCGCCTATAATTGGTCCGTGATCTGCTGTGCGATCAGTGGACAGGTGACCTGTCAATCACGCCTAAATCATGTCTTTTTTATCGTCTATTTGACTCTAAACACTAAACAGCACAGGTGAGCTATATAAAGATTCACCCCCCGTACAGTTGTCATGAAAGGTGAAATTAGCTATACAGACCAAAACCATTTTTTAACCAGGCTGGAAACATGTTTATTTATGCTGTAAATACGGGCATTTTATGGGGTGAATGAATGGGGATTGACTCGCTCTTGCAGCCAGCCTCAAGTGGCCATTACAGTCTTTGCTCCTCCTGAATGCGGAAGTCGAAAGCTGCCAGCAGGCTGAGCAGGGACAACGTTTGAGAACAGGCAAAGACCAAAGCCTCTATAGAACTGAAGCATTCAAATGTTTATCGTTTCAGAAAGTTACCAGAGGGTGTGGGAGGTGACCCTTATCGATTCATCCACCAAAGACACATTTGACCTGGATTTGGCAGCGAGTGGGTTTTCATTTCAGACCAAGGTACCACAAGTGCAGATATTTTCAACTTCTAGAGCAGGGGTGCCCAAATTCTTTCCCATGAAGGGCCAAAACTCAATCTGGGTGGAGGGCAGAGGGCCAAAAATAAACGTTGTGGAATTACATTAAAATGTATTGTATTTTATAGAAAATTAACATTCTAAATCTAAAATAACATTTCAATATAATAATCTACTTTTTATCTGTTTGAAAAAGCAAGGGCATGTTTCGTTTCGTAGTGGCAACGTATATTGTACTCTTTCAAAACAGCCACTCTCTGTCTGCAAATGAGACAAACCGCTGTTGAATTTACTTCTGTAAAAAAATACTCGTCTTGCCACTCCGTCCTAAACTTTCTTTTGTCATTGTGCCACTGCCGTGATGATGATCTGTCCATCTTGCTGAGGTGGTGTAAAGCCAGTGACTGGGGAGGGATCAAATATCAGAGCTCACCCCCCAACCAGGTGATTCAGCCAACCAATCAGGAGCGATCAATCCTCAGACAGCAATGCCTCACACCCCTGTGATAGAGTCGGGGAGTGAGAATACCAGCTGCACAAAATTAACGTTAATAAAAAAAAAATCATATAGGAACCCCCTTCACCAAAACATGCAATATCCTGGTTGCTAATGTGGTTCCTCCTCTGGTCGTTAAGGGCGCCTGTTCAGAGGGAGGGGAACCGGTTGGAATAGTGTGAACCTCCCACGTGCTATGTCCTACCAGTGAAGCTTCCCCTGTCAGGTGAAAAGAAGCGGCTGGCTAACTGCCCATGTTTCGGAGGAAGCATGGAGCCAGTTTCGGCTCTCCTCAGATCGGCAGAGGGTGGAGTAGCAACCAGGATAAATAAAAGTAAAATGAGCACTAAGGGGGATAAAAATGGGATAAGAAATCTGGGAAAAAATATTTGGAAAAAAAAAAAAAAAAAAAAAAATCCGTGGCGGGCCAAAACAAACAGAGCCGCAGGCCCCAAATTGGTCAGCACTGTTCTAGAGGCTCCAGTGGGAATTGAACCCCTAACCATGGCAGTGGTAGTGCCTTGCTCTACTCAATCACCTGGACAGGCCTCACAGAAGAAGATACAGATTGCAAATCACAGACGGTACAAGCGAGTGAAACATAAGAGCTAGCATAATGCGGGATGGTATAATCATGACAAAAGCAAGAGGATACACATGTCCTTGCAGACGTACACACACACACACACACACACACACACACACACACAGTGCTGAGGCTAACTAGGCCACATGGTGTGTTATTGACAGTGTGCTGGCCATCTGACAGAAGAACACAAAAGCAGCCAGAAACAAAGGGTACAGTGGGAAAGAGACGCTTGGGTCCCTGCAACTCGAGAGCTCAATAGATCCATGAGCACCGACCGTACTGTACTCTTGTCTGCTCTATTCTACTCTACTCATGCTGGATGTACTGTACTCTGGTCTGCTCTATTCTACTCCACTCATGCTGGATGTACTGTACTCTGGTCTGCTCTATTCTACTCCACTCATGCTGGATGTACTGTACTCTGGTCTGCTCTATTCTACTCCACTCATGCTGGATGTACTGTACTCTTGTCTGCTCTATTCTCCTCCACTCATGCTAGATGTACTGTACTCTTGTCTGCTCTATTCTACTCTACTCATGCTGGATGTACTGTACTCTGGTCTGCTCTATTCTCCTCCACTCATGCTGGATGTACTGTACTCTGGTCTGCTCTATTCTCCTCCACTCATGCTGGATGTACTGTACTCTGGTCTGCTCTATTCTACTCCACTCATGCTAGATGTACTGTACTCTGGTCTGCTCTATTCTACTCTACTCATGCTGGATGTACTGTACTCTGGTCTGCTCTATTCTACTCCACTCATGCTGGATGTACTGTACTCTGGTCTGCTCTATTCTACTCCACTCATGCTGGATGTACTGTACTGTACTCTGGTCTGCTCTATTCTACTCTACTCATGCTGGATGTACTGTACTCTGGTCTGCTCTATTCTACTCAACTCATGCTGGATGTACTGTACTGTACTCTGGTCTGCTCTATTCTCCTCCACTCATGCTGGATGTACTGTACTCTGGTCTGATCTATTCTACTCCACTCATGCTGGATGTACTGTACTCTGGTCTGCTCTATTCTACTCTACTCATGCTGGATGTACTGTACTCTGGTCTGCTCTATTCTACTCCACTCATGCTGGATGTACTGTACTCTGGTCTGCTCTATTCTACTCTACTCATGCTGGATGTACTGTACTCTGGTCTGCTCTATTCTACTCTACTCATGCTGGATGTACTGTACTCTGGTCTGCTCTATTCTACTCCACTCATGCTGGATGTACTGTACTCTGGTCTGCTCTATTCTACTCCACTCATGCTGGATGTACTGTACTCTGGTCTGCTCTATTCTACTCCACTCATGCTGGATGTACTGTACTCTGGTCTGCTCTATTCTACTCTACTCATGCTGGATGTACTGTACTCTGGTCTGCTCTATTCTACTCTACTCATGCTGGATGTACTGTACTCTGGTCTGCTCTATTCTACTCCACTCATGCTAGATGTACTGTACTCTGGTCTGCTCTATTCTACTCTACTCATGCTGGATGTACTGTACTCTGGTCTGCTCTATTCTACTCCACTCATGCTGGATGTACTGTACTCTGGTCTGCTCTATTCTACTCCACTCATGCTGGATGTACTGTACTCTGGTCTGCTCTATTCTACTCTACTCATGCTGGATGTACTGTACTCTGGTCTGCTCTATTCTACTCTACTCATGCTGGATGTACTGTACTCTGGTCTGCTCTATTCTACTCCACTCATGCTGGATGTACTGTACTCTGGTCTGCTCTATTCTACTCCACTCATGCTGGATGTACTGTACTCTGGTCTGCTCTATTCTACTCTACTCATGCTGGATGTACTGTACTCTGGTCTGCTCTATTCTACTCTACTCATGCTGGATGTACTGTACTCTGGTCTGCTCTATTCTACTCCACTCATGCTGGATGTACTGTACTCTGGTCTGCTCTATTCTACTCCACTCATGCTAGATGTACTGTACTCTGGTCTGCTCTATTCTACTCTACTCATGCTGGATGTACTGTACTCTGGTCTGCTCTATTCTACTCCACTGATGCTGGATGTACTGTACTCTGGTCTGCTCTATTCTACTCCACTCATGCTGGATGTACTGTACTGTACTCTGGTCTGCTCTATTCTACTCCACTCATGCTAGAAAGCCTTTTCCACCAGCATGCCACAGCAGATAAGCAGATTCCAAAATGTACTGCTTACTCTCTCACACACACAAATAAATAAAATTACTTTTGATTTTGACTGTACTTATTTTTGTTGTGATTTCGATTTAAACTGTAAAGAGCTTTGCCAAAGCCTTCACATACTCTATAAATCTAATTTGTAAGCAATATGTTTTGCTATTTAGTTGAAATGGATCAACTGTTTTAAGTTCCTGATAGCACCTGTTAGCAATAAGCTGTCATTTTGCTTTGAGAAGTGCTGTAAAAAAACAATATTATTAGCAGTAGCAGCAGTAGTATTATGCCAGCCTATGCCAGAATAGAATAGAATAGAATAGAAGGTGGTGTTTCAGTCCAGTCAAGCCCAGTCCAGTCCAGTCCAGTGCAGTCTACTCCATGTTTTGTGTCAGTCTGGTAGTAAATGTCCAGGTGCAAGTCCCAGCTAGTTCAGCCCACTGTTGGTGGCCTGGGTGGGCGGTGGTAGAGATGGGTGGGAGCACTCTGCTATGCTATGCTGGTGGTAAACAGACCTGGGACTGACTGGTTGACATACACACAAGCTGATCAATCAATCACAGAGACAGTCAGTGATCACTGAGTCATGGAGCTTTTCCTTTGATCAGTGGAGACTATGGGATACATCACCACCTGACAACACAAACTGTAGCTGTGGTCAGGAAAGGAGGAACCACCATCATATCAATGACACTGACTCATATTTCTATGCATTTTAAATAGACATTTTTGGGGCACTTTTTGCCTGTATTAGATAGTAGAAAGAAAGTAGAGACAGGTACTATGGAGGCTCTGAATCCAGAAGGTCCGTTACACATGACACCTAACCAGCTGAGTCACCAAGACGCCCCTGATATCTGATACGCAGCCTAATCAAAGACAAATATTGGCCCGAGATATCAATCTAAGCCTAAATATCCACACACATACTTCCCTGTTGATGCACACAAACACAACCTGCAACCCGCGACACGTTTGTTTTAGCTCTTGTGGTAATTATCCCTGTTTTATCAGGATTTGTGACGAACCTGTTTGACAGATAAAGTGGACTGCCTGTATTGTGGTGGGAAAATAAAGAGAGTGATCTTCACATCACACAGAGGAAGCACTGTTGTCGAGTAAAGCTAGCGTAAAGCTAGCGTAAAGCTAGGCCGCTTCCATTTACTACTGCTACCGCTCCAAGGCCATGCAGGGAAAGTGGGTCAGTGTCACCTGGCTGGCAAGCCATCCATCCACACACACACTCACACAACAGAGACACACACACACACACACACACTTGCACAACAGAGACACACACACACACACACACACACACACACACACACACACACAACAGAGACACACACACACTCGCACAACAGAGACACACACACTCGCACAACAGAGACACACACACTCACACAACAGAGACACACACAGTCACACAACAGAGACACACACACACAACAGAGACACACACACACACACTCACACACACCTTAAATGCAAATGAACCCCCTTTCTGCCAGTGAATATGTGGCACGTAGTGATTCACGGTGTGGTTGGTAACTAGGCTGAGTGTTGCCATAAGCTGCATAATATCAATCAGGATCACTTTAGATGCAGGTAACTGAACAGGCGTTTGTCTGGGAGGCATCATCAGCTCAGGCGCGTCTTCACCAACTGACAAGAAACACACACTGTCCCGCACACTGACGGGTTCCCCACGCTCAGCACAGAGAAACGACTAATTCAAGGATTTTGCAAGGACTTTCCAGGGCCAGTTCCCTCACAAAGGCCCCAACAACACAGCCTAGATTAAGACACGGATCAACAACACAGCCTAGATTAAGACAAGGATCAAGGTTCATTACCATTAGAACACTGAGAATGTTGTTAATGAGAACTAGCAGCTTTACAGAAGCTCACAGACGACAATGAAAGAGTTTGAAGCCGCGCGGGAGACACACATGCAGACAGCGGAACGTAGCCTGTTTACCGTTAAGTTCAAAAGAATATCAAAAGAACTTCAATTTCTATAAGAGTTGGTTCTATTCTTGCACAAAATAAATCCAAGCACTTTCAACGACCCGTGTCTATTTATGCCAATTTTCAAAAACTTTCAAGGCCTTGATTTCTCTCTCTCAAACTTTCGAGGATTTCAAGGACCCGTGGGAACCCCTTGCATAACACAAGTGGATTTTAGTGACAGATTGTGACGACAGCATGCCACCGCTGCTGCTGCTGTTTTGGGTTGTTTCCAGCAGTAAAGTAGGCTGAGTGAGTCACCACCGTATGCCACTCAACTCAGGGAGGGTGTGGGTGGGTGCTGAGCGGGTGGGTGGGTGTGGGTGCTGAGCGGGTGGGTGTGGGTGGGTGCTGAGTGGGTGGGTGTGGGTGGGTGGGTGGGTGCTGTGTGGGTGGGTGGGTGTGGGTGGGTGGGTGCTGTGAGGGTGGGTGCTGCTGAGCGGGTGGGTGGGTGTGGGTGGGTGCTGAGCGGGTGGGTGCTGAGCGGGTGGGTGGGTGTGGGTGCTGAGCGGGTGGGTGGGTGTGGGTGCTTAGCGGGTGGGTGTGGGTGGAACAGAGGAACAGCATGTCGCTGCAATGACTATGACGTAGCTCAGACATCTGTGTGCAGCTGTGTGATGGAGGCATTATAAGCTCATTGAAGTGCTTCTGTTTCTAAATGCAGCCTAAGCTGTTCTCCAAGGTTTCTTTTCATTTGATTTGATTTGACTGCCAAGTCACGCTCTCACTGACCTTTTCCTGTGTCCAAAAATATCAATATCAATTGACACATGTAATACATTGAATTATTCTACCAAACTATGCTGCATTGACAACCTTGTAAAGCAATTCATTTCCACAGTCAGGTTTTGCAACTTTAAAAATAAGAGCAAAACTGCATTGAAAAGATTCATTTTCTCAATAAAATTCTTATTCAAATAGTCATACAGTACATGTTATATATACACATTATTACAATACACACACACACACACACAGCTGCACAACTTGACATGTTGTGGGTGGCAAGATCAAAAATCTTATTAAAAATGTATCAGTGTTGTTCTTAAGCTCTAAAACAAATGTGTGTGTACTGTACAAATCCATTTTGAGATTATTTTTCCTCTCTCTCTCTCTCTCTCTCTCTCTCTCTCTCTCTCTCTCTCTCTCTCTCTCTCTCTCTCTCTCTCTCTCTCTCTCTCTCTCTCTCTCTCTCTCTCTCTAAAAGACCTTTTTTTTCATGACCCAAGCGCCCAGATCACAAGACTCAGGCTGACCACCAACATCCATCCATCACAGTACAGTTTGTGTAGGACACACACATTCCTAAACAAAGTCCAGCTCTCCTCCAAACACCACAGCCTCTGCAGTGTGGGGACAACAAACAGAGTCAGGTATCACAAAACCTAAGTACCATGCTGTGGTCCTCAAACAGAGTCAGGTATCACAAAACCAAAGCACCATGCTTTGCTGTGGTCCTCCAAACTTCACAGAGAAAAGCCACCATTTCTGTGGCAGATCTCAAGTCTCTCATCATCTGATCTGACCCAAAGACACGAGCAGAAATAGAAGTCATTTGGCTATAAAAGCCCACTCACTTCTCAGCTAATCAAATTAAATGAATTCCATTTTCAATCTGTCCCAGACGACACAGCAGGCAGACCTCTGGTGTGCCGCCGCTGAAGCCTCCCGTTTCTGGAGCTAATGGCAACCGTGTGACATTTTCTACACATTCTCAATAGAAATCAGGCTAGGCTAGTAGGCTACTTCCTTTTTCTCTATTTATCTGATACAGCAACAGACAGGCTGTGTGGAACGCTCGATTAATCAGGTCTGGAGGCTTGGGACACGACCACAGGTGATCAGATCCTGCACCATGTGACAAGTTATACATCCTCATATAAAAGACAGGATTTCTCACCTCTGCTGCACAGTTATAAAAAGACTATAAACAAGAGATCTGTCATTTGGTGGATGCTTTTATCCAAAGCACCTTACAAAACCATGGGTGCACTTCACACATCTGTAGCATGAGGAGGCACTTCACACATCTGTAGCACGGATGAATAAAATTAATATCTGATCAAGTTATTTTGATATCACTGTTAAAGATATATGCCAATGTATGCTCATGTTAAAACAATCAAATTGATTTTCATGGCATTGAACAGCATGGTAATATGCAGTATGATTTTAATTAGTTATTAGTGCTTTTAAACACTTCTTTAGACAACATCATCATTATTTCACCACTATGATTGTATTGAAGGACAGTAAAATACGGACTTACAGTTATTGCAGTGCTGGTGCCTTGCTCAAATACACGGGAATTGAACCCACAATGACAGTAAACCATTGTGGGATTATTACAGTGTTGGTGCCTTGCCTACACAGGGATTTGAACCCGCAAACTCTGACAGTGTTAGCAGCTTGCTCCATTCACTGAGCTGCTACAGCCCAGCTGGATACAGGACCAGCTCCCGGCATTTGTCAGCATTTTGGGATGGAAAAAGGTGACACACACACAGTGTCACCTCAAGGTTAATTTGCATCATGGATGCCACCGTCCTACCTTCAATAGCGATGACATGCTCCCGGATCTGGTTCTGCAGCACCGGCTCCTCGACCCGCTCCAGCAGCTCGTAGATGGAGTAGATGTTGGGGTGGACGGACTCAAACCTCTGGATCTCGGACCGGATTGCGGCCGAATTGGCAAGGTGCTGCTGGTAGTTCATATTGCAATGCCTGCTGAGTCCCAATCACAGCCTATGTGTAGTTGTAAATAAACAGGAGGGTGAACTATGACCTCCACTATGACCTCGGCATGAGGGAAACCACCATCGGTGTGAGCTAGAACAATCTCAAAGCATCAATTCATGCTTGTCTGCCATTAATAGACCCAATCCTTGTGAACTTGAACCAGTTTGAGGCCACTTACTATCATGTATACATTGGGTCTAGATCACAAAGACTTATATCAGCCCTATAAGGTGTCTATATTGTAGTTTGCCCTCCAATACATCTCTCAGTATGGTGAGATATGTAAGGACCAGCGTTGGTTTCCACGCTGCTGATCTCTCAGTATGGTGAGATATGTAAGGACCAGCGTTGGTTTCCAGGTTGCTGATCTCTCAGTATGGTGAGATATGTAAGGACCAGCGTTGGTTTCCAGGTTGCTGATCTCTCAGTATGGTGAGATATGTAAGGACCAGCGTTGGTTTCCAGGTTGCTGATCTCTCAGTATGGTGAGATATGTAAGGAAAAGCGTTGGTCTCTCCAGGCTACTTGATCTCTCAAGATGGTGAGATATGCAAGGACCAGCGTTGGTCTCCAGGCTGAAGCTAGTGGCCGGTGAAGGCAGCTGTTCCCCGGGGTCTCCCACTTCCCAGTCCCGGTTGAGAGGTGACAGATGTGCGGCTGCAGGCAGGGCACAGCTTCCCCATATCCTTATAGTCCCATCCACATCAAAAAGAAAAAAAAAAGATGATATCAGCTCGTTTTAATTCGTTTTCAATATAACCTGGTTGTCACTTACACAAGGTTTAATTGACCGGACGAGGAGGGTAAAAACGGCCTTGTTGCTAGGTGGCTACTAGCCTATAGCCAGCTAGCTTGATGCTAACTAGCTGTAGCAGTAGTTGTTTTGTCTCCAGTCCAGGACCAACGGCTATAAAAACTGTCCTCTGTCCCGCTTTAATGGCCCCAAACCCGGGACCCCACGAGTAGTTCCACCAGCTCCAATGTAATCCAGAGATATAAACAGTCTGTTCTACACGCTGATACTGCAGGCAGGCACTCAATCATTCCCCAGCCATTCCCCGTGTACTCCGATCCATCCCGTGTCGGCAGTAGCCACAGTATCCCAGTCGGGGACGTCATTACCTTCAATGTGTTTCCTCCCACCAGCTCAAGCTAGCCACAATAAACAGCACGTTTTCCGGTTAGGATTTTCAAAACAAACTCTTATAAGTTGCAACGTTTGTAGAACATACAAAGTAGTAATCAAGGAAAATAGTTATAGGGTTTTCTTTGATAGTTTCCTTGAATAAAATGAGGAAGGAACTACTCTGGCACTAGGCATCTCAGGGGATAGCCTTTACAAATAGGCTGTGATTTTCCTATTTCCTTTATAGTATTTTAAAGTTTGTTTACCCTGCTGCTGCTGCTGCTGCACCACCACCACCAGTGAGTGAGTGACACTGTCAAGTCAAGTCAAGTCAAGTTTATTTGTATAGCACATTTCATACACAGAGGCAATTCAAAGTGCTTCACATAAAATGGTTGACAGGAAAAAAAAAAAAAAAAAAAGAAGAGAGTAAAACGGACATTTAAAAGCATCACAACAAAACTTAAAAAAAAAGAGTATAAAAAGTGTATTACAGGAAAATAAACCAAAAGAAGAAATAAAATAGACATTTAAAAGCATCACAACAAAACTTTAAAAAAAAAGAGTATAAAAAAGTGCAATAGGCAGCAGGCGCAGCAGTTGCAGAAAGAGCTAAAACTTATAGAGGACTCATTGGGTTTGCATAGTAGCTGTCAGCAGTTAAAGGCGACGGTAAACATAAAAGTCTTTAGTCTATTTTTAAAAGTAAGTAAGGTTGGGGCAGATCTGAGGTCTTCAGGCAATTTGTTCCAGCTAGCAGAAGCATAGTGGGTAAATGCAGCCTTCCCGTGATTTGATTTGATCCTAGGGACAGTTAATAAGCTGGACCCTGTTGACCTAAGAGTTCTAGATGGTTCGTAGCGTGGGAGCAATTCAGCTATGTATTTTGGGCCTAGGCCATTGAGTGATTTATAGACTAATAACAGTATTTTAAAATCTATTCTCTGACACACTGGCAACCAATGTAAGGACTTAAGAACTGGAGTGATATGATCAGCTTTCTTAGTCTTCGTTAGTACTCTAGCAGCAGCATTCTGAATGAGTTGAAGTTGCCTAAGTTCTTTTTTGGAGAGACCAGAAAAAAGGCTATTGCAGTAGTCTAACCTACTATAAATGAAGGCGTGAATTAGTTTTTCTAGATCCTGTCTGGACATGTATCCCCTAATTCTTGCTATATTTTTAAGATGATAAAAAGCAGATTTTCTAATTGACTTAATGTGGGAGTTAAAGTTGAGATCGGAATCAATAATAACTCCAAGATTTTTGACTTGATCCTTAGGCTTCAGGGATCGAGACTCAAGGCATGCAGTGATTTTAAGCCTTTGTTCTTTGGGGCCAAACACGATGACCTCAGTTTTGTCTTTGTTTAGCTGTAGGAAATTCTGGCACATCCAGTTATTTATTTGATCAATGCACTGGCACAATGATTCTATGGGGGCATAGTCAGCTGAGGAAAGAGTTATATACAACTGAGTGTCGTCTGCATAGTTATGATAGGCTACTTTGTTTTTTTGCATAATTAGGCCTAGAGGGAGCATATAAAGGTTGAAGAGAACGGGCCCCATAATGGATCCTTGAGGCACCCCACAGGTCATCCTAGTTAGGTCAGATGTGTAATTGCCAATGGAGACGAAGTACTTCCTGTCTTGAAGATAGGACTTGAACCACTGGAGGACCGTACCCGATAGCCCAACCCAGTTTTCCAGTCTGTCCAATAAAATTGAGTGGTCAACAGTGTCAAATGCAGCGCTAAGATCCAGTAGCACTAGAATCGAATTTTTGCCTGAGTCTGTGTTCATTCTGATGTCATTTATGACTTTAGTAAGCGCGGTCGCACTGTGGCAAAACAAAAAGGTGATAAAGCTATTATCTCTAGTTGGTGATCAAATCAAATGTATTTTCAGAAAAGCTTTTTACAGAAAATATTCTGAAAATGCTCTCTCTCTCCCTCCATCCCTCTCTCCATCTCGCTCTCCTGAAAATAGGCTACTTTATCATTGTATTAATTCAGTTTGTACATACTATAGTAGGGTAGGCTACATGATGGATTTTTACATCATACAAATGTGTCAGACAGTCAGTATAAGTTTAATTATATATTCTATTTAAAGGACAATCGCAATTGAGATGGTTATAACATTGCCGACATCCCTGACCATAATATAGTCATTTTAGTATTTTATTTTAAAGCTATAGGCTATAGGACGAATCAGCACATCACTGCCACCCAAAAATGCGTAACACCGTGGCAGTGAACTAGTAGGTAGCCTATGTTGTGCCAAACAAACAAACGTTAATATCTCAAGAAGTAGGCTATAGGCCTACATCACATCGCTTAGCCTATATTTTGACATTCTGAGTGAGAGCAGAATTATTTCAAGAGTTTGATGTAGGCTACAATATATGCATGTCGTGTTAAAGTTGTGTGAACGGTCGCAGTTTTTAAATTGTAAACACGGTCAGCCGGCTAGAGTCAGACGCTCAAACTCAACTCAGGCTCCATAGCCAGTGCCGTTGCCACCCAGTGACGCGGTTTGTTTACCAAAATGCTGCTCGGCTGATCCCTTGTATAGTTCCATTTAATTTAAGTTTATTTAATGCAATGATATCTCTAAGCATTTTGATATGATTGTTTCCTATCTTATTTTGTAGCCCAAACAATGCCTCTTCCGGTTTTATTTATTAGATTTTATATAACTAGCTTGACGCAGCTGGATTCACGCAGGTACTTCTTGCGTGGAGCCTACGCAAAAAGGGCAAGTTCGCCCACCTGCACACCTACTATTCATTTCTCTAATTTATTCCTTTTGAATTCTTGACAATAAAAGTTTCTAATTTGTATGGCAAACAAAGTTATAAACTGTTTGCATACAATGATAATAAAAAGAGGGTAACACTTAAGGGTACATTAATTAAGGGTTAATTAATGCTTAGTTAATCATTAACAAGGCTAGCTTCATCAGCATTAATTAACCCTTAATTAACATTAACTAATGTGTAACACTTTTCAGGTGCATTAATTAATGAACCCACAGGGCTAGTTTTCAACTTTACAAGAGCATTAATAAATGGTTAATTACAGTTAAGTAACACTCATTCAGCACTCGTATGCATTTATGAAGTGTTACTTAAGGGTTACATGTTTTCAACTTTACAATAAGAGTCACAAAAAGCATTAATAAATGCTTAATTACGATTAAGTAATGCTTATTCAGCACTCTTTTTTCTTTTCTTTTTTGGGGCATTTTTGCCTTTATTTAGATAGGAGAGTGAGGCAGACAGGAAGGGTGCGGAGAGAGAGGGGGATGACATGCAGCAAGGGACCGCACGGGTTGGATTCGAACGCAAAAGGACTAAGCCTTTGTGGTACACGCTCTGCAGGTGAACCACCGGGATGCCACATTCAGTAAGTGTTACTTAAATGATATATGTTTTCAATTTTACAATAAGGCTAGGGTCACAAAGAGTAATGAATAGAAAGTACTCATCCTACTTAAGTAACTGTAGCCTACTTAAGTAGGATGTTCGGGTATCTGTACTTTACAGAGTATTTATTTTTCTCTCAACATTTTAAGAAGAAGAACCAGACAGACAAACCCGTCTTCATTGTCTCACGACACACATTACAACACATGCAGGCCACACACACACTCATGCTGCCGGTGGTCGGTGAAATATATAGTCCCCGTTTTACTTTTACTCCCTACATTTTAACACAAATATCTATACTTTGTACTCCTTACATTTTCAAATCAGGCTAGTTACTTTAGTTTTAATGCACGGCAGATAAAAATGATGTAACGTCTGTCTCTCTTGTCCCAGCTTTCACGCATTATGTGCACCTTATTTGTGGAAAAACCACATCAGACAATTTATTAATCAAAGTATAGTCTTTGGATCTTTTAAGTTTAATAGTCTTCAAGTCCTACTACTATAATTGGAGGCGTGTCTGTATGTCTGGAGTTGCAAGATGTGTCGTTGCTCCGATCGTCTCTAAAATTGTTTGTCCAGTGTGAGTTGACCTCCCCCTTTTGTAATGGAAATGTGGCATTACATCTAAAACAAGACACAGAGAGTCTAAATAAGGCATCGCCGGTGATGTCATAAATCACTGATGATTTCACAGACAGTGGTGAGTGATGAGGTCATAAATCACTAGATGTAGTTCTAGATGGTTCAAAATGAGAGATGAGATCTGGAGCAAACAGTCAATTTTAGCAAATTTAATAGGTGCAACAAATAATGACTGACGTTTCGACACTAAACGTGTCTTCCTCAGAATCAAAACTCTCTGACTCTGACTCTCTGACTCTGAGGAAGACACGTTTAGTGTCGAAACATCAGTCATTATTTGTTGCATTGACTGTTTGCTCCAGATCTCATCTCTCATTTTGAATCATTTCTCCCTGGTCTGAGAGGCACCAGTCTGCAACGTTCGTCGGCTGAGGCGCGGATTTCCCTTCATGTAGTTCTAGATAGCTCAACCTGGTGGCCAGGTCACTATAGTGATGTCACAAATCACTGATGATGTCACAGATGATAATCAGTGATCAGAGTTGATTGATTTTGTGGACCAACCTTCCAACAGGGGGGAAGGGGGGTGGAGTGAGAGAAGGACAGAATGTAGGGAAACAGTGGATGGATGAATCCAGAAGGAGACGGTAATGCAACATAAAGGATGCCAACTGCCATAAAACACCACAGAAGAAGAAGAAGAACCAACCAACCAACCGCCCGACCAACCAATCGACATAGAGCTGCTGCTGGCCCTGCTGGCTGCATCTAAAAATCAAGCAAACAGGCTAATAAAAAGATCCAACAATGTTAATGTTGCACACTTTATTAATGTTTCTTTGCTATTTACAAATACTTCTAGTTGTATTGGCTACATTTGCATGTAGCCTAATGAAACCCGTGGAAAAAACAGTTCATTTTTAGAGTAAAAAAAAAAACATTGATCCCTCATCATAAAGCACAATCAATGATATTGCTTTGTACATTCCAAATAGCTCAGTTCACATTACATAATGTCATCTCTTTGAAAGTGGATCATACATTGAGCGTTGCTCATGTCCACTCAGTGTCGTCGTGGTAATGCTGCTATCTTCTCTCCGTCCAGCAGTAAATCATGCACGATGCCACTCTTTTTCTTCCCACTGCTGATGGCTTTGATGCAGCACTCGTGTTCGCCCACCATGAAGCCTGTCTCTGTACCATCCTCTACAAACTCACCCTGAGAACACAATGATGACAAACTGTGTCAAGTGCACTTTACCACTTGCTAAAGCATTTGGTATTAATAGAATAGTGTTGTTTATGATGAATAATGGTTTAATCTCAAAATGCTATAGGCCTACACCTTTAGCCCTTCTATCCATCAGTCAACAGGTGAACAGTGAAGATTATTCCACCCTCCAGTCAAAAAGACAGATGATTCCAACATTAGTTTCTCTTCCAGCAATCATTCTCTAAACACTGTTTTTTTAAGTTGGATATCTCATTTTGGAAGCAGACTCCTCTTATATTATTAGCATTAAGTGATGTAAACATTGACACCAAAATCATCCACGGTAGTGTCATGCTAACACGCGGTTTTGCGATAGTAGGCTAGCATTATCTCAGAATCAGAATCAGCTTTATTGGCCAAGTACACATACAAGGAATTTGACTTTGGTTTGTGTTGCTCTCAGAGTAAGGGCACAAGTATTTGAACATTCACACATTTTACATTGACTACTATGTTACAATAAATGTGTTGTAAAGCGTCTTATCTTTTTTTTTTTTTTTTTTTTTTCATATTTTAAATTTTTATAGAACACAAACAAGACAAAACAGACAAACAGGCTCAGACACATGGGGAAAGAAAGGAAAAACAAAACAAAACAAAACAAAAAAAATATAATCAACATTACAAAGTGGTGCCGCCAGCCACCTAAGGTGCTTATGTACTTGTAAACGATATACTTGGGATCTCACTCAAGGGGGTCTATGAGAAGCCAGCCGGGTGAGTCACCCGTCACCCCTAGCCTCATTGAGGTAGACCAAAAACGGGTCCCAGATAGTCACAAACTTTCTAAGTGCATTGGTTAAAGCGTCTTATCTTTAAAAGGCGAATTTAATTAAGCAGCTATGTCAAATTTGAGAAACAGCCCAAAAAGACCCTTAGACTTCAAAGGGTTAATACATATAATGTGAAAGAATGCATAATGTGCAGTATATATGTATCAATAAGACACACAGGATTGAAAACAAAGACTTGTACAGATATATTTTCAGGTATTGCACAGGTAGACACACACACACACACACACACACACACACACACACACACACACACACACACACACACACACACACACACACACACACACACACACACACACACACACACACACACACACACACACACACACACACACACACACACACACACACACACACACACACACACCAGAATATTAAACTTTGTTGCAGCTCTAACACTAAATTGCATATAATTTGGCTAAATCTGTACATTTTCTGTAGATTATTAAAATGTACATGAAATATGATACAAAATAGCATGCTGGTATCTTTTTCCCTGTTTTCATTGAGACTGGGCACAGCTAAGAATCACTGGCAGTGATTCACTGCAAAGTGTGTGGCTTTTGGTTTTTATGTTCTTAGCTATGTTCATATCATATCAGATTTATGGTCAATACAGTATAGCCTACATAAATGTACAATATGTGAGTATTTGTGGCCTCAGTGAGAATCAAACGCCTAATCCTGGACCATTTAGTATCACTTGTTACAGCCGCATTATTTCAGATGAATCCCTCAGGATTTAGCTCTGCAGTTCAGAGGCACACTAGGCCCACTGTGTGTGTGGACTTTGTGCAGTTTCATTAGACTATATTTTAGGCATTTAGCAGCAGATTGGAGTTTCATTTACATACACGAGGGCGTCTGGGTAGTGTAGCTCTAGGCAAAAGCGCTCGCCCACCACCATGTACATGACATGCTTGGCATTCAAGTGGTCACGTTGTGGACATGTGCAGTTGACTAGAAGCCACCAAGGCTAACAATTTAGCTACCACACTAGCTAGCGAGCGGCTAACTACGTTAATGCAGGAAATGCAAAGGCATGACAGAGGAAACAAGATGAGATTGTTGAGAATATCAACATGTTCCTCAGACATATAAAATGACTAGGAAAAGCTCTAAAATGTCAATATTTTACTTAATTTCCAACGTCCATGGCGTCCGCCATTTTGTTAAAATGTCACAGGCACGTCACAAGTCGTGAGCTTCGAAGCTTTCAGAAAGATTCCACATATCAAGTCGTGAATACCATATGAGGGGGCCGTTCAAGTGGATTTATGTCATATTCACGGTAAACTTGAATGCAGCATGTGGTCGCTGCTGGTCAGTTGTGGAACTGGGGGGAATAGCGTGATCCCCCCACACGCTACATCCTGCCGGTAAAACCCCTTGCCGTCAGGTAAAAAGAAGCGGCTGGCAACTGCACATGTAGAAGCATGTGCTAGTCTACAACTCTACTCAGATTGGCAGAGGGGGTGGAGCAACGCCCAGTCAGCAGGGGGACTTGGCCAAGTACAATCATGGATGTATTAAAAGAACTGGATAGGGGACGTGCCACGCCCACCCATGCATTCGGACAGAGGCTGCTCATTGGCGCATGAAGCCATCATGGGGGCTTTTTCTTCCTGGTTTTACTTCCTGACAATGCAGCCCAAGGCAAAGTGCGCATGTGTGCCATGACGTGCTCCATGACGTCTCCCACCCCTCCCACCCATGGATTGTATTACAAGAAGAAAATACCCCCGTATACGGCTCTCAGTGGCTTCTGAAGAAAAAAATGCCCCATAAAAAATTAGTTGATAATTAAAAGAGTCGTTTTATACTTTGAGTGACACCCGGAAAAAATTCCACTGGGTTTAACAGCTGCCGGAGTCCCCATGCAAGTGGATGGGAATTTTCCTTTCTGGGCTGCATGGCGTCATGTGACTTGCAATACAGAGCTTCGCCAGCATGTTCAAATGGCTTCAAAGCCCAGCGCTATTCCTGGGGGCTTGAGTACAATTGGGGAGAAAATGGAAGCTAAATCAGAGAATAAATAAATAAATACATAAATTAATAGAAAATAAAAAGAATGTAGAGTAAAGGAATAAAGAGAGAAAACAGCAGAAATCACAACACAAAAACTCCAATCCAGTGCCATTCAGCTGTACTATAATGAGTCAAACAATAGAAGAGGTTTCAATAGATGACAAAGAAAGCTAACAGCAGTGATGAGATGTTTCAGATGATATGTAGGCTACATGTTCCATGTAGAAGATTCATAATAAAACATACCAGAGCAAATAATAAGAAAATAATGTGGCTGATTTGATTAGGCTAGTTTGCAGTCTCATTCAATTATTTGGGGCCAAAACATTTTTTAATACAAGAGTGAATCTTACCGTGGTGTCCATCTTCTGTCCATTGCACCACACGTCCATGGTGTCCTTTTCTGTTGGAAGGAACAATGAAAGAGTTTGTTTTAAGAATGTTATGTATCTGTTTTGGGGGAAAGACATTAACCAAGAACTTAAAGGGCCCATTTTGTGGAAGACAGGATTTGCCTCCCTTGCCTTTATAAAGGACTTGGGCTATATAAACATCATGGAAGTGTCATGTCCCCAGATAAAGCCACACTAGTCATGTAAGGAAAAAGTGCCTCCAAACGAGCCATTTTGACTTCCGTGACTTTGTGACATCACAAAGTAACACTCATTTCATTCGCCCGTTTACAGCGCCGCCCCCACAGAATGCAAAAGACCAAACCTTGTTGTCTGTAGCATAGCTGTGTAGAATGGAAAATTTTCCAGAAAACAATCAACTGCTGCACCAAAGATGGATCTAATAGTCATCTTATCAGAGGTCCCACCCCCTCAAAACAGCACATAGTTAATGAGGGGAGAGACAGAGTGGAGAGAAGTCCAGGCCCGGCTCCTGGATGAAATGAATTGAGGGGGCAGTTAAAAATTGCCCCTGCCAGTTTTCCTAGCTAGCGTGACAAGGTTGGTACCAATGTATGGCTTAGAACACTTAGTTTCATATGATCCCATGTATTCACTCTAGCTTTAAAAACGAGCCCGTTACACCCTCTGAAAGATAGCAATGTTGTCCCGCAAGGAGTAGCAGAGCAGTTAACTTGGGGGGCAGAAAATACAACTGAGGGGGCAAAGCCCCCACTAGCCCCCCTGTGGTGCCGTGCCTGGATAAGTCCCACAGAGGCTGGACCCCCCCCAACAGAATAGTTTTGTTTCAAAGACCCACGAGACATGTTTAAACAGCTCAAAAATAGCATAACATGGGACCTTTAACTATAACTTAATTTGATTCTTTAACATTATTTATATAACCTTTATTTAATTTTGTGCTGTGAATAATCCTATAGAGGAGATGTCCTGTTAAATCACACTCTTGCTGCATTACTGGGACTGAACTATGTCTACCTCTATAGTTATGTAATTACCTAATAGTTATTGCTGTAAAAACTGCAAAACTTTCTTATTATATTTATAGCTTATTACTAGTGTTACAGTCAGCCCCTCTCAGCTTATGTGTGACTCATTTATATTCATATTTGTGGCTGTCTATCAAAGGTGGTGACGTCAGCTCGTAGTAGGAAGTCTTTGTCCATATACTGTAGGCTTCCTAGACAGCGTCATCGCCCTCTCTGTGTGCCCTTACCTAAGATGGCAGCACTGCGGCAACAGTGTGTGATAGCCTATCGTAGCTTATCTGTTTGTAGAGTTTGTTCTGTCCTGTATGTAAACCCTAACAGCATGAGGAGGATCCTCACACAGCCCTCACGCACCCAAAACTGACGGAGCTGTCCGAAAGACGGAGATGCATCGCATGAGCTCCATGAAGACAACTAGCCTGTTCAATCAATAGAGACAAATTATTTAGTTAACAATGATCAGACTGCCACAGATGCAAAAATAATTTCCGAAAGGACAATAAACCAAACTAACTAATTTATTACCATGAGTAATGATTTAATTACATGTGAAGAATGATTATGAAATGTTCAAAGTCTTTGACTCCATCACAACGTCATCATGACATCATCATGACATCATGCTGACAGCATGGTGATTATGAAGGGGGTAGTGAAGCCCATATGGAGTCTAGACCTGGTGGTGGTGGTGATGGACTCTGAGAACTGAGAAGGGCTTCTGGAGATGTCAGACCTGGAGGAGAATGGGATGGAGGCGGGTTGCAGCAATCGCATTGAAATGACAGCAGTGTATGCGAAGTGTGATAGCAAATTATTGATTGAGTGCTTCATCACAGAAGATAACAGCTTTTAAAGGTTGCTGCTAAGACTGAGATTGGCTGAATAGGAAGATGTGGCTAACTGTGATTGGTTTAGCAAAAGCGCTAACGCCCCCCTAATCAACTGAACGCAAGGCAACTGGAAGAAGAGGGGAGAATGAGTGAGTGTGACACAAAGAAAGTTCACTGTCTGAACTTTCGCCTAAGCTTCATGTGAGCGAGTGTCCTTCCATTGATGATGGCCTTGTTCTTCTTGTTTCTTTAGGGAGCCACTGGTGCTAGTTTACCCCTAGACATGAACCTGGTTATTGTTATTGATCAAACGACTCACCCTCAACACTAGACATGAACCTGGTTATTGTTATTGATCAAACGACTCACCCTCAACACTAGACATGAACCTGGTTATTGTTATTGATCAAACGACTCACCCTCAACACTAGACATGAACCTGGTTATTGTTATTGATCAAACGACTCACCCTCAACACTAGGCATGAACCTGCTTATTGTTATTGATCAAACGACTCACCCTCAACACTAGGCATGAACCTGGTTATTGTTATTGATCAAACGACTCACCCTCAACACTAGACATGAACCTGGTTATTGTTATTGATCAAACGACTCACCCTCAACACTAGACATGAACCTGGTTATTGTTATTGATCAAACGACTCACCCTCAACACTAGGCATGAACCTGGTTATTGTTATTGATCAAACGACTCACCCTCAACACTAGACATGAACCTGGTTATTGTTATTGATCAAACGACTCACCCTCAACACTAGGCATGAACCTGGTTATTGTTATTGATCAAACGACTCACCCTCAACACTAGGCATGAACCTGGTTATTGTTATTGATCAAACGACTCACCCTCAACACTAGGCATGAACCTGGTTATTGTTATTGATAACACTACTCACCCTCACAACTAGGCATTGACAAAGTAAGTCTTATTTACTGCAAAATGTGTTTCAACTAATCCAGCACATAACAGGAGTAGGCTACATTCCCAAACACTGCCTACTTGTCATTGCTTCAATTGCTTATCATTCCAGTCCACACTGAAGCCTATTGTGAAGATATTTTGAGAGCAAACCCTAACATTTCACACTGTTATTTTTGATAAGGTTTCTATTGTAAAGATGTTGATACAGTGTACGGCTTGGGTTGGTTTCCATTGTACAGGCGGGTTGTTGACAGTAGTGTGTCCCAAAATAACCTGTGAGCACACTCACCTGAGTAGATTATGCCACAGTGGGTCAAGGCTAGTTTGCAGTTACATAACCACACAGAAAGAAAGAAAATCTACTGGCAACAGCTGTCAACTCGTTGTGTCTCACTTAGGGCTGCAACTAATGATTATTTTCATTACTAATTAATCTGTTGATTATTTCCTCGCCTAAGCGATTAGTCGTTTAATGGTTTGACCTATAAAATGTCACAAAATGGTGAAGCATGTCGATCATTTTTCCCCCCAAAGCAAAGGATGACATCTTCAAATGTCTTCTTTTGTCCTGACCAACAATCCACAACCCAAAGATAATCAGTTTACTGTCATAGAAGACTAAAGAAACCAGAAAATATTCACATTTAACAAGATGGAATGAGATCATTTTAGTATTTTTCATAATAATATGTCTAAACGATCACGATTCGAAAAAATAGTTGGCGATTAATTTTCTGTCGATCGACTTCTAGTGGCTCCAAAACTAGGGTATGCGTACCCCTAGGGTACATGGAGGTACTGCGGGGGTACTTGAGAGAAAGTGGGATTGGAAAAATGTACGAATAAATCATGAAAATAAATTAAACTTAAAAAGAAAATCTGTTCAGGAGGCAAAAGGCAACTCTTTCACTCCATTTCTTACTTTGTAATGTTCTTCAAAAGGTCAGTTATCATTCATTCATTGCATCATATGCTATAGTTTTCTCTTGCCGTTTTCTAAGCAAAAGGTTGTAGTCGGGTAAAGGATACTTGGATTCAGAAAGGGGTACTGAAGCCAAAAAAGTTGGAGACCCACCGGACTAATGGCTTATTTGACTAATCATTGCAGCTGTAGTCTCACGAGCCTCACCGAGCACGATCCTGCAGTCTTCTCCGTCAACTTGGAGTAGCCAGGTTTTGGTGCACCTGGCCCTGTTGTCGATGAACTTCTCCAGGCTCTTGCCGCCAACCTCCAGAGAGTACTCGTAGGCGAAGCCGGAGATGGCCTCGATGTTTATGGTGGCTCTGGTCCGCGTGTCTCCCACCGTGAAGGTCTCCTTTCCCACCAGCTTGAACATCCAGTCTCTCCTGATGACCTCCTGTTGGAGAAACCAGTGAGGAGATGTCTGCTCTATGGACATTCTGCTGGGTTATTAGGTGGGGAATGCAATGGACACCAGCTATGAGACCCTGATTTGAATCATTTCCTTTACATCAGCGGTTCTCAACCTTGTTCGACCAAGGGCCCACTTGAAAATCTTAAAAATGTTTGTGGCCTACATCAGACCGTAAACAGTACGGAGGCCAAATTATTCGTCCTCAAAGCACTTTTCATTTTAACGATAAAGGAGCTGTCCATCAGTACCACACAGAAATCAGAAGCTAAAAGTGAGGGGCTGTCTGCAACAGGCTAGCCCAGACCAGGGCCTACCTGTCCATTGACGTAAACAATGCGCTTCCCGGTGGTGGTGCCATGAGAGAACTCGATCCTGTAAACCCCGTCGTTCAGCGCCACCTGCCACTCCGCCACCAGGTCTCCACCCAACATCTCCAACCCACTTCTGAGTCCACTCACAGAACCCCCCTGTCACTCTCCGGCTCACAGAACCCCCCAATCACAGCAACACCTCAGCCAGAAGCTCATGTTTGGAGCGGAGGGTAGAAGCAGTGTTCCTCACGCTGAATTGTCCGCTCTGTTCTGCTCTGTCCCAGGCTGGGTGTGGGCTCAGCAGCAGGTGTATTACAGTAAGAGGCTTATGGAGCAGGCTCACTCTATCCTGCCACATCCAATTAAAGTGAGGTAGCCTAAAGATCTCAGGTTCATTCAAGCAGCAGAAGCTCTTCCTCTTCACATTGAGTTGGGTTACAGGGTGGCACAGTGTGAGTTGGAAGTTCAACTCCCCAGCATGGCAAGTATCCACCCTGTCCTTGAGCAAGGCACTGAACCCATATGCTCCAGACCCTATGTGTCAAAAATGTTACTGGTAGTGTAGGTATTTTTTAAGTATGGCAATTAGGAGTGGTCTATATCCTAATGTGAAGAAAAGAGAATTTTCAATCAATCGAGTAATCCAATTTGTAACGCCTGTGTAAAAGGCTGGACCCAAGAATGCAGACGGATGGAGACAGTGGAAATGTTTCCAAGTCTTTTACCGAAACAAACGTTCAAATAATGATACAGGGCTGGGTTCGACTCCCCCCCCCGAAAGGCTCCAATAAACAAACTAAAGAATGCTACGGGAAAGGGCTAAATAAAATAGTTCATTTCCAAAACTCTAACATGGGGGGAAAGCGTTAGGTTATAATGTAAATGGAGAACAGAATCCAAACGAAAGCAGGGCGCGATCCAGCGGTTCCTTGTAATGTCAAACTCACAAACCGGATGTGCAGACGGGCAGAGGCAGACAGAACAGGGCAGATCCGTGGCAGCAGACGTCAGTGTGTCCAAGTTTCAGCATCGGCAGTCTGTGAAGAGAGCTGTTAAGTAGGGCTGATGCAGGTGCACAACAAGATACTACCTGCTCCATTATCTTCAATCACTCGCTGGTGGTAAACCAACTGTGCGTCTGAACCGCCATCTTCCTTCAGCACTTTGGACAGCGGTCGATGTAGACGAGACCACTGTGAATAGAAAGACCTATATACAATGATTTGTTGCAAATCAAACAGCTGTAGTTCAGATTGTCACTAAATGATGGTGTAAATATACAGTAGGTCTTTCTGGAACTCTGAAGAACTGGTCCCCACTGACTTCAGCTGTTTTGGAGAAGGCTGCTATGGAGTTGTGCTGGCAACCTCCCTGTGTATATGAACAAACTTCGCCTGTCTTTCAACTGGCATGAGGGGGAGGAGATGCTGACAAAAGTTTCATTTGTGGGTGAACTATTCCTTTAAAGGTGTGCTAGGGAATTTTGGCCATTGGCGCCTCCAATTAGTAGCAGAAGGTAACTGTTAGAATTTTGATGACTTCATGGACCCTTATCACAGCAGCCATTTTGTGTGTCAAAGATGTGTCAAAAGTTTATTTGGATCTCTTTTAGCCCTATTGGACTATTCTTCCAAGAGTCCATATTTTGGTTACACCTGTGTTTACTCTGCCTTTGACACACAAAATGACTGTGAAAAGGGTTATGCAGAAAACATGCAACGGGGATCAATGGAGGGGGGATCAATGGAGTGAAATATCAAATTTTGATTCATTCAGTCTCAGTAAGCATACTCTAGGCTATCATTATGTTTTCAAAATGTGTGCTTTCAATCCATGCACAGATTCAAAAAATATATATAGAGGCAGAGAGAGAGAGAGAGATACTGTAGATAGATAGATAGATAGATAGAGAGAGAGAGAGAGAGAGAGAGAGAGAGAGAGAGAGAGAGAATATCCAAAGTTCAAAAATGTCCTTTTACCAAAACAAAAAAAGCAGAATCAGAATCAGAAACAAAATACAAAAGTGTCTTCTGCTGTGGAGATTATAAACTTTATTTTACAAACCTCTGGAGGCACATGATGTCCAAATTTATATAAGGTCTAAATTCCACACTGAAACATCCATTTCATGGTTGCCATTGCTGAATGCAGGGTTTGATATCAACATCTGGTATCATTTGCAACCAAAATGTTTCAGGACAAGGAATGGCATTTTTGCATACATTATGTAAAATTTACAAATAAGTGCATCATAAACCAGTCTAATCTTGGAGTGAGATTTGCAATACATAAATAAATAAATAAATAAATAAATAAATAAATAAATAAATAAATAAATAAATAAATAAATAAATAGTCACAGTGATTTTTGTGAGAATTTATTGAGGCTAGTTCATAAATGATTTGTGTTTACATATGGATTATAGCTGTTGCTTATCCAGAGAGACATACAATGGATGGAGTGCAACAATGCAGTTTAAATTCCTATATCTCTAACATTACTAGCAGTAGTTTCCAAACTCCTCAGAGAGTTTGGTTAAGTTTCTGTATGCAGTGGTGGTGGTGGTGGTGGTGGTGGGGTGGGGGGGGGGGGCTTTACATTGAGTAAAAGTAGAAATATCATAATGGAGAAATCCTCATTCTGTCAAATAATGTGGAGTAAAAGGCACAATATTTACCTCTGGAATGGAGGAAAAGAATAAAGTCTCACAAAATGGAAATACTCCAGTAAAGAGCCAGTACCTCAGTAGTTGAGTAAATGTACTTAGTTACTCTCTCGTCTCTACCACTGTCTGTCTACTACAACAGCAGCCAGCCTCTCTATCTCTTCTCCCTGAAGGCAGATGACAGACAGTTCTAATGGGTCCACTGATTCAGACAAAGCTGCTATTGTGTTTTTGTTGTTTTCAGAAGACAGAGACATTATAATGTGGAGGCTGCTCCAAGCAGCAGCCACATCACACAATGCCATGCCGGCAGCAGATGAATGAATCTGCTTTTCTCACTTTCTCATGGGGTTTGGTAAAGGCTGATAACATTATAGACCACTTCTTCTACTGTTCAATTACCAATCATTATATTATTGTTATTATCACCATCATTACATATTTAACATACAAGGACTACCCCAAGAATAGGTAGGAAAGGAAGGAACCTAGCACTAGTCGCTCCAGTCCAACCTGTACAATAGAAACCTGAAGGCTTCTATGATTATGACGTAATGCCTGTAATAATGATAAGAGCTGGAGTGAGATCAGGTTTCGTCTTATCAGGCGTTTAGGTTGGTCACCCAGTCTATCTGGAACAGGCCTCAACAAACCACTTCCTGTGTGCTTTCATGGACTCTGCTAATTCAATGATTGATTGGAGAGTATTGATGAAAAGCATTTGTATACCCTCATTCACACTTTTCAATTTTCCTTTCAATTGTTTCGTCTCTTTTTATGAGGTTGTTTGGTGTGTCTGTTCAATGTTTAATGCCAGGGTGTACTGTAAATGATCGAGAGGTCTCACCATTGACAACGGTTAGAGTGCCATCTAGTGGTGAAAGAGGATATTCCATTATGACTTCTCTGCTTTATGGAAGCGATGGCATATATATGTGTATATATATATGTGTGTGTGTATATATATATATACATACATACACACATATGTATGTGTGAAATATAATTCCAAAAACCTTCAATGTGCGCAGTTCACAAAAAGGTGATCTTTGAGTATATCAACCAGTAACCCCAATTTTAATATCGCCCCCTTTTTGCTTCAACTGAAAGTTTGTTCATTGATTGCTTCACTGTGTGCAATTATATACAAATTATCTTCATTACCACTGTATAATAATAGTAGGCTACTGTCAACCTAGGACTTAAGTTAACCACGATCCTTTAAAAAGTACCATCATTCATTTTAATTTAATTATGTCATGTTTTTCCATGTATCTCACCCCCTAATGGTGGATGTCTCAGCTTCGAAGTAAAGTTTAATTATAACTGATAACATCAGATTTACGTGTACAATTTCTCCCTTGTGATCATCATTTTGCATTCAATGACATTGAATTAGATGCCAAATTTCTTGAGAAATTTTAGTAGTACATTGTGGCATCCCAGAACACTAGACCTACACTTCACTAACACTGCATCTTAGGTTTAAGGATATGCGACTGTTTAAGTCAACTGTTTCCTTTAAAGTCTAGTAACTCCAACAAAGACATGTTATGCAATGTAACCCACATATAGTAAACATCAGTAAAAAATAACTACACGTAAATCAATGTATTTTCTTTTATTATCAAATGTATATGACGTCCTCTCTGAGTCAAGCACAACAGAAACATGCACTGAGAGTTGCTTGACGAGCACAACACAAAGAGCCTATTTAAATCAGACTCCATAAATATCCATACGATGGAATGAACTTGTATAGGATGATTATGTAGGTTGAATTAAATAAGAGATTCCCTCATCAGTTTGATTATAAATATAGTGGCGTTTGTGTGGTAGGTAAAGAACAAAAGCATTCATACAAAAAAAGAGTGTCTTGAGATATAATTACATAATATCAGAAGGAATGCATTCAAACCTTAGGGGTACAAAAAGGTGGAAGGAGACAGAAGAGAAGGGGATGCGTTCATGGTACCGCATGGTGCTTTGGATAAAACTCTCCACCAAATGGAAAATGTTGATAAATTCCAAAACTGCATCATGGACCTCCTAGCCGTAGATTTGAAGGATTACATTCCAAAACGCTTGGGTTCTTCCTAAAATGGGACAATATTGCACATCATAAGCAAAGCACAAACTTTTGTCTTGAACTACAAACTGACACATCTTTCCCATCATCCTGGACTCAATTCTTTGTCAATGATTCCTATAAAGTAATGCTCAAATTTTACAACCCTTTTATAGAGTTGAGTCAAACCATAAAAGTGGCTCAATGGACAGCTAAGGCACATCATCTCAGGACAGCTACTTTCCAAAATAGAATAAGATCAACCCCCCAAAAGATGATGGTGGCTGAAACACCAGAGAAACAAAGCAGCTACAGTCACAGCTAATAGTGTTGGGCTAATGATGTTTGCCACCTTGCCTTGGTGACATAAAAAGCTCCGATTCATGCCTTCTCTCTTCACGTAGGAGAGATCATGTCTAACTTCCAAAAGAGGAAGAAGACGACAAAATCTATCAATTTTCACAAACCAACTTCAAACCCTTTCTGAATCATCTGGGCCAACCCTTCATTTCTGCACACATCTAACCCACCAAGTAGGATTTAAAATGTCAAGTTGACAAAGCAGTTACGCCTTTATTCCTCAGACAAAAGATGAAATGAGTCCAAAGATGGATGGTTTGGATGTATACAGAGATGCAAAGTGGAGGCAAATAATTCAGAAAACGTCATGAAGTTATATAGTAAGGTATGTTTGTCTGCAAGGGGGCTGACTAATTTTGGGAGCGCTGTCTTTGTATAAGGAGAGAAGAGTGAATCAGGAGAAAGACGGAGGTCACATGACAACTTTCAAATCGACATGTTCCATTCCTGGATTCCATCAGGTCGGAAGGCAGTGTACAGCTGCATGGTATTGAAAAAGAAGAAGAAAAAAGAGAGAGATACTGTGATTCTTAGGGTGAGTGTTGTATATGAATACTGATATATTGGGACACCAACATTTCGTATTACTGTAATTTGGATCTTGTGCGTTTGGGGGGAAAAGCACTTTCAGGTTGAAAAACTAAAGGTGAATCTTTGGTTTTAAATGGCTCTTAATGGGTTAATGGAGTTAACGATCGTCTCTGACTTCCGGTGTGATTTTTAGACGGCACTTTGGGCACAGCATGAAAACATGAAGGCGTACATGGCTCTCTGAAACACCACCTCCTGCAGTTTGGAAATGGCAGCAGTAAATATTGCAATGTGGCTCGTTTGCAGACGAGCTGTACAGCCCGTGTTGTGTGAAGCAGCTGCCCGGGCGGGCTCGGTTGCTCTGGGTTTGGCATGGTGTCTCCTGGGCGGTGAGGTGACCTCATGGTGTCTCCTGGGCGGTGAGGTGACCTCATGTTGTCTCCTGGGCATTGAGGTGACCTCATGTTGTCTCCTGGGCATTGAGGTGACCTCATGGTGTCTCTTGGGTGGTGAGGTTGGTCTGGGTTTGGCATGGTGTCTCCTGGGCGGTGAGGTTGGTCTGGGTTTGGCATGGTGTCTCCTGGGCGGTGGGGTGACCTCATGGTGTCTCTTGGGCGGTGAGGTTGGTCTGGGTTTGGCATGGTGTCTCCTGGGCGGTGAGGTTGGTCTGGGTTTGGCATGGTGTCTCCTGGGCGGTGAGGTGACCTCATGGTGTCTCCTGGGCGGTGAGGTGACCTCATGGTGTCTCCTGGGCGGTGAGGTAACCTCCAGGTTAAAGTATGCAGCAGCGCCGCTTCTTCTTCCCCCCGCTCGGGCCGTTTTTGTCCTTGCTCTCTGCCATTTTCTTCTTGCGGACTTCCCGCATGAGGTCAAAGAAAACCTGAGAGACAGAGAGGGAGAGGTGAGATAAAACCTGAGAGACAGAGAGGGAGAGGTGAGAGAAAACCTGAGAGACAGAGAGGGAGAGGTGAGAGAAAACCTGAGAGACAGAGAGGGAGAGGTGAGAGAAAACCTGAGAGACAGAGAGGGAGAAGTGAGAGAAAACCTGAGAGACAGAGAGGGAGAGGTGAGATAAAACCTGAGAGACAGAGAGGGAGAGGTGAGAGAAAACCTGAGAGACAGAGAGGGAGAAGTGAGAGAAAACCTGAGAGACAGAGAGGGAGAGGTGAGAGAAAACCTGAGAGACAGAGAGGGAGAAGTGAGAGAAAACCTGAGAGACAGAGAGGGAGAGGTGAGAGAAAACCTGAGACACAGAGAGGGAGAGGTGAGAGAAAACCTGAGAGACAGAGAGGGAGAGGTGAGAGAAAACCTGAGAGACAGAGAGGGAGAGGTGAGAGAAAACCTGAGACAGAGAGGGAGAGGTGAGAGAAAACCTGAGAGACAGAGAGGGAGAGGTGAGATAAAACCTGAGAGACAGAGAGGGAGAGGTGAGAGAAAACCTGAGACACAGAGAGGGAGAAGTGAGAGAAAACCTGAGACACAGAGAGGGAGAGGTGAGAGAAAACCTGAGAGACAGAGAGGGAGAGGTGAGAGAAAACCTGAGAGACAGAGAGGGAGAAGTGAGAGAAAACCTGAGAGACAGAGAGGGAGAGGTCAGAGAAAACCTGAGAGACAGAGAGGGAGAGGTGAGAGAAAACCTGAGAGACAGAGAGGGAGAGGTGAGAGAAAACCTGAGAGACAGAGAGGGAGAGGTGAGAGAAAACCTGAGACACAGAGAGGGAGAGGTGAGAGAAAACCTGAGAGACAGAGAGGGAGAGGTGAGAGAAAACCTGAGAGACAGAGAGGGAGAGGTGAGAGAAAACCTGAGACACAGAGAGGGAGAGGTGAGAGAAAACCTGAGAGACAGAGAGGGAGAGGTGAGAGAAAACCTGAGAGACAGAGAGGGAGAGGTGAGAGACAACCTGAGAGACAGAGAGGGAGAGGTGAGATAAAACCTGAGAGACAGAGAGGGAGAGGTGAGAGAAAACCTGAGAGACAGAGAGGGAGAGGTGAGACAAAACCTGAGACACAGAGAGGGAGAGGTGAGAGAAAACCTGAGACACAGAGAGGGAGAGGTGAGAGAAAACCTGAGAGACAGAGAGGGAGAGGTGAGAGAAAACCTGAGAGACAGAGAGGGAGAGGTGAGAGAAAACCTGAGAGACAGAGAGGGAGAGGTGAGAGAAAACCTGAGACACAGAGAGGGAGAGGTGAGAGAAAACCTGAGACACAGAGAGGGAGAAGTGAGAGAAAACCTGAGACACAGAGAGGGAGAGGTGAGAGAAAACCTGAGAGACAGAGAGGGAGAGGTGAGAGAAAACCTGAGAGACAGAGAGGGAGAAGTGAGAGAAAACCTGAGAGACAGAGAGGGAGAGGTCAGAGAAAACCTGAGAGACAGAGAGGGAGAGGTGAGAGAAAACCTGAGAGACAGAGAGGGAGAGGTGAGAGAAAACCTGAGAGACAGAGAGGGAGAGGTGAGAGAAAACCTGAGACACAGAGAGGGAGAGGTGAGAGAAAACCTGAGAGACAGAGAGGGAGAGGTGAGAGAAAACCTGAGAGACAGAGAGGGAGAGGTGAGAGAAAACCTGAGACACAGAGAGGGAGAGGTGAGAGAAAACCTGAGAGACAGAGAGGGAGAGGTGAGAGAAAACCTGAGAGACAGAGAGGGAGAGGTGAGAGACAACCTGAGAGACAGAGAGGGAGAGGTGAGATAAAACCTGAGAGACAGAGAGGGAGAGGTGAGAGAAAACCTGAGAGACAGAGAGGGAGAGGTGAGACAAAACCTGAGACACAGAGAGGGAGAGGTGAGAGAAAACCTGAGACACAGAGAGGGAGAGGTGAGAGAAAACCTGAGAGACAGAGAGGGAGAGGTGAGAGAAAACCTGAGAGACAGAGAGGGAGAGGTGAGAGAAAACCTGAGAGACAGAGAGGGAGAGGTGAGAGACAACCTGAGAGACAGAGAGGGAAAGGTGAGAGACAACCTGAGAGACAGAGAGGGAGAGGTGAGAGAAAACCTGAGACACAGAGAGGGAGAGGTGAGAGAAAACCTGAGAGACAGAGAGGGAGAGGTGAGAGAAAACCTGAGAGACAGAGAGGGAGAAGTGAGAGAAAACCTGAGAGACAGAGAGGGAGAGGTCAGAGAAAACCTGAGAGACAGAGAGGGAGAGGTGAGAGAAAACCTGAGAGACAGAGAGGGAGAGGTGAGAGAAAACCTGAGAGACAGAGAGGGAGAGGTGAGAGAAAACCTGAGAGACAGAGAGGGACAAGTGAGAGAAAACCTGAGAGACAGAGAGGGAGAGGTGAGAAAAAACCTGAGAGACAGAGAGGGAGAGGTGAGAGAAAACCTGAGACACAGAGAGGGAGAGGTGAGAGAAAACCTGAGAGACAGAGAGGGAGAGGTGAGAGAAAACCTGAGAGACAGAGAGGGAGAGGTGAGAGAAAACCTGAGAGACAGAGAGGGAGAAGTGAGAGAAAACCTGAGACACAGAGAGGGAGAAGTGAGAGCAGACATTAAAGGCTTTTGCACACCAAGTCCGTATTTTTCGTCCGAAATTGTCACGTTTAAAAATGAAATACAACCACATGTTCTGTCACTCACGTTTACACACCGACTCCGAAACCTTCGTCCATCATTAAAGTTTTCGGAACAGGTTTGATTTTCTGCATTTTTTCACATCAGTCAAAAGCCTTTCGCGAGCTGTTTGACCCGTCTGTGTCTCTGCTTGGAGGTGCAGCAGAGTCCCACTCAGTTGGATTCTGAGCGGCTCGCTCCACCTCACTGGCCCCTCTCTGCTGCCTCTCCCCGGGGAGCTCCACCTCAGTGGCCCCTCTCTGCTGCCTCTCCCCGGGGAGCTCCACCTCAGTGGCCCCTCTCTGCTGCCTCTCCCCGGGGAGCTCCACCTCACTGGCCCCTCTCTGCTGCCTCTCCCCGGGGAGCTCCACCTCAGTGGCCCCTCTCTGCTGCCTCTCCCCGGGGAGCTCCACCTCACTGGCCCCTCTCTGCTCCCTCTCCCCGGGGCGCTCCACCTCACTGGCCCCTCTCTGCTCCCTCTCCCCGGGGAGCTCCACCTCACTGGCCCCTCTGCTGCCTCTCCCCGGGGCGCTCCACCTCACTGGCCCCTCTCTGCTCCCTCTCCCCGGGGAGCTCCACCTCACTGGCCCCTCTCTGCTCCCTCTCCCCGGGGAGCTCCACCTCACTGGCCCCTCTCTGCTCCCTCTCCCCGGGGAGCTCCACCTCACTGGCCCCTCTCTGCTGCCTCTCCCCGGGGCGCTCCACCTCACTGGCCCCTCTCTGCTCCCTCTCCCCGGGGAGCTCCACCTCACTGGCCCCTCTCTGCTCCCTCTCCCCGGGGAGCTCCACCTCACTGGCCCCTCTCTGCTCCCTCTCCCCGGGGAGCTCCACCTGACTGGCCCCTCTCTGCTCCCTCTCCCCGGGGCGCTCCACCTCACTGGCCCCTCTCTGCTCCCTCTCCCCGGGGAGCTCCACCTCACTGGCCCCTCTCTGCTGCCTCTCCCCGGGGAGCTCCACCTCAGTGGCCCCTCTCTGCTCCCTCTTCCCGGGAAGCGGTGCTGCAGCACCTGGCCACAGCGCACCACAGCCAGCTTGGTGAGGTGAAGGTGAGCATTGATGGAGCGCTGTGTCCAGTATGATGGTAACCATTCCCCGACCTGCTGCCAGCTGCCTTCTCCAGTCTACATCACCGCTGCTGCAGATCAGCCGCTGCTGTCTGTCAGTCATGTTGTAATGTGGATACAGGAGAGGAAGGATATTTGTCTCTATATGTATAGAACGACGAACATAATAAAATGCATCGGACTCAGTATGCAAGGTTTCTGTGCGTGATGGTTCAGATGACGGATTAAAAGAACGCATACTAAACTGTGTGTAAAGTCTTTAAAGGCCGGGTTTTCCGTGGGGAATATGAATATATATTAAATCTCACGCCCCTAAGGTTTTAGAATCCGTTGAAATTTTTGAAATTGGTTGTTTACAGCCTGAGATATCACCAGAAATCCACTCTGTGTGTGTGGGGGGGGGGGGGTGGTGGGGGGGGGGGGGGTGCGGGGACTCGAAATACTACATTTCCCACAATGCACTGGGCTCGCGTGGCCTTCGTTTCCATGCCCACCCCTCAGGCGTTTGGCTGATATCAAACTCCAGTAGGTGGCGGTAATGCACATATATGTTTGCCAACCGCCATAAAACTCAAAGAAGAAGAAGACATGGAGAGAAGACATGGAGAGAAGAAGAAATAAATCGAAAATAAATCGAAAATCAATTGCCTCCAAATTGCACCAAATGTAAACGGTAGTATATATGTCGGGAGATGTCTTCATAAAAAAAATTTCATGCATTTTAAGGCATTTTCGTAGGAGTTACGCGCATCTGATGTTGTAACTATTTTCTGTAAAAATGTGTAAAAACGGGTACATTGCTCAGCGTTGATTTCGTTACTTCAACCCACCTACTACTAGATGTAAAATTTGACGAGCTTTCCAATGCCGCCAGTCCCGTGTCGATTAGTGCTTCCGTTCCCGAGATAATGGTCTCTTTGCAAGGAACTATGGGAAGCTAATATTAGCTACAGCAGGCTAGGCGGTTGACAAGATGGCTGCGTTTTTGTTTTGGTCAAGGCCTCTGAAGGGGCGTGGAGGACCTCTAGAGGCGGGACCATGGCCAACAACAGTTGTAGTTCATAGGTGCACGACTTCCGCAAGGCGGACTTAGGCCAGATGACGCGAAACGCGTCGGCTGGCCCAAAAAATATGTGAGAGATGCTTGATATCTCTGGCAGTGAATATCCAATTTCAAAAATTTCAACGGATTCGAAAACCTTAGGGGCGTGAGATTTAATATATATTCATATTCCCCACGGAAAACCCATCCTTTAAGCGCTGCAGACGTTTGCTGAACATGTGTTGCTCATAAGGCATCATAAGGGCGCTGTGTCCACAGACAAAATATTTTTTCATGGCTTTGGATATCAAAAATCTCAATGCCCAGAGCTTCTAATGCACACAGACCCTTAGTAGCTAACATTAGCTAGCTTGCATAAGGTAAATAGCAAGCTAACATCATCAGCCCAATCAATTTCTCACCCGGAAACCGCTGAAAAAGAAGAGATATCGCTCCAGGCTTTGCTTTTCATGTCTTTTTACTCAATTTTGTTTTTCACTTGAGGCGCCCAGAGTGCTCCGCCAAAAAATGCTAGGTGCCGAGAGCACTGAAATGCCAATTCCGTGAGAACAGTCTATGAAATCTAGGCTGATAATACCCTTATCATATGTGCTAAAGATGTCTGTGCTGCACAATAGATCGCTTATCTCCTGACAGAAAAAAGAATCACCACGAGATAAACTATTTTTCTGTTATTTGCTGGTTCTCAGTCGTGTATTTGTGGTTAAGAAACCTTGTCATCCGACCTACAACATCAAAACACACACCCCCAAACACAAAACTGAAGAAATGGCTTGTTAAAAATGAAGTGAATTTACCACACATCTATTGAACCACGCCTGTGTATAAAGCCTCACTTTCTCCCACACGTACTGCTTCCAAATACAGTGAAAAGAATGGGGTTTGGCACCTTGTCGACGTTGGCTCGTGTCTTGGCGGAGGTCTCCACGTACTGCACCTTCCACTCCCCCGCCCGGCCCCCCGCCTCCTCAGCAGACACCTGCCGCCGCTCCTCCAGGTCCGACTTGTTCCCCACCAGCAGCAGAGGGATCCCCTCCTCCTCCTTCACCCTCAAGATCTGCTCCCTGATACACACACACACACACACACACACACACACACACACACACACACACACACACACACACACACACACACACACACACACACACACACACACACACACACGTCAGATACATTTCATGATAAAACACAGATTGCATCCATCTTCAACTGCTTATCCAGAGTGGGGTGGCAGAGGTAGCAGTTCCAGCAGGGGACCTCAAGCTGCCTTTACCTTGGTAGAGCTGGAATGATTACCGTAATAGATCAGTTGTACTATTAAATTAATCACCAACTATTTTCCACAATAGAGTAATCGGTTTGAGTATTTTTTTTAAGGGGGGGGAGATCCAAATGATCTGATTGCAGGTTCTTAAATTATTGCTGGTTTCTTCACTCCTTTATGACAGTAAACTGAATATCTTTTGGTTGTGGACAAAACAAGACATTTGAGGACGTCCTCTTGGGCTTTGGGAAACACTGATTGACAGTTTTCACCATTTTCTGACATTTTATAGACAAACAACAACTAATCAATTAATCGAGAAAATAATCGACAGATTAATTGACAATGAAAATACTCGTTAGTTGCAGGCAGCCCTATTCCCTGGCCACATTAAGCAGCTCTCACTGTGCGATCCCAAGACGTTCCCAGGCCAGTGTGGAGATGTAGTCCCTCCACCTGGCCTGGTCCTGGGTCTGCCCTGTGGCCTCTGAGAAGTGTCACCTGGCCTGGTCCTGGGTCTGCCCTGTGGCCTCTGAGAAGTGTCACCTGGCCTGGTCCTGGGTCTGCCCTGTGGCCTCTGAGAAGTGTCACCTGGCCTGGTCCTGGGTCTGCCCTGTGGCCTCTGAGAAGTGTCACCTGGCCTGGTCCTGGGTCTGCCCTGTGGCCTCTGAGAAGTGTCACCTGGCCTGGTCCTGGGTCTGCCCTGTGGCCTCTGAGAAGTGTCACCTGGCCTGGTCCTGGGTCTGCCCTGTGGCCTCTGAGAAGTGTCACCTGGCCTGGTCCTGGGTCTGCCCTGTGGCCTCTGAGAAGTGTCACCTGGCCTGGTCCTGGGTCTGCCCTGTGGCCTCTGAGAAGTGTCACCTGGCCTGGTCCTGGGTCTGCCCTGTGGCCTCTGAGAAGTGTCACCTGGCCTGGTCCTGGGTCTGCCCTGTGGCCTCTGAGAAGTGTCACCTGGCCTGGTCCTGGGTCTGCCCTGTGGCCTCTGAGAAGTGTCACCTGGCCTGGTCCTGGGTCTGCCCTGTGGCCTCTGAGAAGTGTCACCTGGCCTGGTCCTGGGTCTGCCCTGTGGCCTCTGAGAAGTGTCACCTGGCCTGGTCCTGGGTCTGCCCTGTGGCCTCTGAGAAGTGTCACCTGGCCTGGTCCTGGGTCTGCCCTGTGGCCTCTGAGAAGTGTCACCTGGCCTGGTCCTGGGTCTGCCCTGTGGCCTCTGAGAAGTGTCACCTGGCCTGGTCCTGGGTCTGCCCTGTGGCCTCTGAGAAGTGTCACCTGGCCTGGTCCTGGGTCTGCCCTGTGGCCTCTGAGAAGTGTCACCTGGCCTGGTCCTGGGTCTGCCCTGTGGCCTCTGAGAAGTGTCACTTGGCCTGGTCCTGGGTCTGCCCTGTGGCCTCTGAGAAGTGTCACCTGGCCTGGTCCTGGGTCTGCCCTGTGGCCTCTGAGAAGTGTCACCTGGCCTGGTCCTGGGTCTGCCCTGTGGCCTCTGAGAAGTGTCACCTGGCCTGGTCCTGGGTCTGCCCTGTGGCCTCTGAGAAGTGTCACTCGACAGAAATTACCTATTTTCAACAGAACAAAGTGTCTCGACACTTTCCTTTCATGTCGCAGGTGGAGAATTTTGTTATGTTGCGGACACAGTCATATCTAGTCACCCATTGTGATTGGGTAGTCACATTGCTTCACACTAACATCGTGAGACATCATAGTTTTCACTGAACAGAATGTCATCATTGATATATTAATCTGTAACTTTCCCATTCTTGTTTAATTAGTTTAGCTTATCTCGTAGGCTAGCAAACATGTTATCGATGAAAGACTGGCAGGACAAGTTAGACAGTATCGCCACCTGTAGGATTCTTCAATGAAAGAATACGAAGATGCACAGATGGCATCAACATCATGGAAAGAGTTTGCTGATACCCTGAACATTAGTATGTTGGTCTGCAAACATCAGTGGAAAAGTCTGTGGGACAGGTAGGCTGTCAGTCAGTACTGTCAGTCCTGTCCTATTGCACTAGCAAACACTGCAACAGGAGGTAAGCTGGGGTTCAATTTAGAATGTTTATGTTGTCAAGTTAAAACCGTCTATTTGGCTCACAGACCTGTGATGTGTAAAGTGATAGTGGGACGTATGGTTGTGGCTCACAGACATGTGATGTGTAATGTGATAGTGGGATGTGTGGTTGTGGCTCACAGACCTGTGATGTGTAAAGTGATAGTGGGATGTGTGGTTGTGGCTCACAGACATGTGATGTGTAATGTGATAGTGGGATGTATGGTTGTGGCTCACAGACCTGTGATGTGTAAAGTGATAGTGGGACGTATGGTTGTGGCTCACAGACATGTGATGTGTAATGTGATAGTGGGATGTATGGTTGTGGCTCACAGACCTGTGATGTGTAAAGTGATAGTGGGATGTGTGGTTGTGGCTCACAGACCTGTGATGTGTAAAGTGATAGTGGGATGTGTGGTTGTGGCTCACAGACATGTGATGTGTAATGTGATAGTGGGATGTATGGTTGTGGCTCACAGACCTGTGATGTGATAGTGGGACGTATGGTTGTGGCTCACAGACCTGTGATGTGTAAAGTGATAGTGGGATGTATGGTTGTGGCTCACAGACCTGTGATGTGTAAAGTGATAGTGGGATGTATGGTTGCAGCTCACAGACCTGTGATGTGTAATGTGATAGTGGGATGTATGGTTGTGGCTCACAGACCTGTGATGTGTAAAGTGATAGTGGGATGTATGGTTGCAGCTCACAGACCTGTGATGTGTAAAGTGATAGTGGGATGTATGGTTGCAGCTCACAGACCTGTGATGTGTAAAGTGATAGTGGGATGTATGGTTGTGGCTCACAGACCTGTGATGTGTAAAGTGATAGCAGGATGTATGGTTGTAGCTCACAGACCTGTGATGTGTAAAGTGATAGCAGGATGTATGGTTGTAGCTCACAGACCTGTGATGTGTAAAGTGATAGCAGGATGTATGGTTGTAGCTCACAGACATGTGATGTGTAAAGTGATAGCAGGATGTATGGTTGTGGCTCACAGACCTGTGATGTGTAAAGTGATAGCAGGATGTATGGTTGTAGCTCACAGACCTGTGATGTGTAAAGTGATAGCAGGATGTATGGTTGTAGCTCACAGACCTGTGATGTGTAAAGTGATAGCAGGATGTATGGTTGTGGCTCACAGACCTGTGATGTGATAGTGGGACGTATGGTTTTGGCTCACAGACATGTGATGTGTAAAGTGATAGTGGGATGTATGGTTGTGGCTCACAGACCTGTGATGTGATAGTGGGACGTATGGTTGTGGCTCACAGACCTGAACTCGGAGGTGGCTGTGAAGGACTCGTGCTCGGTGATGGAGTAGACCAGCAGGAAGCCCTCTCCGCTCCTGAAGTAGTTGTCTCTGATGGCAGCGTAGTCCTCCTGACCGGCCGTGTCCAGGATGTCTATCTGCACCTCCTCCCCGTCCAGAACCACCTTCTTCCTGTAGCTGTCTGCCTTGGTGGGCTCATAATCCTCCACGAACTGGGGTTACAGAGGTGAGGGGGACACTTATTACCACAGGATTTTCATTATCAGCCAGTGATGTCCCTTCATGCACAAATGACATCACTGGTCGACAACTTAACTCAAATCAACTCTCAATAACTGCCGAACTAAATGAATGTCGGTAAAACGGTTTAAGATCATGAGATCATGTGTAAAATAAATCAGCGTTGTTTTTGGGCAAAGTTCTCCTTTGATCATCTGACAATGTATATTGATGTTGATGTCTTGCCCTTTAGGAACACGCCAACATTTTGGGAGATTGGCCTATTTGTCATCTTCCTGATAAGACGAGAAGAGAAATGCTCTTCTCTTCTCTGTGCGTGGCTACAGTATCCGCCGGCCACCATTGTGCAGCACCTGGCTACAGTGAAGATTTCAGCTAAAAACAGGGTGTAAGTGGCCTCTTTTCAAGTCAACTTGGCATCTCAGGGGTTGTGGAGACTTGGATTACGCCAGGTGAGCAGTACGGAAGCATTTTTTACGTTTCTGCTCATGTTAACGGGGGTAGACTACTATTCATTGTGATAAGCTAACTAGCGGGAGGGGCAGGTTGCTATATTTCTACTACATCCACAGAGAAGAGAAGGGACACTATCTTTTCATCTTACTATCGGGAAGATGTCAAATAGAGGAACCTCCCAAAAATATGGGTGTTGCTTTAAGAGGAGTGCTCACCTCGTCGTACATGAACTGCAGGGTGAGGGCGGACTTGCCCACGCCGCCGCTGCCCACCATGATCACCTTGTGCAGAACCAGAGAGGTCTGGTTCTTGTTCTTACCGGACGCCATGGCTCTGCTCTGCCTCACACAGTCTGCCTCACACAGTCTGCCTCACACAGTCTGCCTCACACAGTCTGCCTCACACAGGCTTCACTGACAGCTTCAAGCCCTAAGAAGACAGGCCCGGGAAGAGCGTCACACACACAAACACACAAGGTGCAGGCACAAGCACACACAGTGATGAATCCATAAAGGGACAGCATGTAGTCTCAGTCGCGGGCGCGCGCACACACACACACACACACACGCACACACACACACACACACACACACACACACACACACACACACACACACACACACACACACACACACACACACACGTCTGTGAAACTAGTAACATCCACGTGAGTAAAACATTCTGGCTAATAATTCTGCCCCAAGTTGTCAACAGAATAATATTAACCGACATTCAATAAGCCAACTGTTTAACAGATGTCCAACAGGTTATATGTGACGATTCATGTGCACACCTACATATTACACAGGTGCAGGTGAGTGGAACGGGAAGCAAACACAATCTGTTTGTTGAATTTTAACTAATAAAACAACATCTACAGTTCAGACAAAGAGTTTTGTTTAATGTCAACTAATAAGCTGTTGAAATGTTACAAACACTCTGTACACTCTCTGTAGGCGCGGTGGAGGACTATCCAAATAGTGTTACGTTACCAAAATATATTTCCACAGATCTTGATGTTATAAAGTTACAATGTATTGTGAAATAAGGGGAACAACACTTATGACCAAAGGACCATGTATGACATGAGAGCCTTATAGCATTATGTTCGGTCATAGGGAAGTGAGCAGCTTTTGAACAGTCACACCCAGCTTGTGATAAAGAGCCACTGTAAACATGCTACTGTAAAAATCCACTTGTCAGTGACCTTTACGGCTTGGCCTCACTGCGGGCTTCAAGGACAGGACTATGAGGGCGGCCAACAGGTCAGGTTTTTACTGGAAGCTAAATTAGAGCTGCAACGATTAGTCGATTGACAGAAAAATAATTGGCAACTATTTTGATAATCTCGTTGAGTAATTTTGTAAGAAAAAAGGCAAACTTCTCTGATTCAAGCTTCTTAAATGTGAATAATTTCTGGTTTCTCCCCTCTATGACAGTAAACTGAATGTCTTTGAGTTGTGTGGACAAAACAAGACATTTGAGGACATGATCTTGGGCTTTGGGAAACACTGAACACTTTTCCCATCATGTTCTGACTTTTTATAGACAAACAACGAATCGAATAGTCGACAGATTAATTGACAATGACAATAATCGTTAGTTGCAGCCCTAAGCTAAATGTAGACACTGTCCCACATTCCTAGACACTGTGAACTATGTAGTGAGTCTCCAGGCAAAGCTCCATTTGAATAGAAAGGAGAAGTAAGGATACTACTGCCTTTGCCAAAAGAGGAAGCATAAATCATCATGTCAACATGTCCTCTATGTTTGATCACCTGACAGCCAGGCAGAAACTGGCTACTGTCTGCAAAAACCAAAAACGCAAAATATCCACTTCTTCCTGGTTCCGCCTCCACCCCTGAGGAAACTTCTGATTGGACGAAGACACTAGTCGCCGGCCGCGATTGGCTGCGGGAAAGTGTCATTCAACCGAGTGCGCTGCCGCTGCGAAATGATAACTTGACGGTGAAATACAAATAGGGAGATAACGTTGCAGACGGCTAGTCGATTCCAGAGGTCCACTTTCCCCCAGGGGAGTTCAAGAAACACGATAGAAAAAGCTTCACAGCTGGGCTAGTCTGCACGGAGGAAGCTTTGAGCTGGTTAACCGTCGCTCGACAACAAACAGAAAGTCTAATATCTCACCTGGTACCGTCTTTTCCGTCTTCAACTGACCAATCCGCCATACAACGACTACACATTCAACTTTTACAACTAGGATTTTCGCCCCACCTCACTCCGTCTGCGACTGGACCAAAGAGTGTGTATATCGAGAAGACTAGAGAAACCATTCCATCTTCGAAAAGGGCACACTTCCTGTGTGCAAAAAAACCACAGTTGCTGACTTCTCCCGAGCACCACTTGGAGGCACAAGTGGTAAACTCAACTCCTAAAAAAACATAACGTAAATATTAGCTAAAGAGGTTTCTGTTTTAGTTTAATTCTAATAAATGTGAATGTATGTTTTCTGACAGAGGGTTAATCAGAAACAAAAGGCTGTGCTAGTTTTCGAGACTTTGGCGGAGTGATCCATCACTTCTTTTTTCAATCATCTCAGGATATGACGTCACGGAATTCCTTCTGCGCTTTAAAGTTACAGCTTTTATTTCATTTTATTTGTATTTTTTTTTTTATATTTATTGGGTTCTCAAGCGTATAATAATATTAATAATAATAATAACAACAACAACAACAACAACATTATAATCTAAATAATAATAATATATAAATGTATGAAAGTAATAAATAATCCAAATAGTATATAAAACAAACAGAATCCAGTAGGTCTTGCTTGATGTCAATCCCCAGGTTTTGATGCAGACTACCATGGAATGAAACTAAAGCACTCCGTCTTAAATTTTTTATTATTAATTGAGCACAAGGCAAATAAACAGATCAACGCGTATCGACCTGCTCGGTCTTCATCAGGGTCTCAAATAATAATTTATATTTTTCAATATTGTTCATAAGTTTACTACCCCCCCCCCCACACACACACACACACACACACACACACACACACACACACACACACCCCATCAGCTTTGATGCCTCCTTCACCCCAAATGACTGAGCAGACAGGATGTGACCTTCGACCCCGTGCAGGGTGACCACACTAAACACTGATCAAGCGTGGTTATGGTAGAAGTATGAAGAACCTCAAAAACATGAATAAAACATGAGGAAGCAACATCTGTTCTTACTGTTGGTTTGTTCCACCTCAGGTTTCTCCAAAAACCACAAGATCCAACTTCAGATATAAACCAAATGCACACAAAAACGGACGAATCAAAGGATGAAAGTAAATGACCACGTTCTCCCGTCCAGGGCCGTGCAGAGACCTTTAGAGGGGCAGGTGCTCAATCTTAAAAAGGGGCACATGCAGACCTGCCAAACTTCCAAAATTATTTTAGAGTACCACAATAATGTAATGCTTAGCTCACATGCTTTCACACTACTTCGCTTAGTTTGCACGGTGTCATTAGCCCCGCCATATCAACAAGTTATTTAAATATGAATCGTCCATGAAGAAAACAATCATACAATCATATTTTTTCACATTTCTGAACGAATGGCTGCTCGATGGCAGCTCCGTGATGCCGCCTGTGCAGGAGACCTGGACAAACTGAGGAGCCTGCTGCAGGAAGAGCACTTCAGAAGGTGGATCAATGAGCGGTGCAGGTGGGGGTGGACCCCTCTGATGAGTGCAGCCATGCGGGGTCACGCTGCCTGTGCCTGTGTGGCCTACCTGATCACCAAGGGAGCCCACTCAGCCCAGGTAGACCTAGCTGATAGAGTAGCCTACACGTTTCTCTACAGGGCTCTGCTCTCATCAGGTTCTGTAATCCGTACTGCTGTTCCTGTTGACATGGACAGTGTTCACACCCTCACAGACTCTCCTCTCACCATCAGCGCCGCTCACCGTCACCTGGACTGCTTCCTCCTGCTGCGCCAGGCCGCTGGCATTCTGTCCTGTGACGTGGCTTCCCGCCTGCTGGATGTGGTGCTGTGGTTCAGGTGCGACGCGGCCTTCGTCCAGCTGCTCCTGGACCACGGGCCGACCCCTGCCCTGCTTGACATTGGAGCAGGCACAGCTGGAGGAGAGGGCGGATCCCGAGGCTCTCAGGGTCTTTCTGGAGGCCAAGGCCAACAGGGCAGTCTGGCCCACGTGTGTCGGATCCGGATCCCACTCCCTACCACTACCACAAAGGACTTTGTACGTGCTCCACCCAAACTGACTTGAAGGACTGTCAGTTTATTTATTTTTCATTTCCTAGATTTGGTTCTTCAGTGACTGTGTTTCAAACAAATCCAGGACAAGAGATTAAATACCATCAGCATACACCACCTGGAGCCAATCCTACTACTATAACTGGAGAGCTGTGTGTCCGTGTTGTGCTTGGTCCATCATCTCCAGAGTCCCCATCCTAGAATTCTGTTTATCTTAAGATGACGTGAGGTTCCGTTAGAAACAGCCGATAGAAATACTTTTTACTTCTTTACTTGGTTACATTTCTGAGCCTGTACTTCTTTACTTTTACGTGAGTAAACAAGTTGAATCAGTACTTCTACTTTTACCAGTCTATTTTTACACAAGTAACTGTACTTCCCACCTCCAACTGTCCTGTCCCAAATTAAGTGTACTTTTCATATCTCTGTGAGGCTGTATAGACTGGGCCACTCCCAGTGGGAATGTGGAGCTCGGACTGATGTGTAATGGTAACGGGCCGGGCTTCCCTCAGACATGATCCTACCCCCCCGATCATATGTCACTTTAAAGGACTTTATATTTTGCACTTTGTAATTTGAGAGTGTTTTTCTGTATTGCTCTGTCTTCTACTATTGATGACCGCTGAGCTACATACTTGTACTAAGTCAAATTCCTCTGATGTGGCTATTCAAGTGAATCTTAAATCTTGAATGTCAGTGACACCTGCCCTGTGGCGATAAAGGGTTTCAAAGCCCAGTTGGAACTATGGCGTACCTGACCTGCAGTTCCAGCATCTGGAACAAAGATGGCGGTGTGTCATCAGTTTGGAGAAGAATCAGACAGAGGGTAGACTCAGTTCTCAGTAGGTGGCGCTGTTGGCGGCGCTGATGAAACGTCTGGGAGCCGAGACTAGACAGGCGGAAGACACACACACACACACACACACACACACACACACACACACACACACACACACACACACACACACACACACACACACACACACACACACACACACACACACACACACACACACACACACACACACACAAACTGTGTTGCAGCCACCTGATTTGATTTTTGGTTTTCACTAACAAATGGAACAAGCAGCTGCAGATGTCCTGCCATGTCCATTCAAATGGAAGACACACTCATTCCACTGAAGCTGTTGCAGATCCAATTTCATTTGACTAGAAAAGGTTCTTAATTAAGGTTCTTTGAAGACATTTGGACATCGTTTGGGCTGTAGCAGAATACTGCAGCAATTATGATAAATAATCATTAATAAACATGAATGAACCTAGTGAGTCTGTGATACTCAATAGTGAGTTTATACTCAGCTGATAAGGTGTCTTATCTCCTGTGGTATCATTATAGCCACACACAGCCACACAATCACACTGTGAATAGAAAGACCTATACATCATTATTTAATTCATTATTATTAATAATAATTGATTGCATTTATATAGCGCCTTTCTAGATACTCAAAGCGCTTCACATATCAGGGGGGGACTCAACTCATCCACCAGCGATAGCATCCACCTGGTTGATGCACAGCCGGTTTAAACGCTCACCACACATCAGCTATATGGTGGAAAGTTGAGGACTGAAAGTGCCAATTAAGTCTTGAGGGATGATTAGGTGGCCATGATGGAAGGAAGGCCTGTGTGGGAATTTAGCCAGGGCACCGGGGTTACACCCCCCAGGGCACCGGGGTTACACCCCCCAGGGCACTGGGGTTACACCCCCCAGGGCACCGGGGTTACACCCCCCAGGGCACTGGGGTTACACCCCCCAGGGCACCGGGGTTACACCCCCCAGGGCACTGGGGTTACACCCCCCAGGGCACTGGGGTTACACCCCCCAGGGCACCGGGGTTACACCCCCCAGGGCACCGGGGTTACACCCCCCAGGGCACTGGGGTTACACCCCCCAGGGCACTGGGGTTACACCCCCCAGGGCACTGGGGTTACACCCCCCAGGGCACTGGGGTTACACCCCCCAGGGCACCGGGGTTACACCCCTCTTGCGAAGAGTGCCGGTGGGATCTTTATTGACCACAGAGAGTCAGGACCTCGGTTTAACACCTCATCCAAAGGACGGTGCTCACTCACAGGACAGAGTCCCTGTCTCTGCCCTGGGGCATGGGCGAGATTATCCATGAGGCCAGAGGGAAGAGCACCTCTATACTGGTCCTCCAACACCACTTCCAGCACCAGTCTCCCATCCAAGGAGTTTTTGGAACTCTGAAGAACTGGTCCCCACTAACTTCAGTTGTTGTGAAGAAGGCTGCTATGGAGTTGTGCAACCTCCCTCTGTGTTATGGACAAACCTCACCTGTGTTTCATTTCGCATGAGGGTGAGGAGATTTTGCTAAATGGGAGTCAAATAGCCTACTGACATGTCCACAGTTTACTGTGTCACTCCGGACTCTCGTTTCCTCACTTGACTCGTCCACACAGCACGAGAAAATGAATAGAAATGCAAAACAGACCTCTGCTTTGCATTTCTATATATTTCCCCTGTTGGCCTGCTGCTGGAACCGAGCGATATGACTTCTAATAAGAGTTAGAGAGGGCATGATACAGACAGGCCTACAGTGTAGTCTATATATACATTCTTATAGGGATACTACCATAAGAGATAAAAAAAACTCACAATAAAGTGTACTAATGTCACTAACTCACTACTGAGCATCAGAGACACACTAAGTCACTATTATTACAGCAAGAGAAAAGAGTATAAATAGCATATAGCTATATTACAAAAACAATTGAACATAATACACATAGCAACAAGTTCCTTTGGGAATATGGAGATGCCAGAAGATTAAAAAAAAGTACATAGCCTACAATGCAATGAGATCACTGACTTGCTACTTTAGCACCACAAACACACTATAAGTCTATATTGGAAGATTGTTTTTTATATTTTAGAGATACAAAAAGTCCATAAAATACAGCAAGGTCACTCTAAACTCAATTTGAGTATCACAGACACGACAACTCCCTGTAGGAATATTATAGTGATCCCAGGGAGTATTTTAACCCCCACCCACCCGCCCCTCTCTCTCTCTCTCTCTCTCTCTCTCCCTCTCCCTCTCTCCCCCCAGCAGCTCTCTCTCTCGTTGGTGGTTCGTCCCACGTGGTTTCTATTCCCATGTATAAAAAGTTGTCGCTGTGAGGCTGCCTGGAGCCGCGACGCCAGAATGGAAACGCTCCGTCCGCTTCTTGGCACAACTCTTTGCGCATCGGCACCACTCCGGCGCGCTCACACCACCACCACACCAGCGGGAGTCCCATCCAAGAGAGAGAAGAGAGCGCACGTCTGAAAACAACAACAACAAACAAACAAACAAACTAACAAACAAACAAATAAACAAATAAATGAGAAAATCAGGTGAGAGAGGAGGATTATTGTGTGAGGAGAAATGATGGATTGAATTAAAAAAAAATGTCAAAGTGGGAGTTTGATTTGTTTCCGAAAGCTTCCAGTCGGTTTGTGGAATACCAGGACTTCTTAATACCTGGACCATGACATGTCGCCTCCCGCTGACTGAGACCGTGACAGAAGTGATGCTGCTTTTTGTGTGAGGCTCCTTCCAACTCTGACGCAGAGACTGACGAAGCAGAAGGCTCTATAGCCTACTATAGGACTTGTGCGTCCTCAAGTCATCCATCCACCTGACAGACAGGCCACTGGGAGCGACCAAAGACATACATGTATAGTGATGAAATAAGACGCGAGTGAATGGAGCACCGACTGCATCCACACGCCTCACAGCCTTTACGCATGGAGATAACTTGGCACTGAGAGGATCCCCCCCCGTTGGTTCAAACTTTTTAACTCTCCAGAAGCAAACCTGACAGCAAGTTATTTTTACACTTCCTCAGCACAGAAAATGAGTAGCTGTCTTTTCCAAGCGGCATTTCTACTCGTGGCTTGCGTCCTCTCCATCCGCTGCACCGCGACCGAGACGCACACCGCCAGCACGGTGTCCCGGGATACCTGCGCGTCCTGCGGCGTGGCTCAGCCCGAGGACCCCGACATGGTGAACGTGGACTTCCTGGAGGCCGTGAAGAGGCACATCCTGAGCCGGCTGCAGATGCGGGAGAGGCCCAACATCACGCACCCGGTGCCCAAGGCGGCCATGGTGACGGCGCTGCGCAAGCTGCACGCCGGCAAGGTGCGAGAGGACGGCCGCGTGGAGATCCCAGACCTGGACGGACACCCGATGAGCAACGAGGTGCTGGAGGAGAGCTCCGAGATCATCAGCTTTGCGGAGACAGGTACAGAGATGCTGCTGCTGCTGTGCGTAAAGGGACGCCTAGGCTGTAAAAATATGGCCAGCTTCCTCATAGTCAGGTGTATTTATTTATTTTATTTTATTTTCCTGGAGAATAGTGAGAAAATATGCCAGTGGGAATTTAGGATTGCACTTGTTTCCAATGCAGGTTTACTTACATATTTCAGGAATTGTCAAGAATCGAGTGCACAAAACAGAATAAATCACTATTGTGAAGATAATGTTACTTAATTAATTGAAGAAGACAAAAAACAACAACAACAACAACATGGAAAATGCTTAGATTTTTTTTTAATTACCATTTCTGTTTTAATATTTTAATACTCAATACAACGTATTCAGTTCAGGTGCATATGGTTATTGAAAGAGCATCGTTCACTCCCTCAGATAGGCTATAAAACTCATTTTGGTCTAATAACATCTCAGTGTCTTTGCTTTTGAAGGATCAGACAGAGAGCAGAGTGACTATTCTAAAGGATGTGACGGTGACATTTTTCACCAAAAACATCTTAATGCATGCTGTTATTTGCTCATTAAGTTCCCTCCAAAAAATAAATAATTTCCTTATGTTTACCATCTCTAAAATATCAAGGATCCAAACTGTATTTCTTTTGTCAGTGAAACACTTAGGTCAGGTGCTGTTAAAAATGCACATAGCTTATTTTATTTTTGTGCTATTGATCATTTTGCAAACTGTGTCACTTTTTATAGCAGATGTCATTTTGCAATGATGAGGCAAACGCACTGAGGGCTCAGCACACTGGAGGACTCACTTGAGGTCTGTGTTAACAAGGGCAGGGCTGTGGAGTAGCATGAGAATAAAATCTCATCTGCTTTTAGCTGATCAGAGTGAGTAGAGAGTGAGCAGGTAGCCTGTACAAGTGAAGGACATGCAGGAATCAAACCTGTTACCTTTCAGTTATGATACAGTGTCATTAGCCAACTCCCACAAATGTGTGTGTGTGTGTGTGTGTGTGTGTGTGTGTGTGTGTGTGTGTGTGTGTGTGTGTGTGTGTGTGTGTGTGTGTGTGTGTGTGTGTGTGTGTGTGTGTGTGTGTGTGTGTGCAGGCCCGACTTAAGATCAGATGATTGTGGGCAACTTGTGCAATTGGTAAAAAGCTGATTTTGGGGTCAGTGGTTATAAGGTTATAGTTCACATTAGGGTTAGGTTAAGGTTATAGTTAAGGTTATGGTTAAGGTTATATAACATTAGTAAGGAAGTTACTCGTGCACATCCAAAGGGAGGTGCAGGTCACAGCAAGATAAATCCAAGGAACTAAATATAACATCAGCTAGTCAGGAACAAGTCCATAATGTAGACCGCACACTCCAAAGATGATGACCAAATTTGTCAAAAAAGACTTGATTTATTAAGAACAACGCGTTTCGCAGACGTGCTTCATCAGGTTCATTATATAACATTAGGTTTAGCTAGGTTAAGGTTATAGTTAAGGTTATGGTTAAGGTTATAGTTAACGTTAGGGTTAGGTTAAGGTTAAGGTTATAGTTAACGTTATGGGTTAGGTTAAGGTTATAGTTAAGGTTATAGTTAACGTTAGGGTTAGGTTAAGGTTATACTTGAGGTTATAGTTAATGTTAGGGGTTAGATTAAGGTTTAGGTAAGTAGTGGTTAGGGTAGGGTAAGTCTCCAGGGAATCCATGTAAATTTATGGAAATACCCCAAAAGTGACTTATGTATAACTCTGTGTGTGTGTGTGTGTGTGTGTGTGTGTGTGTGTGTGTGTGTGTGTGTGTGTGTGTGTGTGTGTGTGTGTGTGTGTGTGTGCGCGCGCGCGTGTGTGTGTGTGTGTGTGTGTGTGCGCGCGCGCGTGCGTGTGTGCGTGCGCATTGTATATTTGATGTTTATATACCACAGAATCAGATTACAACCCAGAAAACATTTAACATTGACTGGATGTCGATACGATGACCTGCACCAGCTTTAGCTTCAAACGTTTCCAAAGCAGTTTTTATATGGATTGTTACCATCCCATTATTGTAAACAATTTATGCTTGTTGGGTTGAGACTAAACACAATGTAAGGTGTTGAACTTGACCTCATGTTCCCACCCGTCAAATGACACTGAACACATTGTAAACCTGTAAGGTGTTGAACTTGACCTCATCTTCCTTCAAATGCCTGCTAGGCAAACTGCTCCAGGATTAAGAAGTGTTGATTTTGCCAACTCATTGACTCCAATTACTTATCGACAATTGGAGAGTTGTCTGTCCTCTAATATAGTGATTCTCAATCTTTTTCATAAGGATCCCAAATGTAGTTCACTTTAGAGCCAGACCGATTCGATTTTATTTCACGGACCCAAATACGAGAATATCTTTATTGTTAAATAAATCCAGAATTCCACGACTATCTGCATTGTAGGTACTGAGAGATAACAGTGAAACATTATCTAATTGTGCTAACTTCTTGTAAATGAATTACTGGTGATGTTTAACAGTTCATCAATTTGCTGGGGACACCCTGGAACAACCTCAAAGACTCCTGGTGGTCCTGGTGGGATCTAGTCAAATCCAAATCCACTCGGAAGAACGGCGAAAATGTCTTTTCCACCGAGAAACTCCGCTGTTGCATACTCCTTTTCTTGTTTAATTGTTGTTATTGAGTCTATTTCTGCAATAACTGCACTTATGGCCATTCAACTCGATGAACGTTGACGTTACTCCTCGAGGTGGACAGCCATGGAGGCAGCCATTACTGTTTTGCCAGTGGCATTCCTGATTGGCCCGTTACAATGTCAATTAGGAGGCCCTGATTGGCCCGTCTGTGTTTGAAAATGCCTGCCCCGGGCTGGAGGCCTCGCAGAACCAAACATAAATGTACGTTCCCATGAGCGGATGGTTTACCAGGCTAACATTTCTTATGAAGAGGAATTCAAATTTGGAAATTTAGAATTGCTCAGAAGCGATCTCACGATTCAAGAAAAAAAAATGTTTTTTTTAAATCCGCTATTTTCTTTGTTTTTGGTTTGAGTGAAATGTTCTATGGTCTCTCCTGTTTCTAAATATAGCTGAATCGCTAAAACTATTTTTATAGGCATTTTACGAAATGTCTATGGAAAAATAAATGGCGGATGAAATCCCCTGGTTCATATGCCTAAACCTGAAGGGGGCGTGATTTTGGCTCTCTACTGTCATGGAAGTTTGAGCTAAGCTGGCCCAATCTAACGTGTTGCTGTGGTTCTGGCACCTCGTGGCCTGCCAGTTGGCTGTGTTGGAGGGTGAGCAGGGGCCAGCGGGACATGGCGTGTTGGCTGTGTTGGAGGGTGAGCGGGGGCCAGCGGGACATGGCGTGTTGGCTGTGTTGGAGGGTGAGCGGGGGCCAGCGGGACATGGCGTGTTGGCTGTGTTGGAGGGTGAGCGGGGGCCAGCGGGACATGGCGTGTTGGCTGTGTTGGAGGGTGAGCGGGGGCCAGCGGGACATGGCGTGTTGGCTGTGTTGGAGGGTGAGCGGGGGCCAGCGCGATATGGCGTGTTGGCTGTGTTGGAGGGTGAGCGGGGGCCAGCGCGATATGACGTGTTGGCTGTGTTGGAGGGTGAGCGGGGGCCAGCGGGACATGGCGTGTTGGCTGTGTTGGAGGGTGAGCGGGGGCCAGCGGGACATGGCGTGTTGGCTGTGTTGGAGGGTGAGCGGGGGCCAGCGCGATATGACGTGTTGGCTGTGTTGGAGGGTGAGCGGGGGCCAGCGGGACATGGCGTGTTGGCTGTGTTGGAGGGTGAACGGGGGCCAGCGCGATATGGCGTGTTGGCTGTGTTGGAGGGTGAACGGGGGCCAGCGGGACATGGCGTGGCCACAAGCTCCCACAACAAGTTAGTAAAAGGCCACCTGCATCGCCCACGTGTGTCCGCCGCTCACCCAAACATCTGCTGCACCGACAGAGTGAGACCTCTCTCTCTCTCACATCATGTGTGTGTGTGTGTGTGTGTGTACACTGTAAGTGTGTTTATCTTACATTATTATGTGTCTGTGTCCATTATCCTTGTTTCCCTGACTGTGTGTTTGTGTGTGTGATGTGTGTGTGTGTGTGTGTGTGTGTGTGTGTGTGTGTGTGTGTGTGTGTGTGTGTGTGTGTGTGTGTGTGTGTGTTGGTGTTATTTCCTTCCTATAATGGGTATGTGTGTTATCCCTTTTTTCCTGACTGTGGGTGTGTGTGTGTTGTGGTGTTTCTGTGTCTGTCTGTCTGTGTGTGTGTGTGTGTGTGTGTGTGTGTGTGTGTGTGTGTGAGTGTGTGTGTGTGTGTGTGTGTGTGTGTGTGTGTGTGTGGTGTGTGTGTGTGTGTGTGTGTGTGTGTGTGTGTGTGTGTGTGTGTGTGTGTGTATGGTGTATGTGTGTGTGTGTTGTGGTATTGTGTGTGTTGTGTTGTAGTGTGTGTGCTATGTGTGTTTATGTGTGTTATCTGTTTTCTTGACTGCATGCATACGGTATTTTAATTTTTTAGTGTGTGTGCGTGCGTGTGTGTGTATCTAGGTGTTTGCGTCTGTGTGTGTGTGTGTGTGCGTGCGCGCATGCATGCGTGTCTTGTTTCTATGTGCCTGTCTATATCCGAATACCTCCCTGTCATTGTGTGTTGGTGCTTGTGTACATTGGTGTGTGTGTGTGTGTTTTGCACATGAGGAGCTTGTATTGAATCAGTCCCCTCAGTATAAGGTCAGAGCTTTGTGTCAGCCTCCATGCGGGCTGAATGCAGATGGCAGGGCCCATTAGGATGCAGAGAGTGTGTGTGATCCGTCTACAGCTCTATATGGAAACACGGGCTTGACAGACTGACTCCACTTGTTGGCTTTTATTAGTTTGCTTTAGCGCGTGACAGAGACTATATCAAATGTCAGAGGACTCAGGGAATGAGGCATCATGTTTTCTCATTTCTCTTGGCCATGTTGATCTCATTCTGCCCATTTCTCGCTGACAAGCCTTTTGCTGCCTGCACCCACATTGAAAGACACACCAAAATAAAGCGCTAAATATCATCAATAGTCCCACCTGCACGTTTTATGAAATCAATTGGCATTTTTATACAGATACTTACTGTACTGTGATGTCAGAAAGTGAGAATTTTCTCATTTGGGTTGATGTTGAACCTGCATGTCATTTAAACTAAGGAGTTTGGACTTGACCATGTCCCGCACCGTGACGTCGCCGTCTGTCAAAGCATTGCTGGGATGTCTTCATGTTACTTGGTCTCTTGTAAACTTCTTTGTGAACGAAGAGACTTGTGGCAATATCTTATGCCCAAGTGCAAGGGCAAATCTTTGATAGTTTCTAGCACTCAAAAGTCCCCTTTTTTCCTTTTATTTACCACTGGGTCAGTACATCAGGTGTTTCAGCGACCCAGTGGCAGTGAAAAGAAAAAAGGGAGATTGAGGAGATGAGTGCTAGAAACTAGCAAAGATGTGCACTTGCAAGTTTTGGTGTAAGATATGGCCTTGGAGTTTGTTGATGTTGTAGATCAGCCCGAGGACAGGACAGTCATCCCTCATCACACAGTCGACTGCACGTCTTTTCTGCATCGCGTCGTCTCCAAGTTGATCTTGTCCCCGAGTTCATCCTATAGGAAACCCGCCCATCTCCTCTTTCTCATGTCAGACAATGAGGCTGGTCATCTGAGACAAATTAATTCTCCTCGCAAACCGTCAATTAAGCATCCTCCTCTTCAGAGTCATTGTACAGCAGCCACTCCCTCAACAGCCCCCTAAAGTCACCATTCATCTCTATTTACATTTTCAAGTCCCTCTCCACTCAAAAATGTTTTTCTTCTTGTTCCTTCAGTTGGATGTTTGAGCTTCACTGAGCAGAATGCCGCCATACTGTTTTGCCACCTGTTACGTTATCAATTATGAGGCAGGTCCCTGATTGGTCCGTGCAATTTGTAATTTGTGGAAATGGCTGTGGGGGGTGGGTTGGGGCTGCAGGCCGGACTGATCCACAGAAGGAAACACAAAGTGAGTTTGCGTGAACAGGATGGTTCAGGCTAGAAACTTGAAGCATCCATTGCACATGCACTGAGAATGGATTTGAAAGTGAAGTACCCTGTAGCGGACAGTGGGCTCTATCTTCGCACACATGCTAATTAGCGGCTGCGTGGTGTTTAGCGCTGGGCGGCAGTGCACTTATAGGCGTGTCCATACTGATGTGGTATCATCGGCAGCACACACCTGCCCCCAGGGTTCGAGTTATAGTCAGATAGCTATGGGGTCCCCCTAAATCGGCGGCCCCCGGAGGGGGTCGCCGGAAAAAAATTGGGACGTTTTTTCCTCAAATTGTGGCCGTTTGAAGCCAGATTAATTTAATTAATTAATTTTAAATTAACATTCGGTTTAGACTGTTGTATGATGTTATTATTCAGTCTTACACTTGCATCTGATAAAATACAACAATTTAATTTTACAAATGAGACAAAATTGCTTAACTTAAATTAACATTTATTTAACTCTGTCTCTGCACTTATAAATCAAAAACTACAAAAATAAATACATAATGCTCATACAATTTGCTTTCCGAGCAGTTCTCTGCACTCAGCAAGAAACGCTATCTAAAAACAACAACACGAAGAAAACAGATGAATGGGGCAGCCATCCCCTACGCTACCGTTGCATAGCAACAACAGACCGGAAGTTACCAGAGTAGGCTAACCTTACGAACAAACCCCTTGTGCACAGGTAATCAAGAACTTGTGAATGAAAAACAAATTGCAACAAACAGCAGCATATTTCAGCAGATACAGTAGCAGCATCTTGTTAGAACAAAAACAACTGTAGGCGTAATACTTACAAAATGAAAAATCTCAGACTCCTCTCCTCTCCTCTCATCATCAGACCATAACGTTAGCTTACCTACTAGCTAGTAACAACCTAGCTGTTGCACTAACAGGTCGTTGTCCCTTGTCTGAAGTCGTTCTTTGTTTCTTTCTGAAACCGAAGCTATCCAGGCTTGTACACCCCGTTGGCAGCTTCAGCCTTTTCTTCAGTGGCATGATAACGCTATACTAAAGATTAATAAGATCTTGTTGGCTCAGGCGGCTGTTTACATCACGTGATGGTTGCATGTTGTGGCTTCTTCTCCCTGCAACTTGGTTGTAGCAGTAGAACACGCGCTCATGGGCGGCACATGGTGGCTTGGAGGTGAAATGCAGCCTATTTCACACAACAATTCAAACGGTTGTTTTGGGAAAACTGAAAACATGTTTCTTATTTAGCCTATTTATCTAGTTAACATAAATAATAATAATTCTTCCATCGAAAAATGTGTTATTTGGAACACAAAAAAGGAAAAAATAAATAAAAATAAAAAAGTTATATTTGTGGGGGTCCCACAGGTGTTCTGGACTATGGGGTCCCAGACTCTAGCTATGGGGTCCAAGACCCCATAGGTCCCCCCATAACTCGAACCCTGCCTGCCCCTTTGTGCTCGCTCGTGCAACAGTGATATATGCATGATTAACTCAGGAAATTATGCAGAGGCGTGGTGAGGGCGTTACCACACAACCAATCTATTTTGCTTCTTTCATTCCCTTCAATTAATTTGTGCAAATGCCATAATGAGAGCTGGTTGTCCATGCACATTGGACATATCCAAAACGCAGCGCTCATTATAGATAAGCGCCATCTACCAATAATACTCACTAATCTACCAATAATTCTCACTAACATTTTTGACTGCGTTAATTGCGAGAGAGAGAAAATGATAATCGGTTTGTACACTAGTAGCCTACATTTTTCACTCTTTCTTTTGATTTGTTCCTGCAGATATTTCTCACAGAAGATCTGACAGGTTTAGTTGAATAATTCGTTGTATTTCATTATACAGTTTTTTAAATTCCTGCTGGGCAGAGAGAGAGAGAGAGAGCCAGCCGAGAGGAGCTACGTGTTGGTAGCCTATATGTGCATTTGGGCATCACCCCGACTTTTACATCCATTCCATTTGATTGACAGGTGATAGAAGCATGCTTGACACAGTGAAAGGATCCGTTTGCTGGCATCTTTTCTGATGACAGGTAAGGTTGAATGACAGAAATCAGGTCAGAATTGGGAATTGCAGGGGATCTAATGATGGAGGTCAGGTGCGCTGCTGGTACGTCTAGGTGATTTAGTGTACTTTGTGTGTGTGTGTGTGTGTGTGTGTGTGTGTGTGTGTGTGTGTGTGTGTGTGTGTGTGTGTGTGTGTGTGTGTGTGTGTGTGTGTGTGTGTGTGTGTGTGTGTGTGTGTGTGTGTGTGTGTGTGTGTGCGCGTGAGGTTCTGGAGACAGACAGCGAGAGAGAGGGGGTAGACAAACAATATCAGCATGTTTGTGGCACTTTACATGTAATATAAGTAATGGGACATCCATGTGAGGACATCCGTCCTCGAGCTGGTTTAAAATCGACACACCCACAGCTGCGCCGAGCGCGGTAATTCAGGCGCAAAACTGGCTGCTATCTTGCTGGAAGGCCAGATTGGCAGCTGCATGATAGCATAAGGCGCGTGCAAGGGGGCGCAAAACACAGGCGCAAAACACAAATAGCGCGTGTGCGAAGATCCCAGTGTGTCCGCCAGGAAAACTTTTGAGATTAAATAGATTTGTATATTCATAAATTCTTCTAAATATCAGACACAAATTATTATTCAAAGTAGAGTATTTTATATACATCTTAAAACATGTCTGGAGATGATCTTTAAGCATTTTAGCTGCCATTTGTATCCAGGGGGGGAAATACCTATCACATCGAGTTAGCAGCTCATAGCCTACTAAGTGAGTTCGGCAGTTCAACAGGATACAAGCCTGTTGATGGACATATAACACCAATAACCTATACATTAAAGTCACAGACCGACAAACACAACATTCACATAGATTCATAGCCCCTTATCGCCGTTCTTGAGTTTTGGCTGCCAACCTGACAGCTGCTCTGTATGTACAGGCCCATAGAGTGGCGGTGTGTGGTCTAACATCTAAAGCTGTTGAGTAATAACAGACAGATTACCTGCCTTGCGATGGGTGAGGTAATGCATGTGGAGGCTCGCTGGAAGGCGCTGGGCGTCGGCTGTCTCTCACTTGTGATTTGATTTATTTGACAAACTTTAAGTGGTGTAATAATTGGTTACATTTTCATATAGATATATTTCTGATTTGCTACTCTCTATCTCCGATTGCTGTAACTCAGCAGTGATCCAACCATCATGAAATCTTTTCCACCGTCTGTTGGTTGCTCTTTCCTAGGAAGAATTATGCGTTCTACATTTCCGGTTTGTTTGCGATAAACAGAAGAACTGCAAGGGCCAAATCGTATGCCCAACTGCAAGTGCAAGGACAAAAACCTCCCTTTTTATCTTTTTATTAGGACTGGGTCACTGCTAGAAACTAGCAATGACAACGCCGTTGCTCTTTCCTGGGAAATTATGGGTTCTACATTTCTGGTTTGTTTGCAATAAACAGGAGACAAACTCAAAGGACGTGTTTCAGCGACCCCAGTGGTAATTAAAATAAAAATAAATTCGATTTTGAGTGCTAGAAACTAGCAACAATTTGCCCTTGCACTTGGGCGTAAGATATGGCCCTGGATAGTTAGCATGAGCAGTGATAGCCACCATGGCTGAACAGCGAGAAGTGAAACTTAAACTGCATCAACAGAAAATCCAAGCTCCACCGACAGTTTGATTGACAGGTGAACTCTGGGAAGTGCAGTGCAGAATCAGCACAGCAATGAGCGCTTAGCAACAAAGATGGAGTCAGAAAATAAATAAATAGAAATAAGCGCCTGGCGGTTGTATGCTATGCCAACTAGTCAAGTTGCAGTTTACATCCATGTCTGTCCAAATATATGTAGTGAAGACTTTGAAGGAATTTAATAAAAGGTATTGTGTGTGTGTGTGTGTGTGTGTGTGTGTGTGTGTGTGTGTGTGTGTGTGTGTGCGTGTGTGTGTGTGTGTGTGTGTGTGTGTGTGTGTGTGTGTGTGTGTATTTTCAAAATGGAAGAAGTTATCACTATATTGACATGTATGATTCCAGTGAATAATTTCCAGTCAGAAAGATGTCTTCACTTAGAGACATGTTTTTTACAGGACAGAGGACTGATAGGAAGCTTGTCTGCAAAAGTAAGTGACAGCACTTCCAGCATTTTTGAATTTTTGAACTTTTGGAAATAAAATGTCATCACTTCATTTGATCCTATTAGACATTTGTGTGAAATGTTTGTCATAATTAGCGTATGAATTCTTGACTTATGTCCAAAAACGTCTTTTGTGAGGTCACATTGACCTTGACCTTTGAGCACCAAAATTGTAATCAGTTCATCTTGAGTCCAAGTGGACATTTGTGCCAGATGTAATGAAATTCCCTCAAGGTCTTCCTGAGATATCGTGTTCCTGAGAATGGGAAACACGTGAGGTCATAGTGACCTTGACCTTTGACCTTGACCTTTGACCACCAAAATCGAATCAGTTTATTCAGTCTAAGTGGACGTTTGTGCCAAATTTGAAGAAAATCCCTCCAGGCGTTCCTGAGATATTGCGTTCATGAGAATGGGTAAGGATGTACTTACAGACAACCCGGAAACATAATGCCTCCAGGCACAGCTGTCGCGGGTGTGGAGGCATTAAAAAAATAAAATCCTACAGATTGTTGAGCATGACTAAAATCATCAAGGGTGCAAAACTCAAGTTCATCTGCTGGAGTGGACCTTGTGTTACATTCCATGTTCTTACCAACACATGCACACTTACCTCCACTCCTATCCCCATCCTTTATGAACAGCTGAATGAAGTCAGCCTCAATATGGGGCCTGGTGTCACTGGGGGTCCAGGAGGTTCAGACCTGATGTATGGCTCTAATCTGCTTCATCTGACAGCTGTCAATCAGCTTCTCCATCTGGCTGGCCTGCTCCGCAGCAGCCATGACACATGTCTGTCGCTGGGCGATTAACAGTCACAAAAGCAGAAAGAAATCAGATTGTATGAAGTCAATGGCAAAATGACCCTACTTCTCACTTGATTTATGACCTCAGTAAACCTTCCTGATGAGTTTATGGTCTTAATCGCTAGATTCAAGTCTTCTTCAATACAGCATGATGGTCATTTTGTAAATGATGGTTCCATTTAGAGTCAAATAGACTATGCTTTGGGGTGTGATTGACAGGTCGCCTGTCCAGTGATTGCACAGCTCGCCGATCACAGACAAATAGGCAGTGCTGTGGAAAACCCCTGGTCTGATCGCACAAGCTGCTTCTGGCTCCAAATAACCAAGATGGCGATGGTCAAAATGCCAAAGTCAAGGCTTCAAAATGGGAGTCCACAAACCAATGGGTGACGTCACGGTAGCTAAGTCCATATTCTTATACCTGTCCAGAGCCGTATAATAGAAGAGTTCCGACATCTCCATTCACTCCAATGGACCAGTTTTTTTCCAGGAAGTAGAAAGTGGAACTCTTCAGTAAAAAAAGCAGCACTGTCGAGTTGCATCAAAATAGACAGTGTTCTACTTTGAAAGGGTTTTTCATCCCTTGAAATGAATCAAATTGTACATTATCGGCTTTATTTTAGCATGCAAAAGTAGCGCGAGACCCATTCCTGGCTGTTCATTGGCTAATGATTCTTGCATTTTGGTCCTCCGCTGACGCCACTCTCTCTCTAGAGGACACTATACCTGTCTATAGAGCTGAACAGCCACGTGACATCCCATAAAGATGGGGGAAGGGGTGTCGAAACTCCGGGGGAAGAGATGTCACGTGACTGTTCAGTTCTATAGATGCATGCACTACAAAATGACTCCCCCCCCCCGCCAAAAAAAAAACTCTCCCCCCCCCCTCTCTCTCTCCCTCTTCTCTCCCTACCTCTCTCTCTCTCTCTCCCTCCCTCTCCTCCCCCCCCCTCTCTCTTCCTCCCTCTCCTCTCCCTACCTCTCTCTCTCTCCCTCCCTCTCCTCCCCCCCTCTCTCTCTCCCTCTCCTCTCCCTCCCTCTCCCCCCCCTCTCTTTCTCTCTCCCTACCTCTCTCTCTCTCCCTCTCCTCTCCCCCCCTCTCTCTCTCCCTCTCCTCTCCCTACCTCTCTCTTTCCCTCCCTCTCCTCCCCCCCCCTCTCTCTCTCCCTCTCCTCTCCCTCTCTCTCTCTCTCGCCCTCTCCTCTCCCCCCCCCCTCTCTCCCTCTCCTCTCCCTCCCCCTCTCTCTCTGGATATTTACATGTCTCAGTTCAAGTTACTTTATCATTCCTAATGGGAAAACTGGCTTGCAGTGAGACGTACAACGCGAAACACAAGCCCAATAAATAAGGAGATGAAATGCAGAAACATACGGGACAGACGAGACACAACAACATTCTCTTTTCATGCCAACTTTGAGTGTTCATTCATTTTTATTTGAGGACAGTGGGAGAGTAGCATGGAGACAGGGGGAAAACCCTAACTCATCTCTGACAGTTGGTCGTGCTTTTTAAACAGGACCTATAGGGTTCAATGCTTTTGATATATGTTTGTATACATTTTCAGTTCTTGGTGAACTGAAGTTGGTAACTAAAGTAATCAGTCTACAAATTACTTACAGACTGGATCGTTTTTATTTTAAAGACATTAAAGATGAGCTTAACCCAAAGGAGCCCAAGTGGCACGTAGGTCGGAGTCACGTCTCAGACCGAAAAACAAAACGTCTGAGAGATTGAAAGGCGGGCCATAGTAGCATGTCGATGATTTGATTTGACAATTTTGTGGATTGAATTGGGCTTTGGCTAATCCTGGCGTGTTCTGCCCACAAATCAAGTGGGATTCAGCGTGTTGTGGCGATATGCGAGTTTAGAGCTACAGGCAGCCAGCTGCCTTTGTGTGGAGCAGAGCGGAGAGTGCAGCATGTCGGCCTGGACTCTCCGAGGGGCCGGGGTCTGAATTCGGCCTTACGTTAACTAACGTTATCCTGGAATGCTATTTTAACGAGCCAGTTACATTTCTTTGCATTCTTAGACATTACCGTTTGCTTTATTTTGTATGATACATCCAATTGGCCAAGTTAGTAGTTAGTTTATGGGCTAGAAATTCTGCCAGATTTAAGACACTATAGGCGCCATTATCTCCTTCATTTGTAGGAGAAAATTCTCCTGAAATAAAGATTGATTGACAGCTGCCATGTCATGATCGGTCGTGATATGATTGGTTGAAATGGGGTAGGAATTTGATAGTACTATGTGACGTCAGCAAACTGTAGATTACTGTTATGAATGAAATCTTGAAAAATTAACTTTTGATGTGAAAAAGTGTGAAAAACTAAAGAAATTAGATTTTTGTGATTTTCTTCGCATACATTAATAAATATGTGCACTGAATACCCAGGTATTTGAACTAAAATAAAATAAAATCAGCTTTGGGTTCAGCTCGACTTTAATTGATATTGAATGAACTTAAAGGGCCACTTTTCCGATTTTCAACCAGCTTTGTATCATTACAAAATCGGTAGTATGCAAATGAGCAATGTTTAACTTCCCTCCATCTTCCCTGGACCAAGAGCTCCTCATTCATTCATTCACAGAACTTCCTGGTCCAAATGATGTCATAATGATGCCATTTGGAGCAGTTTTGACATGCGGTCTTCTTTTCATTTCTTCAAAGCATGATGGTTATATGACAGTTTCTCATATCGTTACACAGTTCTTTGCATGAACTCCGTGAGGTCCTTTGATCTGTAAGGGTTGGGTAGTAGAGGGCAGACAAGGCAGTGCTCCATAGTCTGTCTGCTTTTTCCACATTCACAGGTTAGACCAGTCTTGTAGCTCCATCTGATCAAACCACCTTTTGATGGTCTCTTTCTTGTTGGTGTCACTATTACTGTCATTGTCACTATCACTATCACTATCACTATCAATATGATTGCTCTCTCTACCTTCTCTAACTTCATTCGCAGAGCTTCCTGGACCAAATAACATCATTTGAACCAGGAATTTCTACGAATGAACAGAGAGCTCTTGGTCCAGGCAAGATGGAGGGAAGCTGAACATTGTTCATTTATACTACTGACTGACTTTTCTATTACAAAGCTGCTTGAAAATCGGCAAAGTGGCCCTTTAAGTTACCCCCCCCCCCTTCCGCAATTCAATCTCCTTCCAACCTTTCTAATGGTCCCACTAATGAGCCAAACAAAGAAAAGAAAGGCTGACCGTGGCAGTGTGCTATAGGAGCAGGTGAGGTTTATAAGGCTGTGACTGAATGGCTAATGTCATGTAAATGTTTTTTTCTTGCTTCATCATTCCTGCAGTGTGCGGCCGCTTCGCCCCGCGCCTCCTGGCCCATATGACGCTGTCATTGTGTGGACAGTTAGGCTCCGTAAGCTCTCATTTTCAGGCAGCATTCACCGCAAAGCCTTTGAACCTTTGTGCGCCGCTCTCCTAAGCCCCTCTTCTCATATCTGGGGCCGACTTGGAGGCCAAGTGGCCCTGCGCCCAACGCCTTCCTGTCACAGTCCGCAGGATCCGTGCCACCCTGAGCCGAGGGCAGGAGGCCGGGGCCCGTTGTCTCACTTTAAGCTGTTCCCAAGTTCACCCCCCCCCCCCTTCTCCTTCAGCCAGGGCGCAATCTGCTTTGCCACGTCCGCTCTCAAAATGTCCTGCGTGAGAAAGAGATGACAGCCACGGCTGACCATGACCTTGTCATAGAAAAATAACTCAAATGCTTTGTTGATTCATCAATAAATCAGTTGCTCGTTGAAAATGAATAGGAGGATTTATTCCATGAAAAAGTTCCAATGTGCACAGAGGGTCACACTCCTCCTCCCACACCATAGTAACTGTCCACCTCTATTTAGAGACATTCACTTGAAAAGTGCCAGATTCTCATTGCTGTTCAAAGAAAGAGTGGCCACCCATGATGCACAAAGCTGGTATGATAATGATACAACTTTATTCATTAGGGGAAAAAAACTTGCGATGAACCATCTAGTTTTCGAGGGGGTCCGGTATCGAGAGTATCTTAATCATAATTTCTCTCTCTTGTTGTCTTTCTGTTCCTCAGATGACCTGGTGACATCCAAGTCGAGCCTGTTCTTCCTCATCTCCAACGAGGGCAACCAGCACCTGTACGTGACGCAGGCCATGCTGTGGCTCTACTTCAAGCTGCTGCCCGCCCCTCTGGAGGTGCGCCCGGCGCGGCGGAAGGTGACGGTGAAGGTGTACTACCAGGAGCCCGGCCTGGGCAGCAAGTGGAACCTGGTGGAGAAGCGGGTGGAGCTGAAGCGCAGCGGCTGGCACACCTTCGCGCTGACCGACGCCGTGCGGCTGGTGTTCGAGAAGGGCGACCGGCGGCAGAACCTGGACGTGCGCTGCGAGGGCTGCGACACGGAGGGGGTGGCGCCCGTGCTGCTCAACCGCAACGACGACGCCCACAGGCCCTTCCTGGTGGTGCAGGCGCGGCAGGCGGAGAACAAGCACCGCATCCGCAAGCGGGGGCTGGAGTGCGACGGGAGCAGTAGCCTGTGTTGCCGCCAGCAGTTCTACATAGACTTCCGGCTCATCGGCTGGAACGACTGGATCATCGCGCCGTCGGGCTACTTTGGGAACTACTGCGAAGGGAACTGCCCGGCCTACATGGCGGGCGTGCCCGGGTCGGCGTCGTCGTTCCACACGGCCGTGGTGAACCAGTACCGCATGAGGGGAATGAGCCCGGGGTCTATGAACTCGTGCTGCATCCCCACCAAGCTAAGCACCATGTCCATGCTCTACTTTGACGACGAGTACAACATCGTCAAGCGGGACGTTCCCAACATGATCGTGGAGGAGTGTGGCTGCGCTTGAGTATGTTTTTGTTTTGTTTATTTAAAGTGGAATTTTAAGAACTTCTGTAAACAGATTCACGATATTACGACAAGAAATAATTATAGAAACAAAGCGATATTTATGGACTATCAAGAAAACATACGCACACACACAAACTCATCCCACACATATCTACACACGCTCATGTATGCCTGCACAAACACTTGTATATATATTTATGTTTGTTGATATCCTATTTTGTTAATATTCTATGGTGGAAGATTTTAGTGTTTCTGCCGATGTATGACGCCGCCTTGTGTAAAGACAAGCTGTTGCTCTCACTCTCAAAGGGACATGAAGACTTCTCTTCCAAAACACTAAATATCCACTTTGGAAAACAATCATTATCTGATTATCATAGAGTGCCTAAGTCACGCCCTCTTCCGGGTTTGGCATGGGACCTCAGGGATTTCATTCCCCATTCATTTGCTTATTGACGTTTGGTAAAATCCTGAGACAAAGAGTTTTACTTGGATAAACCAAGTGATTCAGCGCGATATTCAAAATAACGACAATATAGTACATTTCACTCAGACCAAAACTAAGAAAAAAGAAAAGAAAAGAAGGTCTGAGTGAAATGTTCTATGGTCTGTTGCGATTCTGAATAGAGCTGAATCGCTGGCTTTGACCAAGTAAAACTCTTTAAATAAGGATTTAAAGAAATGTCTATAGGGAAATAAATGGAGAATTCACTCCCTCAGGTTCCATGGGTAATCTTGCGATGGTGAGATTTTGGCACTCTATTCAGTAGCCTATCTATAAAATAGTTAGGGTCTGGTCTTGGTTTGTGAAAGTGTTTTGTCAAGGACTTAAGTAACCTACTAGCCTTTACAAAGTACAGTAGTTTGAATTTTGTGCTATCAGTCACTTTTTAAAAAGTAGATATCTCATTTTGGAGTGAAACTCTTCATGTGTAAGACATGTTCCCATCCTCGAACAAGAAAACAGAGAATCTAGTCCAGAGGAGGAGGATTGAGTGATGAGCCTCGCTGGGTGTGGACGGGATGTTCCCACTATGCCTCTTTCAAGGAACTGGGTCTGCAAACACTTTGGAAAAACACTGAAACTTTGTCACACCGATCAAACTTCACAACAACGTACAGCACTTGTCTTCCCACCAGGAGTCTCCACACACAGCAACAATGTCGTCGCATTTACACCCCGTCTTAGAGAAACTGTGTTCCACGCTAAAACCGGCTTCAAGAAAACCAACGTGTTCCGGAGATGGACTTCACGATTGAAACAGCACCAACAGATAGAGACATTTCAACAGGTTTTTCACACTGATGCTGTCAGCAAAGCAGGAAATACCCGCCCTGATGATGACTAAAAGGTAGACATGTCAATGTGAGGTGTCACACCTGAAATTCAGTATTTTTCCTTGTGTGTCCACTATGAATCTCTCTTTACAGCCATTAGCCATTAGCGACAAATTAATGATCTTGGAAAGGCTCATCAGTATTGTTCCCCAACACATTGTGCATCTTCTCCCAGACCAATGACATGCTTTTATCCAGCACAAACCTCCAGTCCAGTGGACAGGTTCAGCACAAAGCTCCAGTCCAGTGGACAGGTTCACGCTTAGGTACAGTAAAGAGAGTTTAGAAATGCCTAAATGTTCCTTAACACCTGTAGACCAGTGGTTCTCAACAAATTGATGAATTGTTCAACTTCATTATTTCATTTACAAGGGCAATTATAGAATGTAGAAGACTGACTATTTTGATCATACTTCCTCTGTTATCTCTCTACCTACAATACAGCTACTGTAGTCAAGGAATTCTGGGCAAAATCATGTCTAACAATGAAAATATTGTCAGATTTGGGTCCGAGAGACATAAGGCGCTTTCAGACCAAACAGTTCTGGGGACTCTCTGAGAGGAACTGCCCGCTGAGGAGGTTCCCCGAGAACTACATACCGTCAAGGGCTTTTTTCTGTTTGCATTCGCACCACCAATAGGAACCATAGGAATGCTGAGGTGAGGCCGGTGGCATGGTAACCGCTTCTACTGTAGTAGCTTCACAGCAAAGGAAGTGAGTTCATGGGGGATTGATACCACTTTGGCTAACAATTAGCTAGTTAACGTTAGTGAAAAAGAAAAGAAAAAGGCAACGCCCCGGGGCATTCAATGTAGCTACACTTACGTCTGGACCACTAAAGGTTCCTCTTGTGATGGGAAAGTAGCTACCCTGAAGTAGGAGCTAAAAAGGTTCCTCTACACAGCGTTCTAAGAACTACTATGGTTCCTAGTTCTTGTGGTGCGAACCCAACAAAAAGGGGAGAGTTCCTCCAACTGTTCCTAGAACTATGAAAAAGTTCCTGCATTCCGAAAGCACCTATAATCTCATCAAATGGGTCTAATCTGGACAAAATTAGGGAGTTGAGAAGAAAAAGATTGAGAATCACTGCCGTAGAAGGCCCTTCAGAAACATATTGATGATCACCTATTTGAATTGGCCTTACAGTTATAATAATAATGTAGTTGTAATAATGCTGCATCTATGAAGATTTTACAATGAATTTCAGGAACAACCTCACATTTATCCGGCTACCTTTAACTGTTCAGATAATGCAAACAAAACTTTCCTCCCTCCCCTTTTGCTTCATGGCATCACCTTAAAGGAGAAGCTTTGATTTCTTCCAATTGTTCAAATAAAAAAAATATTGAACTGATTTCAGTCAGCAAAAGTGAAAAGTTGCCATATTGCTCCGTTTAGTGATGGTGCAGCTTAGCACTTCCCAATGCACACTTTGATAGCACTTGCAGATTGAAATGCCTTTAACGAGCCCTATGTGGCGCACCATTGCCCACAGTCCTTTTAAAATAATAAGTGCCGCATGAGCTATGCAATGTATAGTATTTACCCATATACCAGACAAGCTCAACTTTAGCTCTAGTGACAAACTATCACCAATACTTGAAATGTAATTGTGGCAGGCAGTGGCGGGGGTTTGGGTGTCAGTTGGGAGGCAGAGAGAGGCGGGGAGTGTCTTGTCTCTGTGAGCTCTCCCATATGTTTCCCCTGGTTTCTAGTATGGATACACGATCCGATTTGTTCAGTCCCGATATGATAACTGTGCTTTGGGCTCCGTACCGAGTACTGATCTAACTCAAGCTGTGTGGAGGAGACTGGGATCATTCTTTTATGTGTAAGGCAACATCAGGCTTGACTTACACATTGCTTTCCTAACTTTGTCAAACAAAATGTAACAAATAAATACATAGATATAAATGTACTGAATTGTTATTTATTAAAATAATGGTATCCGATACTAGATTGCCCCGTTGTCACGATAGCCGATCCAGCTATTTGAGTCAGTATCGGACCGATATCCGATCAGTATTGCTATCGGTGCATCTCGCTGGATTACTGCAACCAAAACCCATCAAGTGCCGTTTAAGTGACTGTGAACCAAACGGAATGCATAAATATTGATTTTGGACGGAGCTTTGTGTTTATCACAGATACAATTTGCGTTATGATTTACTGCCGCCTTCCGATCCTGGCTTGTTTGGCACCACTTTTGTTGACTTTGAGACCTAATTTCAGGTCTCAAGTTGCTCCAATACTTCAGATTTTTGGGTCAAACGTTTCAGCTGCTTGCTATTTCAACAGTCCAAAATATTCTGCTCTTACTCCCAGGTGTAACAGAAAGCAGGGTAGGAGATGAGCGGGGTCAGGTGTTGCTGATGGTCTCATCTTGTTGCTCCTCTCTCCTCACTGCCTGCTGTCTGAAGCTTGACTCCCACCCGCCTTGCCACTGAAATCCTTCGCTTATTCTTCAAAGTGAACGGTTGTTAGAATATTTGCACTGAAGAGTTGCGTGATTAGTAATAATAATAATAATAAAAAGAAAAGAAACTGCCATTGAAAAAAAAAGTTATTTTTATAGAAGCAAAATTCAGCTCTGTTCAAATGTATTATACCTAATCATGGAACCAAAGAGGCCAAGAGGTTTAGCTATTGAAAGATGGCAATGCCGTCATGTTTTGTTGTTGTAAAATACTTTGTGACAGTTAAGAGAGGCCTAAACACTGTATCAGGGTACAATATCAGTCCATATTCAGCTTAATCTCTTTTCTATTTTGTACCTAGACATGGAATATTTCATATTTTTTCATCAAAGTACTTAAGTACTCCTAGGTTTCTTTTTGTTAGCGCTCGTTCCAGAATCATGTAGAGTAAAACACATGCCATCCGATCCCTGTACAGTCGATGTAACATATGAATATGCTTTTGAAATATTTTGTTCTTTGTAATTGTTGAAAAATAAATTTCTTATTACCAATTGTATGCATTTTGGAGATACGTTGTGAGACTTGAGTTGTTGCATTATGAGGGATGGATGAGATTTCCTGACCTGTCTGTGTAGCTCAATGGGTAAAAACACTGTCTGGGTTACCTGTTCCATTCCCTAAAGGCCCATGGGTGGAGCAAGGCATTAATGCCAGGTTCAATGTCATATTGGAAGAATGACCGTAGCAAAGAGGTCACCAACCTCCTCATAGGATCCATATTGACCATCCGCTGCGGAGATCTTTGGTCATTGCACAAATCGCTTGACTCTTGAATGTTGACATGCGTTGACCTCAGGCTGCCTTTGACAGCAGGGTAATTTGGGCCCCACCGATCTCAAAACGCCTTCCCAGCTTGGGAAGTGCCCTCATGATCGTACCCTGACAGACCAGGTGCCCTAGGCGCTCTGTACGGGTGCGTGATTTGTGATTGCGCTGAAGTATCAATGAACATACGTACTGGAGCATGTCTAGATAGAACGGAACTTCTCCTTACTTGATGGAATCAACGATTATGACATCATTCCTAACATTGTAATCGCTGATGATGTCATCAGTGATTATAGCATCACTGGCGTCGCTCGTGTCATCGCTGTCCTGTGGCTCCCCATTGTGATGTCATACATCACTGATGATGTCACTATTCGCGGCCCTGATTGGCCCTGGATTGGGCCCCTTGGCAGCGGCCCCGCCGCGAATAAGCACCTAACCGGGAACCTTTCTAACAATGACAGATAATTGATTTTAGGACGGACAAATATGATCTTCTTTCAAAAACTTGGATGGATTTGTGCGTTGGAGGTAACCTTGTGCGTGTTATAGAACGCGCAACGGGCGAACTGTTAAAAAGCTCTCTGCACCTGTGCGCTCAGGTAAAGGTCAAGTACTCCGTCCGGCTTGTTGTCCAGAACGAGTTGGGAAGAGGGCACCCTCTCCCTGGTGTTGGGCTACCCTAAGCCCACCACCATATCCAGACCATAACCCTAACATCACATACCCATTACCTAACCCTAAGACCAGCTACTCAATGCCTAACCCTAACAACACCTACCCAATGGCTAAACCCAACCTGTGGAGTCCCAGGGCATGATTTGACCGCTGCCTGACCCCACCAGTCAGTTTTCTACAAATTAGTTCCAGAAGTTTGAAACCAGTCAGAATAATGCAGATCACTGCAATGCTGTCAAGAAGACGACACTTGATTCTCCTAGATTCTTGAACAATTTCGGAATATCGGAACCAAGGGAAATTACCATCCCCAGTGGCATATTTTTGTTATCACAGATTTTCAATTAAACAGTCTAAATGTAATATCGATGCCTCACATCTTACCTCTAATATTAGACGAGACCAACGCTGAGTAGTCTCGCAACTCATCATCAAGCCTTTTGATGTAGCGGGGAAAGCGGTTCTTCTTGTTTTGGGTCTGTTGCTAGGCAGAGCGAAACGGTTTACAGCAGCTGTAAACACAGAGAGAAATGGTTTACGGCCATAGCAACACACCCAAAACAGCTGTCCTCGCTACTTTCTGCTCTCGCAAACATCTCTCGTTATATTCTAACAGTTTGTTTGAAAGTAATTTTGTGGTTATGGCCGAAGTGGCTGCCGCAAACCGTTTCAATTCACTTGGCTTTCAAGCGAGACTACTCAGCGTTGGTCTCGTCTAATATTAGAGGTAAGATGTGAGGCATCGATATAAAATTTAGGCTGTTTAATAACAATCGAAAATCTTGCTCGTAGTTGCTTTAAGAAAATTACAATTCCATGACTCATTAATAGAGTAATTGACTTGTTAAGAAAGACTCCCCCCAGTATATAAGCTGTTGAAAAGCTATGGGTTGATGACATCATCTACAATTTCACATCAGCCTCATAGACCTCATAGGCTATACAGTAGCCTATCAACTTCCATACCCACATGGATTGGACAGACCTCCTATCAACATTGTTCTAACCCAGAAGCCCAATGGTCTTGACTTAAAGGGACAGTTCGGATTTTTTTATGTGGGGTTGTATGAGCTACTTGCCTACAGTCAGTGTACTACATGCAGTAGAATGCAGGCAGCGTGGTCCCAGTTTGGAGAAATGGAGACCTGCCAGCGGCCACATCAGATAAGAAGAATAGTCTGAGTGTGAACAGGGTCACAACGTAAAAACAGAAAACAGAAAACATACTGCTCACATATTCCAAGTCTCCACAAGCCCTGAGATGCCAAGTTGACTTGAAAATATAATGTACACCCTGTTTTTACCTGAAATCTGCACTTAAGACAGGTGCTTGAGCAAGAAGTGCAGAAGCTGCACATAGCTATATTCAGCTAAAACAGGGTGTAAAGTATATATTTTCAAGTCAACTTGTCATGTCAGGGCTTGTGGAGACTTGGATTACGCCAGGTGAGCAGTATGGAAGCATTTTATGTTTTTGCTCGTGACCCTGTTCACACTCAGCAGACAGCCGGATGCATTCCACTGTAGTACACTGACTGTCAGCAAGTATCTCATCCAACCCCACATTAAAAAAAAATCAAACTATCCCTTTAATGCGTAACCTGTTCCAACTCTTGTGCTCTGTCTTTGCTCAAAATCAGTGGATAGAAAGTCCTCAACTCAGCCCCAGAGTAAAGCTGTCTCCTCGGGCTGGGAGAAGGGGACAGACTCTGCTCTGCTCTATGTGCCTAACAGCCCTAATTAGACTTAACTGAATGTTGGCAGTGGGTCAAGGGGAAGAAACAATCATGTACAGCGTTAGCCATTATTAGCATCACATTGGGAGGCATGATTGCATCTGTGTTGATGTTATTGCGGCTGTTGTGGAAGCATATTGTGCATATGTCAGCAAAACAACGATAGAAAGACATGAATCACTATTAATTAATTGCCAAGTAATTGCTTTTCCCTTCATCTGACAGGTGATGAAGGGAAGGGGTGAGTCTGCTGTGACTCAGAAATAAGACAGACAGACAGACAGTCTTTCTGTCTGAGAGACAGAGAGACAGACGGACGGACGGACGGACGGACGGACGGACGGACGGACGGACGGACGGACGGACGGACGGACGGACGGACGGACGGACGGACGGAGAGACAGACAGACAGACAGACAGACAGACGGACGGACAGACAGACAGAGAGACAGACAGACAGAGAGACAGACGGACAGACAGACAGACGGACGGACGGACGGACAGACAGACAGACGGACAGACAGACAGACAGACAGACAGACGGACAGACAGACAGACAAACAGACAGATGGACAGACAGACAGACAGACAGACAGACAGAGAGACAGACAGACGGACAGACAGACAGACAGACAGAGAGAAAGACAGGAAACAGCACAGAGAGAGCCAAATGTAATGTGTTTTGCACTTATGTTTTGGCAATGCAACAATGATCTTATCTTGCTAATAAAGCCACTTAAAAAATAATCTGTGTGCAATTGAGAGAGAGGAGCGAGGGAGAACTCAGATGAAGGCCCTGTTTACACGAGTGCTCCCTGCATAAAAAGGTAAACTTGTTTGTGTTACTGCCTTCCTTTCACATGGCAACGGAGTTCTTGGGGCCGGAAAACCTGCCTGAAAAAAGTGAAAACTGGTCCCAGAGTGGAATTCTTTGATAACGCCGCCCTTGCTGTGGCCGTGTAAAGTGGCAAAACGCAATTCAGGTGACGACACGGCCCCCCTTTGCCATGGAAGACTAGAGACAATATAGGATAGGAGCATTCAATACAGCCGGCACAAGTGAAGCATCGGCATTCAACAAATCAGTCTGATATTAACGAGTTGCTAAAAACACATAATCTTCATTAAGTGCCAGCTATTAACGTCGTTAATTAATCACTCCCGCATTAAATAATAAGACCTTCAACTCACGGCCAGATGCATTGATTTCCTGAAGTCCCAAGTGCTGCAAAGAAAACAAGTCTTTTTTGGGGCTTTACTGAGTTTTTATTCCGTAATGCAACCAATCTGCAACAGTTTATCACCATTTGTGACTTCTGTGTCACTCTATGATGTATCAGTTTATTCCTATTAAAGCTAAATCAATCCCATTAGAAATAGACAGAATACAGGAAGCTAGGTGTTTTTACCTTCAAAATTAAAGCTATAATTTATTACTGTGTAAATAAAAAACAGAACAGTCGACTTACTACGGGTTAAAATTGACTTTTGTCTGTGTTCTGTATACAGACACACAAAAAAATTGCAACTTGCATCAATAAGGCTATAACTTTATTTAATTGCCATTATTGTGAAGGTTTTAACAAGAAGTTTCCGTTTTATTCTGGCTCACTTGATGCTGCTCAGAGTTTTTGTGGCTTCAGTCTCATGTGAATTGCTATCATAAACACTGTGTATGAATGCAGAATCAATGGTCAGAATGCAACGAATGCAGAGACCGTCTAAACATGGCTTATACTACTGGGCCATGTAGTATAGGCTTTCAGGTGAAATGAAATGAAGGCTGCGTCGCACGAGCACCTCACCCTGTCCAGCAGGCCAGAAGCCACATCACGGGTCAGAACGCCGGCCTGGAGCAGCAGGCGGAAACAGTCCAGGTGGTGGAAGGTAGCGCTGACGTAGAGAGGAGAGTCTGTGAGGGTGTGAACACAGTCCATGTCAACAGCAGCACGGAACCTGATGAGTTGCTGCAGTATCTCCAGTCTTAGTTTCCACCCGGGCAGCACAGTTGACCGGCGTGTCTTGTAAATTATGGCTTCCTTCTTCTGTTGGGGTCGGCCCCGGCTCCCAGGAGGATCCAGACACAGTCCAGGTGACCATCAGTCAGTCATCAGCTTCAGCTTTGTTGTTGGCAAGTGCGGCCAAGGGGCCCATAATGTTCCCGACCAACTTTCCGCACCGTCCGACACCAGTGATGTCACAGCGTACCGTGACATCATCGGTGATGATGACCTTCCGGACTTTCCAATATCATGATGTCACAACTACTATCATAATGTCACTGATGACCTCTGTCTTAGAACCAGTCAGGTCCTGGCCGATCTTCTCTAAATCTTTTTCAAATAGCTCTCTTTTTCTAGTCATCATCGTCAAAACATTTGCCTGGGTAGAAATGTTGATTTCAACAAAACACCTAAAGACGTATTGACAGTACCCCACAGCTATTAAACAATGATGATACACTCTATCTGTGGAGTCTGCTTCATCAATGAATGGCAAGCAGTCGGGGAAAACCGTCGCCTCGAGGCCACAGATCTTGGCATCAACCTGCTGAACTATTACCAACCCAACCCAGACAACATAGTGCCTGGCCTCCCTGGACTAGAGCCAATTATCCATTGGACCTCCGTGATGGCATGATGTTACACAACTGCAAATCTCTACAGTAACTTCCAGAGGGTTTTCAGTGTCTTGAGTGGCAGAGCAGTAGGCTATATGTTGGCGGGTGGAGGGGTTAAGTTCAGGTAGCCTGTCTTGAGTGGCAGAGCAGTAGGCTATATGTTGGCGGGTGGAGGGGTTAAGTTCAGGTAGCCTACAGTGTCTTGAGTGGCAGAGCAGTTACTCTCTCAAACCAGACTGTCTCTTGGACAAAGGAAGTTTGGGGGAAAAAAACGCTTCAGACCGGAGGAAGTTCGAACCGATGAAGGTGATTTGAGAAATACGAGCAGCACAGAGCCAATCGTCCAGAGCCAAATGTTTTAAGAGACTACAGAGCAGTAGGCTATATGTTGGCATGTGGCGGGGTTAAGTTCAGGTAGCCTACAGTCAATTAGAAAGGGGACTTCACGGAGATGTCAGGTTACACACATGGGCTGTTTTATCATGTCGCTCGGTATTACCAGGTTTACCACAAGACACAGGAATGTTAATGAACAGAGCCCCCGGGACACACACTTATCTCAAGCAAAGATGTTGACTAAAATAGCTGTGTTATGACAGTGTGGCAGGTTTGAATGACACCGTCGAACATGAGCATGATTTGCTGTATATGGCGAATGGTTAGCAGGGCTAATTTGTTTCAGGACTAGAAGTGTCCCATCAAGCACACGCGTGAGAAAGTGAGAAGGTATACTGTGTTGCTCAGGGGGAAACTTTCCGTCGTCGTTTTCCCAGACTATTTTCTGTAATTAACTTGGTTTCAGATCATAATTGTACATGGTTTGCAGGCATGGTTTAAAATTGAAAACATAAATCAGCACATCATATATCATACAGACAAGCATCAGGAAGGTTGTTAAAACCAGATGTACATTGTCTGATTTCAGGTACCTGGCACTGCAACCACTGAGATAAAAGAAATATGGAGACCACGTCTCTATCTCCTCCCAGTATCCTCTGGTGAAGCTAAAATCCACCAGATTTAGTGTTACCCGATCCGGCGCAGTCACTCCGTTGAGTTAGAACCTGTGTGAGGTCCCCGCCCCTCTGAACTTGTTTATGTAGAGCTGCTGGTTCTAGATTTGCGCACAGTGTGTTGTGTATTTATATACAGTCAATCCTCTCTAGCTCTGTAAATATGGCACTTTTAGTTCTAATAATTTTTGTCTCGCCAAAAGTAACCATGTAGATTCCCACTATGAGGTCAGTTTATCGGAAATCTGATTTTTGTTGTCGGAGATTGAGCTCCTCCTAGCCGACCTCTGGGCTGCTCTGGGTAACTTAACATCGTCATACGGGGGAAATTATCCGATGAACTGATATTTGCAGCTCTGCGTTGATTAGCTAATGTTTCCATAGCATTTTGATTAACGTTATGATCTATTTCCTTTTGGAACAAATGTTGGTTTAACAGATGAAATCTAACTGAAGCTACGTTGTTTACTGGGCAGCCCAGCGGTGAGCGCTGCCTGAGTCTGGGGGTAATAACGTGAGCCAGCTGCCTGGTCTCTTTTGTATATCCTTACAACAGCTATGAGGAGAGGAGCTTGTGAACAACATCCCCACAGTCAGCACTTCCCCAAGATATCCATATAAAACTCTCCTCATGCTTTACCCCAAATAAAACCTCCAGTGCCTGTTTGGATGACTCTAAAGGATAAACAAACAGCTAACATTAGCTGATGCCTGTGTGGGCCTCATTTTATACCCGGGAGTTGTAACATTATGAAACGCATGTCCTGGCATACGCAGGTAGTTGGACAACCTGGTAAGTTCTGAAAATATGTCTATTTTGTTATTCCAGCTAACGTTATCATTATTGGTTGTTAGTAACGTTATGCCGACCATGAAAGGCTAGCCCTGCAAGCTAACACAGCCAGCTAACACAGGCGGCTAGCTTGCACCCGTTAAAACCTTGGATGCAAAAGAACCGATAATGTTAGCGGGAGTAATAAAACACATTTTCTGAACTTACCACTTCAGTCCCCAACCAACATTACTTCCTTATGCACCTTTCTCAAAACAATGTCCTTTTTATTGCGGTCCATCACACATCAAGCAGCGTCTGGTCTATGTAACCTAGGTCTATATGGACCAGCCTGTCCAGCCAGTGACGGCTTGACACTGGCTACCACAGCTGTCAATCATCCCTTTTTATATAATCAAATAACTACTTAAAAACAAACTGATCAGAAAAATTAGCAATTGGACAGGGCAATTAGCATGATAAGAACTATCTAAAATGATAGAAACCACCATTGGAAAAAACATTATCTGACGTGTACTTTGATTGTTTAGTTTGGCTCATTTTCCCATCCACTAACATGGCAGAGGCGGGCCTTGTGACCTATACTGGTACCCGCCGCCAGGGCGGCGATCTCAGATGCTTTTTACATTACATTACATTACATTACGTCATTTGGCAGACGCTTTTATCCAATGCGACTTACAATAACAATAATAATGCTTTGGCTTCACTGTAGAGAGCTCATATCCTGTCCATTCTTAATATGTGGATGACTGCACCTCAAATAATTGTTTTAACAGTCCAAGAATCACTGGATAAATTAACTTATCTTAAACTAGGCATAACACTCAACTATATTGAATCTCTTTATCATCAAATCAATAATGATCAAACAGTTGCAAACATTGAAACAAGCTATTTTCTGACTTTATGATGATATGATTACTAATATTAAAACTAGACCGACAGCACTGCGGATATATGCCTCCACCAACAAGTGAGCAGTTGACATCCATGTCTGTCCAGATTTTGATGTTTGAGCCAAATGTGAAGAAATTACGTCAAGGCGTTACTGGGATAGATTTAACAAGCTTGAAAATGGCGTTCGTAAGGTCACAGTGACCTTTGACTACCAAAATCGATTCAGTTCATCCTTGAGTCCAAGTGGATGTTTGAGGCAAATTTGATTAAATTCCGTCAAGGCGTTCCTGAGATATTGCATTAACGAGCAAGAAAAGAGTGGTCATGAGGTCACAGTGACCTTGAACATTCACCACCAAAATCGAATCAGTTCATCGTTGATTCCAAGTGGACGTTTGAGGCAAATTCGAAGAAATTCCATCAAGGCGTTAGTGAGATATCGCGTTGAGCTTGAAAATGGCGTTCGTTCCGTCAAGGCGTTCCTCAGATAGCTCGGAGTCCTCACTGAACTTCCCTACAGCTGTGCAACAATCTCTTACATTGGGGACAACAGTCGCCAAAAGACTCATTCTGAAGGAATGGAAGTCCCCCTCTTCACCTTCTTTTCAGGTGTGGCTGATGGACATGATCTCTGTTGTATAGATGGAGAAACTCAGGTCCCTGAGAACCAACACGCTTAGGAGGTTCTCAACTATCTGGGACCCGTTTTTGGCCTCCTTCGACAAGGTTAAGAATGACCAGTAACTGAGGTTGGGGTGACGGATGGCTCGCCCAGCTGGTATCTCATGGACCCTTTGCACGGGACCCCATGCATTTTTTTTTTCAATTTTAACAATATACAAACAAAACAAACGAACAAGCTCAGACACAGAAAAGAAAAGAAAGAAAAACAAAAACATAATAATCAACAATTATAATATAATGCTACCATCCATTGTGTGCTTATGTGCTTGTAAGAAACGTTGCACATGGGATCCCAATCAGGGGGTCCAAGGGAAACCAATCGGGCAAGTCACCTACTGCCCCCAACCTCGTCGAGGTATGCCAGAAACGGGTTCCAAATAGTTTGAAACTTTTTAATTGAGTTGGTTCTCAGGGATCTGAGCCTCTCCATCCTTATGACAGAGATCATGTCCGTCAACCACAGTTGGAAAGAAGGTGAATTCTTTCAGGATGAGTTTTTTGCAACAGTTGTCCCCCGTGTCAGAGACTGTTGCACAGCTGTGGGGAAGTCCAGAGAGGTCTCCGAGCAGCCAAAGATGGCGAGTCCTGCCTCCGGGTGAAGGGTTATTTTATAGGCCTTAGAGTACCAGTCAAATATTTTGGCCCAGAATCCCATCAGTGAAGGGCAGAACCAGAAGGCGTGAGACAGAGTGCCCTCTGACACCTGACACCTGTCACACAGTGGTGAGACAGAAGGGAAGAACTTATGCAACTTGTGCTTAGAGTAGTGAAGGCGGTGAACAACCTTAAATTGAATCAGCTGGTGTCTGCTATTAACTGAGCATAGTTGTCACTTTTTTTTATATATATATATATATAAGCACATATAAGCACCTTATGCGGCTGATAGCGCCATGTTGCAATGTTGATGTATGTTTTTTTTCCCCTTTCCTTTCCTGTGTCTGAGCCTGTCTTGTTTGTATATTGTTCTCTAAAAATTTAAAATAAAATATATAAAAAAAAAGGCGTTCCTCAGATAGTTTAGTTAAGTTATCCTTTATTTATCCCCATGCGAAAATTAATCCTCTGCATTTGACCCATCCTCTAGGAACCAGAACTAGGAGCAGTGGGCAGCCACAGTGGGCAGCCGCAGTGCAGCGCACGGGAACCAACTCCAGTTCTTTTTGCCAGTGCCTTGGTCAGGGCCACTGACAGGAGTATTAACCCTATCATACATGTCTTTTGGTATATATTTGATATCGCGTTAACGAGCTTGGAAATGGCGTTCGTGAGGTCATAGTGACCTTGAACTTTGACCTTTAACCACCAAAATGTAATCAGTTTATCCTTGAGTCCAAGTGGACGTTTGAGGCAAATTTGATTAAATTCCGTGAAGGCGTTCCTCCGATATCGTGTTAACGAACATCGAACGGACGTATGGACGGACGGACAACCCAAAACCATAATGCCTCCAGCCTATCGCCGGCGAATTTAATCACTTGCGCTAAAATAAATTGGGCTTATTCCATATTCAAATATGTTTGACAGGTGTTAACTTTAATTATTCTCCGAAAGAGTTTGAGTATCATGTCTGCAATCATTTTGTAAGAGTCCCTCATTCATCATTTTTCCCTTTTCCCAATTGGTAGATCCCCCTTCCAATAGTAGCCTATAGAGTGGAAACTCCTTTTCTCTGGTGTCAATGAGAGCAAGAAAGACCACAACTATTAGACAAAAACAAAAAGTAATGACTATTAAATGGCCAAAATGTTCAACACATTCTAAACAACTAGGATGCATTTGACAGACGCTGTCAAAGCTGTTACTTGTACAATCAAAGTTAAACATATGTGGAGTCTAGCTGGTCCATCAATGAGATAGACAGACTATCTGTGGAGTCTAGCTAGTTCATCAACAAGGATACAGACTATCTGTGGAGTCTAGCTGGTTCATCAACGAGGATACAGACTATCTGTGGAGTCTAGCTGGTTAAAAAAAACTTTACCACTATATTCCTTCAAAAGTTGTAGTTGTCATAGATTATGTTGCATAGTTAATTTCTCTATTGTTGACAACATGTGTTACTGTAAGTTGCTTTGGATAAAAGCATCTGCCCAATGACATAATGTAATGGTTCATCAACGAGGACACAGACTATCTGTGGAGTCTAGCTGGTTCATCAATGAGGATACAGACTATCTGTGGAGTCTAGCTGGTTCATCAATGAGGTTACAGACTATGTGTGGAGTCTAGCTGCTTCATCAATGAGGATACAGACTATGTGTGGAGTCTAGCTGCTTCATCAATGAGGATACAGACTATCTGTGGAGTCTAGCTGGTTCATCAATGAGGATACAGACTATGTGTGGAGTCTAGCTGCTTCATCAATAAGGAAACAGTAAAGGATGGTAAAGTGTTGTGTTTACCCAAAATTTTATACGAAAATAAATCTTTATTATGTTAAATTGTTTTTATAAAACAGATAGTTCCGGTCCTTGATTATGATTGACTGAGTGTGTGTTGGGATAAGAACCCTTAGCCATTGTAAAATCACTTTACATCCTCTTGGGGCTTATAGAGACCCGAAGTAAAACGTCACTTCCTGCTTTCTCCCTGTACCAGCGCTGCGAAAAATATGAATGGCGGTGAACGGAGAATAAGGTAACTTTTTTGATCCCGTTTTGAATTGTGCCACAGGGTGCCAACGCTAATTTTGTCAATTTAAAACGTAACTTTTCAAGAAAGTCACAGTTTGTCACCAAACTGTTGCACTAAGAAGTTATAAATCAGAAAGACTACATGCACTGTCGCCTAAGTGACGTCACTTTCTCTACCGGCAAAGCTGAAGACCGGCGACATGCCACGAGCTTCCACAAGCTATGTAGTTTTTATACAAAACTAACCCCTACGTTTCAGTTTGACGACAAACTGTGACTTTCTTGACATGCAATGTTATGTTTTAAATTGACAAAATTAGCGTTCGCACCCCGTGGCACAATTCAAACGGGATCAAAAATGTAACCTTATTCTCCGTCCACCGCCATTCATATTTTTCGCAGCGCTGGTACAGGGAGAAAGCAGGAAGTGACGTTCCACTTTGCCTCTCTATTGCTTAAGTTTACAGGCTTTTGCACACCAAGTCCGTGTTTTTTGCACACTTTAAAATAAATAAATGTTGTGTCACTCATGTTTACACACTGACTCCGAAACTTTCGTCCGTCATTAAAGTTTTCGGAACAGGTTTGATTTTCTGCGTTTTTCACATCAGTCCAATAGCTTTTTGCGAGCTGGGACCCGTCTGTGTTTTCAGATGACGGATTAAAAAACCACATACGAAAACAAACGGACTGTGTGTGCAAAGACCTTACATCACAGTACAGTAAATAGTATGACATTGATTTAAGTAGTATGAGGACAGTTTCTCTTTTAGGAAATTACAGTCCAAATGAATTGATGTTTGTGTATTATGGTGGTGGTTTGCCTTATGATGATCACCACCTGTAGCCTAAGTCATGGCCTATTTCAGCCATCTTTTTAGTTACATTCCTGAATATAACAATACAATCCAAGCAATGCAACTGCAGCTGTGTGCAGACTGCAACACCTTCCAGGCATATAGGAGACAAAGCTGTTTGAAACCAAGGCTTGTTTCTAAAAGATGCTCTATTGTAAGTCGCTGGAACAATGGAGCGTCCTTTGGCTGGATTGCAGCAAAACACTTCCATTACTGTCAACTCCACTGACATGCCTGCAGCCCACGTGCTGAATGGATGAGGCCTCTCCATCCACTTCAAGTCGAGGTTCCCACACAATATCAGGAATATCGCATTGGTTTCCACTTGAGGAAAACTGGGGAAGTTCGATCTTCTCTCTTGGGGAATTATGGAATGTCAAGGTGAATTATACCAAAAACTTTACTGTTAAAACATGATAAAAGTCCTACGTGAAATTGACTTTTTTCATGTGTTGGATAACATTTAGTTCAGGGGTGGTCAAACTATATGTTCCGCGGGCCAACTGCCGCCTGCTGTCCGTGTCCGTGTCCCGCAATGAATTTAGATTTTTTTTTAACACGTTCACTGCCAATGACGAGTTGACTCGTCAAAAAAAATCCAACGGTTGACTGCCAATGACAAGTCAAAAAAAAAAAAAAAAAAATTTTGACGGTGGGACGTGGATCAACGCCCCCCACGTCTCCTATAGAAATATTGGAGCCACCGAACGTGTACAACCCATTCCACCGACCCACTAAGTGGCGACAGTGCTCTCCAGACTAGAAAAAGCCGAGCCAAAACTGCAGGGGAACGCGCGAGGAAACCATTCTCATACTGTAAAATGGATTGGCGAAAACGCTTTCGCTTTCGCGCATTATCGCGCTGGGAGCTGGCGGTGGGGGATTGCAAATTTGCATAATAGATTCTGCGTGCAACACACTTTGAAACACCGGCAGACAGCCCACAATCGCACGCAGCTTCATTGCAGCTGAGCTCACAACCGAAACGACTCATGCAGACTCGCCCAAAGAGCAGCCGCCAGCAGCCAGGCAGCACAGACAGGCAGAGCCTCGCTTGTGACAAACGCTGCAAAGCCACCAGAGACACACCCATGGAGGGAGGAGTTTGAAGGAGAGGGGGGTTTCCTGCTGCTATGGAGGAAATTACTGTTCAAAACTATTGTTTAGATGTCTGACGTCTTACGCCAAAAATAAATGGTTAAAGTGACTGTTCTATCGAATTTCACAAAAAGCCATTTATCTCAGAATAAATTTTCAGACGCTGAAACCATGCTGTATTCTACTGCTAATGCCTACATAACTACTAACTCTACAAACTAACTCTTTTAGACAGAGAAAGCACACATTCTATTAGTTCTTTTGAGATCATTTGTGTTCACAAAATCTTAGCAGAAAAGAATCCTCGGCTCTTGAAAGATGAGCCAGAATCCTCAAAAAAAAACCTTGGCAGAACCTACCTACAGTATTGAAAAAACGGCTGGCAGTGAATGTGTTAATTCAACGCTCTCAGTCACCTCCCACTAAAACTTACTCCTCCTTGCTTACTGTCCAATCACATCGCTTCCCCAAAATGTGTGTGCGTGCAGTTCATGTGTGTATCGGCAGACAGACGGGCTTCTTGGAGCGTGGGAGAAGGGCAATAAATGTTGACAGTTGAGGGGAAAGAGACGCAAGACACACAGAAACATACAAGTTTTAGTGGGAGGTGACTGAGAGCGTTGGAAGGTTATTTCAATTGTTACGCGGGAGCAGAGGGGCAGAGTACTTAGTGAATCGTCTCTCGATAGTCTATTATAGGCTTATACAGGTCGGGGTACCAAAGTATAATCCGTTTTCCCATTCCCCCCCAATATTTTATTTTGCAATTTTCAATTTTCAGAACAACACAAAAAAACCAACAAACTCAAATACAGGAAAAAAACAAACATACATACACACCAAAATTACAACGCGGTGCTACCAGCTGCATAAAGAGCTTATGTGCTTGTAAACACCTGTCACACAGTGGTGAGACAGATGGGTAAATCTTGTGCAACTTCTGCTTAGAATAGTGAAGACGGTGAGTGACTTTAAATTGGATCAGTTGGTGTCTACTATTAACTGAGCAGAGTTGTATCACACACAGGGCCCTATCGTCGCAAAAGTGGTAATTTAGCATTTGCGCTCGTTTAACGCTGAGCGCAATGCAAATTGGGGCCACGCACAAGCGCATTTGTATTCTCCCTGCCGCCTATTACCTCTATGCCTGTTATAATGGTACTGGACATGAATGGGGTAGGCGTGCCACATGCCAAACCAGGTGTTTCCGCGCAAAAGCAGGACACAGATGGCATTCTCCTATTGTCAGCATGTACGCAATTACTTTGCGCTAAGAGCTTTGAAAAGTACCTCTTACATGCAAAAATACCCCACTGCACTTCCGCGGTGCGCAGCGCAGTGCAGAGGAATTCCTTTTGGATATGTCATTACGCACGGACGTGCCACACCAGGACATCAAATTCTGCTGCTAAAATGGAGTATTAGCAGATAATTCAGTGAGGCAATCAACTATAATTCACTGAGAAACTTTTATCACATCGCAAAGAGGGGTTAATGGCAAATTAATTGAGAAAAGTAGACATTGTAGCCTACTTGCAAGAGGCTATTCACCTTCACCTCCCATAACTCGGAGGGTCATTGGCAACACAGATGATCTGTCGACAAGCTCTCTCCATCTCTCTCTGTCCTCGGCAGGAGTCGGCAGCAATATACAAGTTAATTTTCTCAGCTTGTAGCGTGCGATTCGGGGGCTGTATGAAAGCCACTGAAACAAATGAGCTGAACTTGAGGCTCAGCTGCATAATTGCACACAGGATCGACCCAAGGCTTCAATGCGGTTGAAATCATCAGTTGCCATGACTTACTGTTGCCAAATGACCTATCCAACAGGTGTTGTTAGGCTATGCATAATATGGTGACAGGCTCAGCGTGTGTGTGTGTGTGTGTGTGTGTGTGTGTGTGTGTGTGTGTGTGTGTGTGTGTGTGTGTGTGTGTGTGCATGTGTAGAGGAAGGGAGACACAGTCTGTCACAACATGCAGTGAACCTGCACCTGAAGCTCTTATAACAGACGTGTTCGTCGCTCTGAAATCCCCAAAATAGAACCGATTGCTGTCATTCCACTTGCTCTGTATCCACAAGCTCCCAACTGACATTTCCGTATGTGCCAAGCATGCTATAGCACCTGGCAATCAAAGACTGCGACCAAAATGCAAAAGTAGGGCTAATATTAACAAGCGGTAGGCCTAATTTGTCATTTGGCTGCGGTAATTTGGTTAAAGAAAACAACGAAACCCTTACAACTTCTGTCTATAGGCTATAATGGAGATGATATGACCACCTGAAAATAATAAGATAGGCTAATAATAAATAGCCTAATGAAAAATCTTATCACAGAAGAAGCTGGCTCGAATGAGACCATGCCTCTCATTTGCCATAGGCTATACGCGAGGTAGCCTACAGTACGTTAAATTGGTCTGCTGTCTGCCGATGACGGCAATCATGCAAAAAATCCCCCCAAAAATCCATGCAGTTTCACCATCACCGGAACACAGGATGTGAAGAATGAAGATGTTTTAACCATAAAATGCTGGTCCTCAACCTATTACGCATAGCGCAGCTGGCAACGGGAGCTCGTTTAATCAAAAAAATGCACGAGAGCTTAATAATGCATTGATCCTATATTTCATCTCATAGTGCAAGTCGAGGTGTTTGTGTGCTTTGCCTCATGCGTGATGCCCGCCTCGTGCTGCCTATGATTTTATTGACAATGAACATTGCTATTGACACTGTTTTTCCAGCTAAAATAGTAGGCTATAACATTTGTTGGGGGAGGGTCAATCACATTTTCCCAATCACTTGGGGAGGGCCAAAGAAAAATATATTTTGGTCACAGGAGGGTTACAGCTTTTTATTTCAGAGGACTCGAAATCCCTCCAGTGACCCCTCTTCTAAATAACGAATGGTCCTTAAATTTGGAGTGCTGTTCAGCCCCCTTCCCGACAAGCTAGCATGACATGGTTGGTACCAATGGATGCCTTTAGGTCCTCTCGTTCCAACACGAGGGTCGCAGGTTCGAGCCCCCGTGTTGCCTCCGGCTTGGTCGGCCATCCATACAGGCACAAATGCCCATGTCTGTGGGTGGGAAGCCGGATTAAGGGTATGTGTCGTGGTCGCTGCACTAGTGTCTCCTCTGGCTGGTTGCTTTTGACCGTTGGCCTCCTTGCTATTGATTGATTGTAGTGTTGGTGATGTCGGTACCCAGGTTCTTCTGCACTTACACTCAGAAATCCCTCTGAAAATGATTGTCAGGTCGCTAAAACCTAAATGCCACGCAGACAGATCTCAGTTTCTTTCGACGTTTTAGACAAGTGCAAACATCGCCGCTAAACGAGGCCCATTATATATCAGCCTTAACTTCCAGCAAGGCAGAGAAAGGAAACAAGACGAGCTGTCACAGGAGCCCGAATACCAGAAATGAGCTTTGACACATCGTCCAGAGCTGGAGTGATAGTTGCTGCAGGCAGAGAGGAAAAGTACACACATTCTTTACTTAAGTAGAAGTACAGTTACATGTGTAAAAACTGGTAAAAGTAGAAGTAGGCTACTGATTCAACATGTTTACTCAAGTAAAAGTAAAAAAGTACATGGTCTGAAATGTATTAAAGTATTTCTACTGGCTGTTTCTGTGCAAAGGAAAGTCACGTCATATTAATATGATTCAAAGAATCCCACAGTAGTGACTGGAAAAAAAGTTTTCAGTTGTAAGGCTATAAAAATGTTTCTGAATGATGTATCAATGCAAATTTCGAGCAAATATTGAAATAATAAAGGGTCTCAATGAAATATGTGCAGTGTCACATGTTTAGTGTAAATTGTCACATGACCAGAGAGCTGTTTAGTTCCTGGTTGCACGAGGTGAACAGCTTGGCTGCAGCAAAGCTCCCAAACAAAAGGTCATTAAAGTATGTTAACATAAAGATAGGACAACTATTTTTGGCACACATAATCTTGAAGGTGTCTAGTGTTGATATATACATTTGCATTTACTCAACTGTGTTCAGTGTGGTCATAGAATGAGTAAACATGTTGATGGCAACAATAGAGTGGGATAACACAATGCCTCTAGACTAGAGGTACTGTGTATACACATACTAGGTATACACATACTTACAGTATACACATACATTAGGGATGGCTCATGATTTTCAAATGTACATCAGCTATGCCAGCAATGGCAGATTCTGTCTAACCTGGTGATGGAGGGCCTCCTCCCCAAATTGAGGGAGTTAATCTCTCTTGACTCAAAGGCAAGATGCACGAGAGACAGAGGAACTGGATGCTGATCAGTGACACAGTGTACAGCCTGTTGCAGCACCAGGGCCAAGCCCAGTACAATGTACACAGTACAGCTGCTGTGGTGTAGCGGTGTGAGGCGGGGCGTCCTGTGCTGCAGGCCTCCATATGAACAGACATGATCAGAACAGATCATCACCACCAAGGAACATGTCACCAAATAGGATGTGACAGTGAGCGATGCTTCACCCCAAGGCAGAGAAGCTGCTGAAGTTGAGCACCCAGACCTACATCAGCTCCACCCTGGATGCCATGATGGAGCCGACCAGCCAGGGCCTCTCTGAGATCTACTATGCTTTCTTCAGAGCTGGTGGTCATGAGCAAGAACACCCTCAACAAAGGCACAAAGTGGAGAAGATCAGCATGCTGGCCTTCCACCTGGTGAAGATGCAGAGCTGCTACGAGAAGGTGGAGCAACTGAGCCTGGAGGGTGAGCAGTAGAGGTTTAATTCTGGATTAAATGGGTTAAATGTAAAAGATCCCCTCCGAACTGCTTTAAGATGTATAAAGACGATAGTTTGATTAATAATCTGTGTGATATGGTTTTTCCACAAAAAAGTGCACATAATGCGTGAAAGCTGGGAGAGCGCGAGACGAGACAGACAGACAGACAGACAGACAGACAGACAAACGTTATATCGTTTTTGTCTGTTGTGCATTGCAACTAAACTATTTAGTATTTAGTATGTTTTAAAATGTAAGGAGTAGAAAGTACAGATATTTGTGTTCAAATGTAGGGAATAAAAATAAAACTGTAACACTTTATAATAATGTTCAGTCGTAAGTCATTTATAAGCCTTTAGTTAATGATGAACTAACCATTTACAAAACATGAATATACATTTGTAGATGATTAATAAATGTTATGTTAACATATACAAATGTGTTGTAAATCATCTATAAACCTTTAGTAAATTAAGTGTTGCTCACCTGTTGTAAATAATTTACAATTCTTTTACAAGGATTTCTGCATCCCCTAATCTAAAGTGTAAACCATTCATGACACATAAAGTGTTACATACAAGGAGAAAGCTCTGTTTGTCAAAATGGAAGCCAATGTGGAAGTGTAGATACATGTCTTCCATCTGGAAACACTGGTACAGTGCCTTACTGTAGAAATGTTAGGTGCTCTTATTGTGTTGTTACCTGTTTTATATGTATTGTGTGTGTTTTCTAATGGACCTTGTGTCTGACAATAAAGTGAATATTGATGATGATGATGATGATGTCCTCTTTGCCTGCAGGGGGCGACCCATTGGTTTGTTGACTTCTGTTTTGAAGCCTCAAGTATGACCTCAGGAAACACTTTCCTAATGTGTTTATGGTCTCAATCGCTAGTTTCAGACTATGTTGTAGTTGCAGACTGTTTTGGGGCGTGATTGACAGGTCGCTTGCCCACTGATCACACAGCTCGCCGATCATGGACCAATAGCAGGCCGTGCTCTGTGGGAAACCCCTGGACTTGTGTCGAGATCCAAGATGGCAATGGCCAAAATGCCATAAGTGAGGCGTCAAAAAACATAAGTCCACAGACCAATGGGTCGCCCCCTGCAGGCCACTCGAAAGAATGCAGGTTTAAGTGCACTTCCACATTGGCTTAAATTTTGACAGAGCTACCCCCTACATTTATGTGTGATGAATGGTTTACACTTTAGATTAGGGGATGCAGAAAGCCTTGTAAATTAATTGTAAATGATTTACACATCATTTATAACAGGTGAGGAACACTTCATTTACTAAGAGTTTATAGATAATGACTTACAACACATGTGTGATATGTTAACATAGCATTTATTAATCATCTACAAATGTATATTCATGTTTTGTAAGTGATTAGTTCATCATTAACTAAAGGCTTATTTACTTTACTTTACTTTATTGCATTTAGCAGACGCTTTATAAATGACTTATGACTGAATGTTATTATAAAGTGTTACCAATAAAACTAAATACTCAGTAATGCATGCCTGAAAATCCCTCTTAAGTACTGTAACTAAGTATTTGTACTTAGTTACTTCCCATCTCTGGCAAGAAGGATCTCTCTCTGAGGGGCGTTGCCACCCGCCGCTGCTCCTTCTCATGAGTTTATATGGTGGAGAATGACTGGAATGTTCCACTTCACTTTATCAAAATATGCACGTTGCATCTCCCAGGTTTCTTTACCCAAGGCATCAACAGGCTGCTTTATCAGCCTGTGGCTGCGTTCAACCTGGCAATCCAGTAGATTGACTTGATACCTCTGTTAAAAAACAAAACAAAACAAAAAAATGTGTTAAGTCCAAACTGGTTTTGAAGGTTTAATTAAATTTTTCAAAATGTAAGCCTGCAAAGGAAAAGTTCAGTAATATAAAATATAAAAAATCTCTTACAGATACAGGAACAAGATTATATCTGATATTGTGTATATGCATTGCATATAATGTATATAAAAGGACTTTACCTTTTATATGCATTGGAAATTTCTCCTTACAGATACACACAAAATAAAGAATTATATATATTATATATTATGATATATATACGTGAAGGGCAAAGAGGGAAACCGTCACACTGCACATAACGAAGCATGCATCTAATGTTAGCTTAGCTGTAACGTTAGCTTAGCTGTAAATTTAGCTTAGCTGTAAATTTAGCTTAGCTGTAAATTTAGCACGCTTCCTTCTGCATGGTGAGATAGTTGGTGGGTGTAGTTCGGTCGAAATAAAATAGTTCCTACATGAAATTGCTCGCAACAAGGCGAGTGCCATTCAGTTCCATTGTATTGGAGAAAAGGCAGACATCTCTATGGACGATACCTTCAAACTTGGCAACTCACACCAAAACGCGATGGAAATGGCACTACAGGTAAGAGGAAAAATATGGATTTTTGATTTTGATTTTTAATTGCTACCTCTGTGACCCGATCCTGGATAAGCGGTTGAAGATGACATGACATGATTTTAGGGTGAACTGTCAATTTAAAGCTTAATTTATTTCACACACACACACAGACACACGCATGTACGCAAGCACGCGCGCGCGCGCGCACGCACCCACACACACACACACACACACACACACACACACACACACACACACACACACACACACACACACACACACACACACACAGACACACACACACACACACACACACACACACACACACACACACACACACACACACACACACACACACACACACACACACACACACACACACACACACACACACACACACACACACACACAGAGTGTGATGAGGCTGTTATCAGGGTAACTAATTCTGTCCACCGCCCACAGCGTCATCCAAAACTTCTCCAGACAGTCTCTCACCAGCTTAGGAGATTTCAGAGCAGGATGGAACCTCTAAACGCCGGCTGGTGCTCTGCCAAAGTGTCTGGTAGCTCAGCAGCGTTTGGCTTGTGGCTGGTGTTGATTTCCTACTACGGTTGTTATTGGGCTTAAGTGTGTGTGAGCTGCAGCCGCATGCCTCTTGACTCAGACCTCAGGCATTCCACTTCACCACCGCAGTGTCTCAGGTCTTGGGATGTGGAAGGCCGGCCATCCGCGCGTCCCGCCCCAAAACACTCAGGATATTACTGTGTGGGATACTTTAGGACCACGCTCCAGGACGATAAGGAGGGGATGAGTCATGGTCTGAACGTCTCCACCTCTGAAAATAGAAACAACCTGCGGTCTGTGATTCACGACAGCTCCTCCCTAGTTAGTCAAGAACGCACGTGCTGGGATCAGGAGCGCCGGGGTCAATCCTGCAATGGACTCCCAATAATCAGCACCTATTTATACGATTTTGCTTTTTTTTGGGGCGATTGTTGCGATCAAAAATGTTTGATATTGCATCAGATTTTCTAAAAAATTACAATGCAATTTGCGAAGTGGCAAAAATTGCAAGTTGAGGAAAAAAAATACCCCCCCCCCCCTCTAACTATACTACTAGAGTACCTAATGAATGGCAAGTTTTCTAAATTGCAATGCAATTTGAGAAGTTGTATGTGATTTATTTGCGGTAAAATTGCTGGAAAAAATTACAATGTTGAGGAACCTGTTTTGCCGTTTTGCAGAGAAATCTTGGGAATTTTGAAAAAGTTGCAAGCCCCGCCACTTATTGAGGAGATTGGTTGAAATTGCAATTTCCTGGAGTGACTGAATAATGCCCCCAAAGAGTCATTATCGGTCATTTAAAAAAGCAAACACACACACACACACACACACACACACACACACACACACACACACACACACACACACACACACACACACACACACACACACACACACGCAAATAAACAGATATTTAATTGCTTGCTTGAGACAAACAACCTCTGTCTTAAAAATGAAGCCAATGAGGAAGTGACAAAAACTGCAGTTCCTCGAATGGCCACTTGATGCTGGCTCCAAAAGCACGTCAATTCCCAAAGACCCCCATGTTAAAATGGACAACTTTACAGTAGAAATAAACATGTCTACACAGCCTGGTTCTCTATAGCTAATTTCAGTTCATGACAACTGTACATTTTGTAAATTATGATGCCATTTAGAGTCAAATAGATGATAAAGGCTATGCTTTTGGGCGTGATTGACAGGTTGTCTGTCCAGTGGTCGCACAGCTAGTCAATCACAGATCAAGAGCAGCTGGCGCTGCGGCTCAAAACTGGAATGTGCCTGCTTGGTACTTTCGGTGTTTGGTTGTATAGGTAAACAGAGCCTTCCCCCCCGCTATACCAAAGTGCCAGCCAGTACAGCCAGACTCTCCCCCGTTGTAGTGAGTGAGTCTGGCAAGTGAGACTACCTGTACTCTGATGCACTTCAGGTGTCCAGCCTGTATGAGCTTACAAGACATCATGTTGCAATATGTTTGCTAGATTCTGTCCTCTGTCCACCTTCCAGTTTCTGGTGTTACTGGTATTCTGGACAAATGGGGAGCGTCCCAAACTGAGAGAAATACAGTAGTCTCTCTTTAAAACATACTGTACCACAAACCAATGGGTGTTGTCACAGTCACTCCACCCATCCCTTTTTACAGTCTATGGTGGGGAGTCGGGGAGCCAGAAGAATTAAGCTAATTTTGGGCCTCAACCCATAGTTTAAGGAACCAAATAGTTAAGGCAGGAAAACCACAGGAGACTTTGAACAGTTGATCGGTCTCCTATCTCTCCATTGAGGAGAAATTGAGCAGAGTTAAAAAATGTCGGTCGGCGATGATGCAATTGGTCTTAACAGGGGTGTGGCACATTGTGCTTGTTAAATGTTCCAGATGGTTCTGACCCACACCGACCAACACAAGCCAGCGTCCTACCTCGCCTCATGAATATTGATGACGGAAAGGCTGGCCGGGGAGTGAAAAATGCCTCGTCCTCATTAGAATATTCATACCGCTCCCAGTTCATGAGAATGACGTGCCGCTCTCATCACTATGCATGAGGCTGGGCTAATCTAATGGCTAAGAAGGAACCGTTTTTCACTGGAAACGTACCCCCCCTCTGATTATCAGCACCTCAAATAATGAGAGCTTTATTCATAAGTGTACAGTGAGCAAGCTGCCATCTTTGTTGGCTGATTAAGCCTGATGCTTATCCCTGTTTCTAGGTCAGGGACAGGCATACCAAAAGCATTAGAGCATCACGAATTGGGCTGATGACTTGGTGAAGAAAACCTACTGGACATTAGACGTTATTTAAAGGGGCCCTATTATGCTAATATAATTTATTGTTATTTTATTCTGGGACTCCACTAGAGTAGCTTTGTATGATCACAGTTAAAAAAAGAAATCCTTATTTATCTTGTACTGTCCCTTTATGCAGCCCCTCAGTTCGGCCTCTGTCTGAAACGCTCTGTTTGACTCTTTAGCTGACAGCAGAAACGACTGTGAAAAAGAGTGGAACACTATAGTGTCAAACAAAGTTTAATATCTCAAAAACTATACATCGCATCCCTTATATTTTGACATTGTGAGTGAGAGCAGAAGTAGCTGAAGGGTTTGATGTATAACATCCAGTGTTAAAGTTGTGTGAACTGTCACAGTTTTAAAATTTGTGTATTTATACAAAAGTACATACTGTTAAAGGGGGACTTACCCTCCAGATATGTGACAAAACGGCATGCTGCTTGATTTGAAAAAACCTATGGGAAAAAACAAGAAATTAAGGCGAAGATCATCTCCTCTTGTCTCACTATACTCTTTGGCTGTGCTCAGACAGGAAACTAATTTTTTTTTACCGGAAAACGACGCCATGACAGTTTGCCCACCACATCAGGAAAAACGTTATATGAGAGCTACAACATCTTTATAAATATCAACAACTAGCCAACGCTAGTGGCCTGTATGGAAACAGCGTTGCTCAAAATGGTTGAAAGTTATATAAATTTGGTCATTCAGTGGCGATTGGCGAACTCCTTAACTGCCATTGACTCCCATGTAACTATCGTTAAAAGAGCCTGGTGATGCGAGGTTATCGTTAGCCCGCCGCAGCAGAGCACAATAGGCAGGACAAACCCCCCGCTCTGAACACGCTCTAATGTAATCACAATGGGAGATTTCTGCATTGAGGTAAACACGTTAAATTGTTCACAAACTTGTCCTCTAGAACCTTATGAAGTCAGTTTTTCACTTTCGTTTGGGTTTTTTTCATGATTCTTGTCCAAAGGTGCAGTGCGCCGTGTAAAAATCACCCTCTACTTTTTCCTCTCGAGCGCGCGACCAGAGCGGAGTAGCTGCCTGGGCCGCAGACAGTACAAACACAACATTCTCCCCCCTACCTCCTCCTCTCTCTCTCTCTCTCTGCACAAGTGGTTGAGCGGTTCTCAATGTGGGGTCCGGGGACCACCAGTGGTCCTTGAGAGGATTCCGGGATTCTCTGTTATCTCTCAACCTAATATATATGGAATTCTGGACAAAATCATATCTAGGCTACATTAAAAAAACACAAAAACAGATTTGCATCTGAGAGACCAAATCTCATCATATGGGGGTCCATTGCCCCAATGTGAACTAAATTAGGGGTCCTTAATATGAAAAAGGTTGGGAATGATTTACAGCAACACAATGCCATTTCCTTCCTTTTATTTATATTTATGATTATAGTGGCTTTTATTGATAGTATTGTGTTACATCACCACATGGCCATCTTGGTAGGAAAATAACAGGCGATTGTAATCAAATAACAGGTGATTAACAGGTCAAGTCAAGTGACACAAACAGCCAATGAGCTGTGTGTATTGTAGCGCCATATTGGTACGAAAATGCTTGAGACATCATGGGAATATTAGAATAGGCTTGGAGTTGGGAGGAGCCGGGAAAGGGTACAGGGGGAGTAGGGGAGTTACTATCTTGAAATCCCATAGTCTTTGGATAGTCTATCATAGTTCATCGTGACGTCAGGTTGTACCACATTTTGGGCATTTTTGAGGGCAAAAAAAGCATGTTTGAACCCATAGAGGGCACTTATGTGGCTGAAAATGATACAAATGGTACAATGGTAACAGTTTGGTCTCAAATGTGGAAATTCTGACCAGAAATCTTCCCACACCACCCCAAAAGTAATAAATATTGGTTAAAAGCTGAAAAAAAGTGTTTTGGGGGTTAGTTACACTTTAAGTAGAGTGAATTGTGACATCACGTACTCAAGGCTGGTTCCATAGGATCCCATTGGTTGGGTATGGTTTGAACACTGCTGGAGGCTGGAGTGGAGCAATGACAAATCAGGCAATCTATCTGACATCATGTACACCTGTGTTCTCGTTCAACTCTCCTAACCCCCCCTCCCCCCAATAGGGATGAATTTCACATGTGTTTAACTAATCAGAAAACGTTTGCCACATTTAATGTGAACATTCAACATTGTAACAGCATGACACAAAATATGGAAAAGCATTAGGGGTGTGACCCGATTGATCTTGCATTCATTTTTGCACAACTTTTTGCACACAGATTTGAATTTCAGTTTCTTTAAAAATGTAGTGAGAGGCCAATTTCTACAAAAGTGGGAGAGGGTTTCCTCCAGTGAGGAATGGGACAATACTAATTAATGTTGAAGGGATCCTACCAAGATAAACTGTAGTTCTATTAGATTTTTTATATATTTTTAGTTATGTTATTTCTAGTTTTTGTCTTTTTTATTTTCTTTTGTTTTTGTGAGCCTATATTGTGCTATCATATTGTTGTGGTGTCTGTTAAGTGTGTAAAAACAAAAAAAAGTATGTTCAGCTGCTGAACATACTTTTTTTTGTTTTTGTTTTCAGCCTTCCCACCCGGACAGCACAGTAGACTGGGGTTTCTGCATATGGGACGTTTCTGCTGTCGGGGCTTCCGGCTTCCAGGAGGATCCGGACGCAGTCCAGGTGACCGTGAACACGGCGCAGTAGAGAGGCGTTAGGACATAACTCTCCCCTCTTTGATCTGCCAAAAAGTTTGAGTTCTGTCCAGTGGGCATTTCAGCCTGCCTATTTTTGACGCCTATGCGGAAATTGCATTCTTTCAAATGGCCAGTGGGGGTCGCAGTTTGTGTAGCACTCCCGGGAACATCCATTCAACTATATGGGAAACGAGCCAACTTCTCTCTCGGTCTATGTCGTAAATAAACACTTTCCAAATTAGTGTATGGTTATTTATACCGTTAGATAAAGCCTTAAGCCTTCTCTGTATTCAGACATTCAGACCATTGGATTCAGCACAGAAACCGGAGTATACGTTATAACATTTTAAATAGAGTCACGTTATAAACAACTAACAAGCGCTGGGGGTCCGTATGGAAACAGTGTTACTCGAAATGGTTAAAAGTTAAATCAATTTGGTCATTCAGTGCCGTTTTACTGCAATGTAAAGTAAGTAGCGTTAGCCGCTACCATTAGCCAAAGTAGCTGACTACCCATAAATGCATTACGGCGATAAGGGAGACAGAGCAAATTCGGAACCTCCCCCGGCAGCCGCTAGGGGCAGCCGCCCCCTCCCCTCGTACTTCCGTGTAACATTAATTCATTCAACCAATCAAACGAAATCAAATAATATCCGGAAGTGAGCTTCATTTTGCTGTGTCAAAGTCAATGAGCTATGTTGGTCCATTATATATAGGTCAATGGTTCTGTCACACCAATTTTGTTTGATCACATCGATAAATGGGCAGATGAATGTGTACAAGCAACTGGATCGAGTCTTATATCCACGATATTCAAGGAAGCGCAGCCGATGCTCTAAATCGGGGGTGCCCAAATTATTTCCCATGAAGGGCCAAAACTCAATCTGGGTGGAGGGCCGAGGGCCAAAAATAAATGTTGTGGAATTACATTAAAATGTATTGTGTTTTATAGAAAATTTACATTCTAAATCTAAAATAACATTTCAATATAATAATCTACTTTTTATCTGTTTGGTAATTGTAATAATTTGTCCATCTTGCTGAGCTGGTGTAAAGCCAGTGACTGGGGAGGGATCAAATATCAGAGCTCACCCCCCAACCAGGTGATTCAGCCAACCAATCAGGAGCAATCAATCCTCAGATAGCAATGCCTCACACCCGTGTGATAGAGTCGGGGAGAGAGAATACCAGCTGCACAAAATTAACGTTAATCGTAGATAGAAGAGTCCCGACATCTCCATTCAGGCGCGGACTGCATAATTGGGCACGTCGGGCAACTGCCCGGTGGCCTGGCCTGCAATTTATTTTTATTTATTTTTTACCCCCAAATCCGTGGCGGGCCAAAAAAAAAAAGAGCGCCAAGCTTGGCCCGCGGGCCCCAAATTGGGCACCACTGCTCTAAATTGTAAACTGAGGTGACACCTCTGACAATTTTAGTAGCGCTAACATTGGCGCTAGCATTAGCACCTTAGCTAGGTTAGCATGACAGTGGTGCGGGCTGCACGCGACATACACGTTATCAATCACAATAAAACTGTACCCACCTCCGACACAATATTGTTATCCAAGATTTGGGTGCCATGGTATTCCCAAATATTGCGTAGTTTCCAATACCGAGCCCTTATGCACATGCCAGTGCCAAAGTTTAAGCTCAAACACAGCCTTCTTCGGCTTTGTCATTTCGGGTTCAACTGCTCCACGGATGTATCGGTTCGGTGCTCAATGGTGCGAGGGTGTACTGCAGTTTACATCACCAGCTGGCTTTCCCAACCAGCTGGTGACGTCATTCCAAGATGGCCGCGCTGTGAATATGCTCTATGGGCGGCACAGTGGAGCTGCCTGTCATCACGCTGTGCTCTGCAGCGATTCCTTGAACTCTGGGTGCCGCGTCTATGTGCCGACAGGCCGCAGTGCCGACAGGTCGCAATGCCGATAGCCCACAAGCAGAACCAGCTGAGCGAGGCGGCGTGCAGCGTGTCGGTGGAGCTAACCTCTCCCAGCCCCCACGCCAAACCTAACCTCCCCCCATGCCTAAACCTAACCTCCCCCAGACCCTAACCCAAAACCTAACCTCTCCCACCCCCACGCCTAAACCTAAGGTCGGCATTGCGGGTGGTCGGCATAGCGGGTGGACACCGAACTCTGTAGTGTCTCAAATGGAAGGCCTTATAAAGGGACAAATTGTTTTGAGTGAGATCGACTCGCAGATCGGCACGCAAATAGAGTGGACATGTAGGCTCTATGGGGCGGCCAAAAAAGTATATATTTTTCTCTAACCTCTGGGGGCAGCCTTGTTTCAAAGCTGTGCAACAGGAACTTGAGGGGCTCCGCCAACAGCGGAAGAAAATCCCTTTCCGCTCCCTGCAAGCTCTGCCATTGGCTTGAACGTTCGAGCCGGCTCTGACCATTTATAGATTTCCTTTCCCCTCCCTGCGTGTCGCTCTCAAATCCCTCCGTCGCTATGAAACAACAATAACAACTCTAGCTTGTTGCTAGTAGCAAGTAGCAACTTGCTACACGCTGAAAATGATGGGGTAAAGCGCAGCATGCGAGTTTGCCGACAGATTTTCGATGCAAGCAGAAAGTCTGTCTCGAGAGATTATGTAACGACAGACAGACACACAGACGGAGACACAGACAGACACGCCTCCAATTAAAATAGTAGGATTTTAAGACTATTAAACTTAGAAGATCCCCTCGAAACATGTTTGAAGCTCTATAGACATACTTCGATTAATAATTTGTGTGATATGGTTTTTCCACAAAAAGATGCACATAATGTGTGAAAGCTGGGAGAGCGCGAGACGAGAGAGACAGACAAACAACGTTACATCGTTTTTGTCTGTCGTGCATTAAAACTGAAGTAGCCTGTTTAAAAAATGTAAGGAGTAGAAAGTGCAGATATTTGTATTAAAATGTAGGGAGTAAAAGTAAAAAGTTGTCAGAAAACGAAATAGTAAAGTACAGATACCTGAAAATCCTACTTAAGTACCGTATAAAAGTATTTGTACTTAGTTACTTACCATCACTGCACTTCAACCCTGCTCATCAGCAAATAACCCCCTGCAAATAAACAGCAACTTTTCAAGATTTCACACCTATTTGGTACAGCTAACTACCAACACCCCCCACCCCACCAACCCCCCCATTGTTGGATGCGAGAAAAAGTAGGGCAGAGCGGGTTGCAAAATGGCACAATGGGACACAGTTTGCTTTTCTTGGTAACTCCCAATTGTTCTCACTTGAAACGTTTCTTTTGAATAATTGACAGTAATTTAAAGGCAACTAAAAACTGCACATCCATTAAGTAAATCAGGCCACGTGTCTCTCCAGGCTTACATCAATATTATTTAAGAGACTCATTTTGAGCGCGCCACCTACAGCCTTCCCTTGGAGCATTACTGTAATAGTGTGTGTGCCCTTGGCAGACATTGCTGCGCTTCTGTGGAGTGCTTTTTGTTTTTTTCTTCCTGTTCTTCTTGAGCAGATTCAAAAGTGTGCATGTGTGTGTGAGTGTGTGTGTCCAGGCAGGTTTGGTCTTGTTTCAAGGGTAAGCTCTCTGAATACAGGGTTAAAACTTCGTTACAGGAGCACCGTTTTGCCTGATTTACTTCCCCAAACCCCCCCCCCAACCCTTCTCCCTCCTCTCCGAGGGTGCTGGGTCCCTGTGCTGCCGCTGTATCTCCAGGGCACATACTTGTGGGGCACATATATTCTCTCTCATTAGTTCTGCAGATTTGGGGCCCTCAGGGGGCACTCCTGCACATGTGTTGGGAGTGCGGTTCCCACTGTGCTGCGGAGCTCTGATTGAGTCTCTGATTGCCTTGACATTAAGGGGGCTGCAATTCTCGTGTCATGCCAGGCCTGATGAATTGGCGGTGCGGGGAGTAGGGAAGGGGGGGAGGGGAGTTCGGTGCACACTGAGCTGTTGTTGTGGCCCGGGGGTTTGAGGCCAGGCGCTGCTCAGGGCTGCGCGGACTGACGGAATGTGGCTCTATAGCACCTGCCCGATTAAAGAGGACGTTCCTGATCGGTGTTAATCACAATGAGGTCGCCCCCTACTGGGGGTTCAACCTGAGGCGGCGACGTGAGGGTCCGCTGCTCCAGGAAGGCGGGGGTCCCGCACGGGGCAGACACCTCGGGGTCCCCCGGTCAGAGCTGGCTAATGTGGCCATGCAGGGAAAGGGAAGTTTGGGGTCCCCTGCTGGAACGGCTACCTCTGCGACCCGATTCTGATAAGCAGTTGAAGATGGATGGTATCTGTGAGGGTCCATGTGGCCAAGCGACGTCACACCAGCAGACATGTTCGTGTGAGTTTTCGCCTGACCATGCACACCCCAAATGTTCTAACTATGCAGACGTGGATGTGCGGGCTAAGTGGAGATCTTCAAATTTAATGGTCACTCCGTGAGGACAAACGCAAAGCTGTACACATTTTCTGGTCAGGATTCCGTGTCTCTCATTTGCGTGCGACAGTCCATACGTCTAGCATAATTCAAGTTTAACGAAGAGTTGTAAATCAACAAATAAACATTTATGTGAAATGAACACAAACTCTGAAAAGCGTTGTGTTTTGTTGTGTTGTGGACACATAATATGAAGATTATGTTCCTCCACCACAAAAGACTTATGGCCCAAATTGGACACACCATTTTCAAGTCTGTTTCGTGTGAAAAGATTAGCTAACGGTTAAGGTTTTCAGAAACATTTTGGTCAAATAAGGAACACGTTTGTAAAAGATGTAAACATAGATTACGGTTAAAATGTACTTTGACAATGCTGTGAATCGAACCCTGGTCGTCAGCATTGAAGGCTAACTTATACGCCCATCTGCTAAGGATTGTAGTCAAAACGTTGAAAATGAAAACCACTCACGGATAAAAAATTCTTGGCATGCATTAGAAAT
>NC_139625.1:75288251-75368251 GCF_964638095.1 Poromitra crassiceps
GGAGGTAGGCAGGGAGACATATTGGCACTGCATCATCAGAGTATGGTGTTTATATGGGACCCTCCTTGCATTACTGTCTCAATGCCATTGCAATCACGTTTCTGTTTTTGTGGATAGATTTATCTGTGTTTTTGAAATATTGAAATACCGATATATTTGAGCAATCAACATTTTTCCAAAATGGATATTTAGTATTTGTAATGAAACTCTTCATATCTGCTCTGTCATGTGGCTTTGATTAGGGGATGCATTTGTTTCAAAATAAGCATTCCACAATGCAAAAAAAGGTGACCTTACAATATGATGGATGCCATTACAGCAAAATGGCGGTGCTTTTGAAAGGATATAATGTTTGACAAGGTGGTAAAACCTTAACAGAGTTGAGATCCTATAATCTAAAGGTATTGAATGATAAACCTCAGGAAGTAACTTCTTCCAAAAATGTTCTTCATTTATTGTTCCAGGCATTCATACCATGTCATCATTCTTCGTCATGCTGATTAGAAGAGAAGTTTGTCTTGCGAAAAGCAGAATGCCAAAACACTTCAAGTGAACCGATCCTTTCCAAACAGAACAAGACTGTCTTCCATTATGACAAAGGAGACGAATACACGGGCCTGAACATTTCCTAGAGCTCAAGTGCAAACACTTTGGACAAGAACGTTGTGTTCGCAAAATAAATCACCATCAGAGGTGACTCTCCCAATCATATTGTAGGAGCGGGCCTCTCCTCCACAGCCTTCTAATCAAGCATGAGACCAGGGAAGGAAACCAGCTGCACTGCCCATATGAAAGGGAGTATTTCATGAGAAAACAGGTGAGACGCCTCTCTCCTGTCTTTGATGATTGCGAGCGACTAAACAAAAATACCAGCGTTACGGCATGGACTTTCTTCCCTGAGACAAGAAGGAAATACCACTGAGCGGGAGGCGTAATTGCAGTATTTTGGCGGCTGGCCGCGGGACAGCGAGCTTCGGTGCCATATCAGACATGCTTACGAGTCATTTTTTGCAAGTCCAAGTCAAGTCTTTGAGCTATAGAGTCCAAGTCAAGTCTCAAGTCTTTGAGCTAGAGTCTTTGAGCTAGAGTTATGCTATGTGTGTTCTGTGAGCGAGCTACTGTAATTTGTCCCAATTTCCCGCCCGGGGATCATTAAAGTCTTTCTGATTCTGATTCTGATTCTGAAGTCAACTCTCAAGTCTTTGAGCTAGAGTCCAATTAAGTCAAGTCTCAAGTCTTTGACCTAGAGTCCAAGTCAAGTCTTGGAGGGACAAGTTCAAGTCAAGTCTCAAGTCTCTTATGGTTATGGAAGAGCATTCTATCATCTGCTGAGCTCACTGCATATAGCTAAAACTAAGGAATTCAAAGCATGTATTGTATATATCCTTGCTCCTTTATCTATTAGCATACACAGTATCAGCATTGATTGGATGTCATTAGTGGACATTTCCTTAATGTTAATACACACAAAAAAAGTTCACAAGTCCCAAATCTTAAAGCCGCCCTCCAGTCAGTTTTGTCATTTTTAAGCTATTTCATGTGTAGCCGTGTTTTTTCCTGCTCTGCTAATTAGCCAAAGTGTTCGCCACTGTATTTTGTTGACATATAACCTTATTTTGGGCTCAAACTCTTAAATTGGCTCACATGCTAGAAGGGGGTGCTGACGTCCGACTTTATGGTTGTCAACGCTCACGTATGCGGACCTGTCATATTAATAATATACAATATATTACAGTGAATACAATCTGCCGTTAGCTTGGGTTAGCTACGTTCGCTAACGTAGTTCGTTCTGGCTCACTTTTATCCAGTTTAAAGCAGCTACGAGCAACTTTTTCGATTGTTATTAAACAGTATAATTACAATATTGATGCATCACATCTTACCTATAATAGTAGCTGAGACCAAAGCCGTGTGAATCGGAGATTGCTCCCTTAGATGATTATTAAGTCTGTGTCTGTCTAAACTCGCGTCAACAGGGGGCTCTCTCTCTCTCTCTCCTTACCGCCGGAAGTGAAACGCGGAAGTGAAACCCGGAAGTGAAACGCAGCTGCCTGCCTACCCCGTTTGCGCTGCCTAGCAACATAGCATAAACAATGTGAATGCCATGCATACTCTCGCGAACATCTCTCGTTATATTCTAACAGGTTTTTTGGAAGTTATTTTGTGGTTATGGCCGAAGTGGCTGCTGCAAACCGTTTCATTTCACTTCCTGATCTGCCCTGGCCACAGACAGACTAACACTGGCCGATTCACTCGGGGTTCAAGCGAGACTACTCTGCGTTGGTCTCGTCTACTATTAGAGGTAAGATGTGATGCATTGATATTAAATTTAGACTGTTTAATAACAATCGAAAAAGTTGCTCGTAGCTGCTTTAAGTTACGCTCTTTCAATTTATTTTGCTTATATGCCCAGCTTTGATATCTGTTGGCTGGTTAAGCTGATATTTATATCAATATGTGGCTTGGGTGAACATTTAGCGGAGTTGAGGCAGCCATACTGTTTCTGGTCTGACCGGCTGGAAGGGAGACGGAGATCGTATTGAAGGTGTGACTCGTGTGAGCGAGGCTCGGCCAAAACACACAGGACGCGGAAGCGCAGCGCAGAAGCAGCAGAGCGCGCTGAGGGAGTTATCCTTTTTGGACAACAGTGCTCAGCCATGACGTTGCAGTGGAACATCTTACCAATAGACGAACTTTAGTGCAAAAGATTAGACTGGTGACGTAGTTGATGACGGCGTGTGCAGTTTTTCATTTCCACTGTACAGCAGGATTATACACAGGTGGAAAACTGACTGGAGTGGGGCTTTAAGTCTGAGTCGAGTCTCAAGTCTTTTGAGCACGAGTCTCAAGTCACTGTGTGCACGACTTAAGTGCGACTCGAGTCCAAGTCGCAAGTCCAAGTCCCCATCTCTGGTGCCATTACCTACAGTATGTATGAGCGCTCACTGTTTGTACAGTAGTTGACACTTTTCAACATGTTGGAACAATCCCAGATCTCAGAATAAGTAGAACAAGATGTCCTGGGGGGTGATAGCCAGGGGAAAGGTGCTGGTTTGAAGGCAGGAGGGGTGGCGTGGATGTCCTGGGGGGTGATAGCCAGGGGAAAGGGGCTGGTTTGAAGGCAGGAGGGGTGGCGTGGATGTCCTGGGGGTGATAGCCAGGGAATAGGGGCTGGTTTGAAGGCAGGAGGGGTGGCGTGGATGTCCTGGGGGGTGATAGGCAGGGGAAAGGGGCTGGTTTGAAGGCAGGAGGGGTGGCGTGGATGTCCTGGGGGGTGATAGCCAGGGGAAAGGGGCTGGTTTGAAGGCAGGAGGGGTGGCGTGGATGTCCTGGGGGGTGATAGCCAGGGAATAGGGGCTGGTTTGAAGGCAGGAGGGGTGGCGTGGATGTCCTGAGGGGTGATAGCCAGGGGAAAGGGGCTGGTTTGAAGGCAGGAGGGGTGGCGTGGATGTCCTGGGGGGTGATAGCCAGGGGAAAGGGGTTGGTTTGAAGGCAGGAGGGGTGGCGTGGATGTCCTGGGGGGTGATAGCCAGGGAAAAGGGGTTGGTTTGAAGGCAGGAGGGGTGGCGTGGATGTCCTGGGGGGTGATAGCCAGGGGAAAGGGGTTGGTTTGAAGGCAGGAGGGGTGGCGTGGATGTCCTGGGGGGTGGTAGCCAGGGGAAAGGGGCTGGTTTGAAGGCAGAAGGGCTGGCGTGGATGTCCTGGGGGGTGATAGCCAGGGGAAAGGGGCTGGTTTGAAGGCAGGAGGGGTGGCGTGGATGTCCTGGGGGGTGATAGCCAGGGGAAAGGGGCTGGTTTGAAGGCAGGAGGGGTGGCGTGAATGTCCTGGGGGGTGATAGCCAGGGGAAAGGGGCTGGTTTGAAGGCAGGAGGGGTGGCGTGGATGTCCTGAGGGGTGATAGCCAGGGAATAGGGGCTGGTTTGAAGGCAGGAGGGGTGGCGTGGATGTCCTGAGGGGTGATAGCCAGGGGAAAAGGGCTGGTTTGAAGGCAGGAGGGGCGGCGTGGATGTCCTGGGGGGTGATAGCCAGGGGAAAGGGGCTGGTTTGAAGGCAGGAGGGGCGGCGTGGATGTCCTGGGGGGTGATAGCCAGGGGAAAGGGTCTGGTTTGAAGGCAGGAGGGGCGGCGTGGATGTCCTGGGGGGTGATAGCCAGGGGAAAGGGTCTGGTTTGAAGGCAGGAGGGGCGGCGTGGATGTCCTGGGGGGTGATAGCCAGGGGAAAGGGGCTGGTGTGAGGGCAGGAGGGGTGGCGTGGATGTCCTGGGGAGTGATAGCCAGGGAATAGGGGCTGGTGTGAAGGCAGGAGGGGTGGCGTGGATGTCCTGGGGGGTGATAGCCAGGGGAAAGGAGCTGGTTTGAAGGCAGGAGGGGGGGGGGCTGAAGATTGAGTTGGAAAAGGCAGGGAGAGAATCGGAATGGCAGTGGGCTGGGTTCCTAATGCACACAGCGAAGGCCAAAGTTTAGAGGCGCTCTGTGCCGGGAATACCAAGCGGGTGGCTCTGCGCTCGGGGGACAATGGGCCGATGGGCGTGCTACGGCAGCTTGATTTTCAAAGACTGTGAGGCAAAGTGCTGCCCATCTCTTTCAGCGCCGAGCAACAGGCCGAAACGGCATAAAGAGACATTGTGAACATGGCAGAAACTGATCCATCGATGTTTTCGCTGAAATCTCCTGCAGGATCTAACGCATAAGTCACTTACTCTCACAATGCACAATGCTGCCAGAGTGGGAATCCTGACGCAGCCCGAGTTGAACCTCCATCAATTCTGTGCAAATTATTGAAGTGTCGGGAGTGTCTGATCTCTCCAACCTTTTCCAAGCCTGCACATCATTTATGACAAAACCAGGCAGGCTGGGAAAATGACCACCAGCCACCAGCTGGATGCTGCCGATAGCAGCTGCTTTGGCAGGTTGGCTGCTGCCATGTTTTCTGACTTGAAGCCAAGGCCTGACACTGAGAAATACAGGCTAGAGATGGGACCTGGGCTGGGTGACTGGATCTGACCTGTGGCTGCACTTTATACCTGCACCTGCCTGCCTGTAGATAACTCATGTTATTACAGGGCCTGGTTGAATGCTCGATTCTGATTGGTCAATCACAGCATTCAGTGGTCTGTTATTTCTGTAGAACATACCACTGCTAGGAATCTCAGAGCGGTCCCATGCACAGAGCCAACGTCACTCATATCAATGACCACAACAAGGGAGTCCAATTCAACAAGCTCATTGCGACAGCCTGTGGCAAAAAAGTTTAGCTAGCAACAGTCTGTTAAAATGACCATGTATGTTAGGCTATCAAACACCTCTCTCTTGGATACTATTTGCTTTCTTCGTTAGAACCATGTCAGACGAATCCAGGTAATGTTATGATCTACCCGGCTGGTGTTTTACATGTAGCAGCAACGCTGGTTAGCAAATTTGTCCTAATTGTCAGTCGTGTCAAGTTAACTGCAGTGCAATGCCCTGCCGGCAAGCAGGAAACTGACTATTTATTTGAGCAGAAGGAATGAAGTCATTTTCAAATCAATAAAATCGTTGTAATATTGTAGCGGGCTAGATTTGTTTATGTCTGACTGTCTGTGTGTTATATGGGGATATGTGTCTGTGTATGTGGGGATTTACGGGGTTCTGTCGGACAAGTGAAGGCAGCATACAGCCAGTGGGTGGGGTGAGGGTTAGGAGGCTCACCTGGGATTGGCTGGCCTGGGGCGAGAGTAGCTGTGTGAGAGAGCGGAAGAGAGAGGGAGTTGTGGCGTGAGCTTTGATGAGAGAGGCTTTGTGTGGTTAGCCGGGAGAGGCTAACGGAAGCTAACGGGGGTTTAGCTTTACATTTTTGGGCTTTGTTTTGGGCGTCTACCGTGGCCTACAGCGGTCTGTTCAGTCCCTAGTTAATAAATGAGCATAAATGAGACTCCGCCTCAAACGGTAATTCCTGACTCGCCACATTGGTGTCAGAAGCACTTAAAAGCTTAAAGCTTAAAGCTCGACCTAGCGTTAGCATTAGCTGTACGTGTTGCTACCGCTACGAATGACCCTGTGTGATGGTGTGTGACGGGGGACGCCTGTTGGTGAGCGGAGAGGAAGAAGCGTTTGTTATGAAATTTTTCAACTTGAGTGAATGATTTGTGCAAGCAAACTCGAACAAGTGAAGCATTTTTCACCTTGGTGTGTGTTGTGAATTGTAGTCAGTAAAGTGCCGTTCAGGCTATGAAACTAAAATTCTAGCCAGCCCTAACAATCAAGCGAGCACCTCCCTTAAATCCCGCCACATTTGTTCAGATAAGTGCGGCCGATGAATTGTTGACACATGACTGCGCACTCGTGGTTGACACCTGCACATCACCACGCCCTAATCTACCTGCACATCACCACGCCCTGATCTACCTGCACATCACCACGCCCTGATCTACTTGCACATCACCACGCCCTGATCTACCTGCACATCACCATGCCCTGATCTACCTGCACATCACCAGGCCCTGATCTACCTGCACATCACCATGCCCTGATCTACCTGCACATCACCATGCCCTGATCTACCTGCACATCACCAGGCCCTGATCTACCTGCACATCACCATGCCCTGATCTACCTGCACATCACCACGCCCTGATCTACCTGCACATCACCATGCCCTGATCTACCTGCACATCACCATGCCCTGATCTACCTGCACATCACCAGGCCCTGATCTACCTGCACATCACCACACCCTGATCTACCTGCACATCACCACGCCCTGATCTACCTGCACATCACCATGCTCTGATCTACCTGCACATCACCATGCCCTGATCTACCTGCACATCACCAGGCCCTGATCTACCTGCACATCACCATGCCCTGATCTACCTGCACATCACCATGTCCTGATCTACCTGCACATCACCAGGCCCTGATCTACCTGCACATCACCATGCCCTGATCTACCTGCACATCACCATGCCCTGATCTACCTGCACATCACCATGCCCTGATCTACCTGCACATCACCATGCCCTGATCTACCTGCACATCACCAGGCCCTGATCTACCTGCACATCACCACGCCCTGATCTACCTGCACATCACCACACCCTGATCTACCTGCACATCACCACGCCCTGATCTACCTGCACATCACCATGCCCTGATCTACCTGCACATCACCAGGCCCTGATCTACCTGCACATCACCACACCCTGATCTACCTGCACATCACCATGCCCTGATCTACCTGCACAGCTCCTCTTCCAGGCTTCCAAGACCCCTGCACGCTGCCTCTCACCTGCAGCTAAAACATAAAACCTGCCAGTAATACCCCCCCCCCCCCCCGCATGCTGCCTCTCACCCTGCACGCTGCCTCTCACCCAGGCCCGTAGCGACCATTGAGGACACCGAGGTCATGACCTCTGTATTTTCCACACCAAAAAAAAAAAAAATAATAAATTAAATAGCCCCGGTCCCCAGATCTATTAATCTGTCATTGATGTTTTAATGCGACAGTTGATCGGAAATGCAACAATTTGCTTCCTCTCTGTGTGCTATAGAAGGAAGAGAGATAACTCACAACATTCAGATTTTGCATTGAGGCTAGATTGGGGCTAGACTTTGGGGACAGTTCTATTGAAGTGAATGGGTAAGTAACTCCCCTGTAAGTGATGTTTGTGTAGATGGGCCATTGTATTTAATTGAGCAGTATTCTGCCATGAGACCTGTATGCAGAATATAAATTATATCATATGGGGAGACATTTATTTTTTGTATCATTTTAAGGCAACAGCACAGTAAAGAGGATATTAATCTAACATGATGTATGTAGTTCTTTATAGATCTAGCCTCTTCATTTTGCTCTCAAAGTGCACCAGATTGAAGCATTTTACTTTAAAATGGACAAAATTTTCTATCCTGGGCCCCCCACGCCGCTCTAAAATGACCTTGCTATTTCTCAAACCCTGGCTACGGGCCTGCTCTCACCTGCAGCTAAAACATAAAACCTGCCAGTAAGACCCCCCCCCCTGCACACTGCCTCTCACCTGCAGCTAAAACATAAAACCTGCCAGTAAGACCCCCCCTGCACGCTGCCTCTCACCCTGCACGCTGCCTCTCACCTGCAGCTAAAACATAAAACCTGCCAGTAAGACCCCCCCCTGCACGCTGCCTCTCACCTGCAGCTAAAACATAAAACCTGCCAGTAAGACCCCCCCCTGCACGCTGCCTCTCACCTGCAGCTAAAACATAAAACCTGCCAGTAAGCCCCCTCCCCTGCACGCTGCCTCTCACCCTGCACGCTGCCTCTCACCTGCAGCTAAAACATAAAACCTGCCAGTAAGACCCCCCCTGCACGCTGCCTCTCACCTGCAGCTAAAACATAAAACCTGCCAGTAAGACCCCCCCCTGCATGCTGCCTCTCACCTGCAGCTAAAACATAAAACCTGCCAGTAAGACCCCCCCCTGCACGCTGCCTCTCACCCTGCACGCTGCCTCTCACCTGCAGCTAAAACATGACTATAGGTGTTTGCTCAGTCAGATGCTGTAACAGCGAGCGGGAGGCAGCGTGCGTGTTTCCACAGCTCGTATTGACAGCAGCGCTGAAGGCGGCTTCGCTCCACGTGTCCCATGATTAATCTGCTGGTCATTAGGCTCCGCACAGCGCCGCCCAAACCCGAGCCTTTCACTGCTCACTTTTTGTTTCTCAGCCCCGGCACTGAATTAGCACAGAGAATACATTAGCATACTAAATAGCACAGTGCCAGGGCCTGGTCAGACAAGTGCTGGCTCCTTTCTCAGAGGCTTTCTTTCCTTCTCAGGGAGTCAACTTTCCACGTTTCATACGCAACACCAAACATTTTCCAGAGTTAAAGGCTGACTGCACTAATTTGACTATTTTCTTGTTGTGATTCTCAACCTTTCTCATATCAAGGACCCCTGATTTAGTCCAAATTTAGACCTCCCATTTGATGAAATTTTTATAGTTAGACATGATTTTTTCCTGAATCCCAATGACTATCTATCTATTGTAGGTAGAGAGATAACAGTGAAACTATGATCAAAACAGTAATTTTTCTACATTCTCTAATTGTGTCAACTTCAGAATCAGAATCAGAATCACTTTTATTGCCACAGTATGCAAGTTACATACGAGAAATTTGTCTTAGTGTCTGTATGCAGCGTAGCGGTCACATCAGTATACAGAGATAATAACTTCTTGTAGATGAAATAATGAGGGCATTTAACAATTCATACATTTGCTGGGGACCTTCTGGAACCCCCTCAAGGACCCCTGGTGGTCCCCAGACCCCACGTTGAGAACCACTGTTCTAGATTAAGACACTGGGTCCACTTCTGAATAGTTCGGCTTCTCTTCACTGTGATCCAGCAAGGAAAAAATATTGTTTTTTGTGTGAAAGATGATTAATCTTTTCAATCAGAGCTTTAAAACAGAAATGTCGTAATATGGAACAACACATATTTTTGTTTGAATTAGTAATTACTGTATCAAAACATGAACCTTGCGAGGCAGCTGGCTTTGCGTGAGATAGAAATCCATCTTGCCAAGCTCTAATCTATTGGTTTGAATCTGAACCACCAGTGGGTCACACCAATCAGTGACAGCGTCCTATGAGGCAGCTATGTGATAGACATGATACACAGATGGTTCATCCATTACCCGCCAGGTATTTATGTTATTTAATTTTTAATTTTACCTTTGTTTATACAGGGGTGGCCCGGCTTGAGAGCGAGCTCTCATTTGCAAGAGCGCCCTGTTACAGCAAAACATTTATACAAAGTTACAAAATTACAGACAAGCAAGATAAAGACAAACAATAAAAACACATCAAGCAAAACACGAGCACTCCCCGTGCAAGGTACCCTCTAGGAGCACTCAAAACGACTCTAGAGAGACAAGTTGCTCCAATTTTAGAGTGTCCTGGAGCCTATTCCATTTATCAGGGGCATAGAATGAAAAAGCAGTCTTTCCCTGTTCAGTCCTCACATGCGGAATAAACAGTCTGATGTGTGACCGCGAGCGTCTTTGACAATTTGCATTTTTAAGACAGAGAAGCGAGGATAGATATAAAGGAAGCTTGCCGGTTAGAGCTTTGTAAATGAATAAAAGACAGTGTTGCTCTCTTCCAGCTGATAGGGAAGGCCAGCCCACCTTTTCATATAATGTACAGCGGTGTGTAAGAAATCCATCACCGTTACAAAACGCAGAGCACTATGATACACTGCATCAAGCGGCTTCAAGATGGTGGATGTGGCGTGCATATACACGACAACGCTATAATCAAAAACTGACATTATTAGTGACTGTACAATGGATTTTCTTGCATAGAATGAAAAACAAGACTTATTCCTGTACAGAAAGCCATTTTTTCTCCTCAGCTTCTTCTCAGTAAGGTGTTCCACATGGGCCTGAAAAGAAAGTTTAGTGTCCAGCCAAATGCCAAGATATTTATAGGAATTAATTAACAGATCAAATTTGATCACCCTGGAGAATTTGATCACCCCTAAGAATACAAAGACTGTTGTTGACACTAGGAGACCTTGAGAACAACATCCATTTGATCTTTTTGGAATTTAAAACTATTTTGAGATCAAACAGTGAATGTTGGAATGCATCGAAGGCAGTCTGCAGGCTTGTGGCGGCCTGTGCAGGAGTGGGCCCGAAACTATAACAAATTATGTTGTCCGCATAATAATGGACGTTACCTAGGGGAGAAAAATATTATGAATATAGAGGGTGAATAAAATTGGACCAGAGATGGACCCTTGGGGAACACCCTTACCAATAAGTAAAGTTATTGAAAGTGCCTGCCTCTGTTAAACGATTTCCCAAGCGACTCGTTCCCAGATGAGAAAACAAACCATCTGGCAGCGTCAGGGTATCAAAACGTTGCATCTGAATCAAAGTTCAATCGGTCTCCCGTAAAGTTTCACGGGTTGTGTCACTTGGTCACAAAGTGTCTGCAATAGCTGTTTTATTAGAAAAGATGAATTACATGAAGCAGCACCGGGCTACACTTAGGTGCAGGATAAAGAAAGTAAATGACAACAATGGAAAGAAGAGAGAAAAAAAGAAAGAAACCCATGATTTGTATGGCGTGGCCTATAAAGGCAGGGAAGGAGCTGCATTACCATGACAAGTGCAGCGCAACCAAAAGCCATTTTGCTTCCTTTGTTTCAGCTAAGCAGCTGTCATTTGCACAACATTATGCATTTTGCATTCTTCTATGCAAATTTTTCGGGGGACAATTTTTTCAACAATAAGCACTCGGGCATTTAACAGAAAGCCTTTCATGGCACAGACCCCGGGGTGCCCTAAGCTGTGCCAAGTCAAACAATGGCTTATTGCTCTGAGCAAGCACATCTCAGCCTTTCAATAAAGCATTAAGTTCACAGCGCACTGCATCCCAAATCCCCCCAACCTCCTCACACACACGTACCGTACACACACACACACACACACACACACACACACACGCATGCATGCACGCACGCACGCGTACACACACACACACACACACACACACACACACACACACACACACACACACAGGTCCCCAAGGCCCGTCTGGTGATTAATCAAGATATGAATCAATATTGACTGGGACATGCATGGAAATCAGTTGTTCAATGTTTAACAGTGGGAACACGGGGATCTGCACATATCACGCTTTTCACTTTCTGCGTTGATGGAGTGAATGGGCCTTTTACAGTATCACTCCATGTCATGTTACAATTCTTCTGGGGTTTTGGAGAGAGTGCCATCAATTTGAACATCTTGACATTGCGGATGAATAATTCGATGTCATGGTGCTTTAATATCCTTGACTAAATGCTGCAGAGGCTATACACAGCCATTGATTTATTACATTGTATAGGGTTTTATGCTAAGCAGCCTCCATGAGAACTGTGACAGCTACTCCTTAATAACACTTTTTATCATGCGTGGGTCTGTTTGTCCGTATGCCCATATCAGAATTCTGAAGACTTTAATAGAAGAGAATGGAGAATGGAGTAGTATTACATAGCAGTACAAACTATATAAACAAATTAATTTTAGCAAAGAAATGCAAATGCCTTGGGTCCCTAGATTTTTGTAATGTCAAAGTGGCGTCAATTAGCCAAATAAGGATTGCTCTTCTGTATTGCTCCATCTTCTACTATTGACTTGCAAGAAGTCAGATTCCTCGTTTGTAATGGAATGACTTACTGTACTATAGCTATTAGAATACACCTTGAATCTTATACCTAATAGTAGGCTATGTATTCTAATCTAGGATGAAAAATAGAGTAGGATTCCTCTCTATTGATCATGAACCACACCGCCTGGGCAGAGCCTTTTAAAAATGAACTGAATTAACGTTAGAGAGAGAGAGAGAGAAAGAGAGAGCGAGAGTACGCACGCGTGCGCACATGCATGCAAAAGTATATGTGTGAGTGCATGCACTGTATGTGTGTGCTTGTGCTTGTGCGTGTGTGTGTGTGTGCGTGCGTGCGTGTGAGACTGTGTGTGACTGTGCGGGTAGATAGGGTTATGTTTGACTTCATTGTATTACTTGAATTATAACACTCCATAGCCCCGGGCGGCGGCTCTCCCTGGACAGGCAAAGTCAACTCAAATTGGGTTATCGGAGACCTCGGGCTGAGCAGCCGGGCCACCAGGAATCCAAAATAAAGCAGCGGCCCTCCTCCCCAAAAATAGCCTACCATCGGCTCGGCAGGCAGAAACCAGGTTACGCCAAGAAAAAACTTCCCAAGGATTTTCAGTGAACTCTGCACCACGTACGTTCTCCACCGGCCCGGATCTTGACCCCGAAGGATCCTCCTGGAAGTCCATTCGGTCCGGAGAACAACAGCTTAGGGGGCGGGGCTTAATGTGATTTTCAACCTAGCAAAGCAAACAAAAGAGAGCGGGCCGCGATTTAGAGGTCATCGCTTGACCCCCCGAGGGCAAAATCAATGGCATTATTATTATTGGGAACAAGGAGATTACATTCAATTGAGCAGGATTTGTGAGGATGTGAAAGTAAGAGTGCCCGATGATAAATCCGCCTTTTTACTCTCTTACATATCTTACTGGCACACAAACAATAAAGTGGCTGTCAATAGAAAAAAAATCACAGTCCACTCCAATACTTATCGGACAGTGTACCTTGCAATTTGAGAATGAAGCCCCGAGGAAAGCTACGTGAAGATGGACTGAATGGGTAAAGGAATGGTAAATGGTAAATGGACTGCATTTATATAGCGATTTTATCCAAAGCGCGTTACAATGTGCCTACATTCACCCATTTACACACCGAAGGCGGCAAGCTGCCTGCCACGCAAGGTGCTTGCACAGCCATCGGGAGCAATTTGGGGTTCAGTGTCTTGCCCAAGGACACTTCGACATGCGGACTGGAGGAGCTGGGGATCGAACCACCGACCTTCTGATTGGTGGACGACCTGGGGACCACCTTCCATTCCGAAACACCACCGTTCCGACACCCCCCCACTCAGAAACCCCCCCATTCCGAAACCCCCCCACTCCGAAATTGAAATTGATTTAACCCCCCCACTCCGAAACCCCCCCACTCCTAAATTGATTTTCAAGTCCATATTTCTCCGAGTTTCCTGCATTCCTGCAGCTTGAAATAATTTCAACTCATTGTTTTTTTTTATTATATGTCACTGTCTTCATATAATTTCGCTATAGCAGTAAACACGAGCCTGCTGCATTCAGATAGATACAGGAATGTGAACGTTGGATACATCCTAAAATCAGCTGTGGATCACAGACATGTCTGCACTCTGTGTTGTTCAGAATCCCGCGAGCCGCTGCTCAGGGACTGGGCACAGCTGTCCCGCTTGCTTTCTCCCCCACTCCGCAAAGAAATAGGCTACACCTTGACAACGCACACTCTAGTTAAGCGCGTATCGGGCCCGGAGCAGTGTTTTTATTTTTATTTTTTGGCACACAGACTTTCCACTCTGCTGGTCTAAATACCAGGTGTGGTCTTGCGCATTCCTGGCTTGCAGTTTTCTGCAGGTGCACAGAGATATCTCTACAATCACTAAACATTGTTAATTTATGTTGTCTTGCCATACAGTTTGTTAAGTTTGTCAAATGCGTAATCCGAGAGCGCAAGGATCTGTTCCACAGCAGCATATTCAACTGATTATTTATATCTCCTGACACGCCGACAGGATCTAATCATAAATGATGTTTTCTACACATCTAAAGGTGAGCTGTTGCACGCCCACATTCATACCGTGAAAAATTAGCATGTTTGAAAAAAATTAATTGTAACTTTGAGTCAAATGCTCACAGTTGAATAAGGTTCATTGAGTCATATATTAGCAAGATGAGGACGTTCTTATTTGTGAATGCCAGTCGGGTTGAACTGATTTTGTTTTATGAAAATCTGATGAAATTTAGCTTCCCCATTCCCGATGGTCTAGCGCCGCCTATGCATATTTTCAATAAAAAACAATGAGTTGCAGTGTTTGATGCAGGAAACTCGGGGAAATATGGACTTGAAAATCAATTTTGGAGTGGGGGGGTTTCGAAATGGAGGGGATGTCCCCATTCGGAATAGCGGTGCCTTTAAAAAAAATGGGAAAACCCCTCCATTACGAAGAATGGAGGTCGATCTTCGGAGTGGGGTTTTTTCGAAAAGGCATGGTGTAACCGGATGACCTGCTCTACCTCCTGAGCCACAGCGGCCCCAAAAGGAAGATGATTAGTATTCAAAGCCACCAAATCCAAAGCCACCAAGAATATTTGGTATGTGGTAAGGATATTTGGTAACACTTTAAAATAACTGCACGCTAAGCATTACGGCCCAATTATGCTCAATCGGAATCAGAATCAGCTTTATTGGCCAAGTATGTAGACATACAATTTGACTTCGGTATACATTGCTCTCAATGCACTTAGAAGGGAAAAAGAAAAGGTCTGCAAAAAAGCTCAAACAACAAACAAGGACATCGATCAAAGGTACATTAAGCAAGTTAACTGCTATTTACAGTACATTATATACAATGATGTAGAGTGACTGTTTTAGAGGCTTCACATCAACACCAGGAGATTCTGGGTCTTCTGAGTCCACCCAGCTCCTTGGGACTGTTTCCCGGGTCTATCGAGACAGATGACCTCACAATGAGGATGTCACCATCTCCGATGACATCACAATGGGATGTGTGACATCATCATCTGGGAATGAGATGAGTTATGACATCACCAGTGATGTCATATACCCAGACTACGACAGCTATAAGGTCCAGTCCAAGTTCGAGAGAGTTCCAGATGTTCGAGGCTTCGGAGACCTCAACGACCTCCAGGACTTCCAGGACTGACGCCCAGGAGAGCCAGAGGGACAGAGACAGCTACAGGGACAGACACCGTGCCCAGAGAAGCTGCCGGGTTGAGGACGAGCAACATGGCTCTTCCGAGGACGGCTTATGGTGTGGACTAGACCAAAGAAGGCAGGTGGGTCCCCGATCAGGACGTACACCCCAGCCTCACCACAAGGTCCATCTTAGGAGGTGCTGGTCAACACCCAGTTGGCCAGCGGGTTATGGCTAGAAGGGGACTCCATCGCACTCTTGCCAGTGCGCCGACAACAATGCAAGCTTCAAGATCTGAGTCAGTCTCAAACCCAAACATAGAGTAGCAGACGGGTCCGCTAGACCCATAGACCCGTGAGAGGGAAAACTTGATCACCACGGGCGGAGCCAGACTCCCCACTGTGCCTCCCGTCGAGGGCGGAGCCAGACTCCCCACTGTGCCTCCCGTCAGCCCAGATCAAACCGCTCCAGCAAGTGAGGGAGCTGATGGTGGGAGCCGATCCCCCCCGGCTGCCTTTCAAACAGCCGGGGTCCCAAACCTCTATAATAGTGACTGTTATAAATATGTGTATAGGATAAGTAATAATAATAATAGTTGTATACCTATGTACAGACTAAGTATGTAAACCACACTGGATTGTAAACAAGGCTATAAGTCAGATATTGGACAGTTGTTTATAGAAGCAAGCTTTGGGACAGTATTGCACAGTGATTGAGTTATTGAGACACAGTTTTGGGACAGTTATTACACAGTTATCGCACAGTTAACACGTTTCACCTTAGAGTAATGTGTCTGTGTGTGTTGTGTGTGTGTGTGTGCGCACGTGTGTCGGGGTATTATGTGCATGAGGTAGTAGGTACAACAGCTAAAGTGATTCAAGGTAAAGTGATGAAGTGATTCACGTGTACAGCGAAGTCTTCGAATGAAGTGATGAAGTGACTGGATGAAGTGTTCATCAGAGTGATGGCCTGTGGGAAGAAGCTGTTCTTATGTCTGGTTGTTTTGGTGTGCAGGTAGCCTGTACCACCTACCAGAGGAGAGGAGTATGAACAGGTCATGTCCGGGGTGAGATGAGTCCTTGATGATCTTTCCTGCCCTTTTTTGACTCTGGAGGAGTACAAGTCCTGGATGGAGGGCAGGTTTGCGCTGATTATTTTTTGTCATGCCATCCTGACCCTCCCGTTGCAGTCTGTGTTTGTTCTGTTTGGTGGCAGACCCAAACCAGACAGTGATGGAGTTGCAGAGTAATTGTTGCAGGAAGTGACTGGAAGTTGAGGTGTCTCTATGTTGAAAAGTCTCTGGTCCTACCTTGTCTCTGGTCTTTGGGTTGGTTCACGCCGCCTCCTGGTGTCCCACTTGTTGTCAAGTCACAGGCCAACATGGGAATAGCTGAGTATAGCTTTCCACCTTCCCGACAGCCCAGTCGATTATGCTGTTGTGTGACGTGAAGAATAGCTGTCGAAGCAACTTGAAAAGGCGGCTACCTGTACATACATGTATGAAACATCTACTGGGGTTTGCTTGTTGGCTGGTCCCACAGCTGCTAAATGCATGGTATCTGGGAATCACTCTCCTCCTACCGAGAATTGCACAGCTGAGCTTTCTACAGCACAATTACATGATGCCAAAACACACAATATTATCTGCTGGTCTACCTAAAAAAACAATGTTTTATTATAAATATTTGTGGCTGCTGAAACGCTGGGTCCTGGGGGTGGGGTGGGAGGGTGTTGTGATATGTAATGTAGTGTTTGTAGTGTAACATGATTGGCTACATTTTCTGCCTGTGTCTTGTGTATTTTATTCTAAATGTTATCAATGTTGTAAAAATAATAATGATAATTGATGACAAAGAGTAGCTGTTCAACATGGGGGGATTGGGTTGAATCGTTGAATCACATTTCATGGACGGTTTGAACTTGACAACATAAACATTTCTAAATTGCCCTATAGCTTACTTCCTGTTGCAGTGTTTGCTAATACAATAGCCGACAAGCTAGGTTTCAAACGGTTCCCTAGCAACACAATTCCGTGAAAACTGTCTATAGTAAACAAAAGCAAAATTGGAAATACAAGGTTCCAGCGGGATAGTGACAACTGGAATTTTTGCTGATGGAGATTCATTCACTGTCTTTCACGGGATAATCAAGCATGACTATACCATGCGGTATGGATCATATCACATGTTTGAGTGGGGGAGGGCGTGTGCATGTGTGTGTGTGGGGGTTGCTTTACGTGAAACAGGGGCTTATATGCACGGGCTTGTCCAAACATCTTGTCCACCCCTCTTCTGACAGCGGGATTAGAAGCACCTGCCATTGAGACAAAGGCAGGCCTCAAGCCAGATGAATGGAGTGCTACGACCCAGAGCTCCGCCCCTTCCTCGTTGGGACGAGGTCTCGTTGTTCCATCTTCTTGACAGAGGCCTCATTTGAGGGCAGATGTAATGAGTCAATTCAGCTCTGAATGGCTGATAATGAGAAGCCAAAACAACAAGTCCCAAACCAGGAGGATTCATTGTGCCCAGAAGGCCTAATAGAGGCTTAAAGCCCCCCCCCCCCCAGTCAGTTTCTCTACCTGTGTAACGGTTGGTGTTCCATGTCAAACACACATGAGCGCGTGCTGTATAGCCGCACATCATCATTTGCACCAAAGAGCTTACATTGATAAGAACTGAACACTAAAAGCATGTTCCACTGCAGCGCTGTTGTAAACAAACAAACAAAAAACAGAACAGCTTCACAGAACAGCTTCGCCTCTCGCCTTGATTATAGAGAGGCAAAGTGACCGCCTACTTCCTGCTTCAGCACTGTACCAGAGATTTTCATCCGCCATCTATTTTCCCATGGACATTTTGTAAAATGCTTGTAAAAATAGTTTCACTTCGTCAAACCAAACGGTTCAGCTATATTTAGAATTGGGAGAGACCATAGAACAGATAGATAGATAGATAGATACATTTTTATTTCTGTGTCATGCACCATATTCAAGGTGCCCAGCCCGTCTGTGCTTACAAGACACAAATCATTCAAGTTCAACAATACAAACAACAACATTTCACTCCGACCAAAACTTAAAAAAACAACAACACAGAAAAAATATTTTCTTTAAATCCGCGATTTGTTAACCTTTTGGTCTGAGTGAAATGTTATGTGGTCTCTCCTGTTTCTAAATATATCTGAACCGTTTGGTTTGACCAAGTAAAACTATTTTAAGCATTTTACGAAATGTCTATGGGAAAATAAATGGCGGATGAAAATCTCTGGTACAGTGCTGAAGCAGGAAGTGACATTCCACTTTGGCTCTCTATACTCTACTGTCTGCGCCCACACCGGAAATACCGGAAGCAGAATGCCGCCATAGCCTACTGTCTCCCCGTATCTCTGTAAAAAAAAAAACATGTTAGTTTAGAAGCCACAATATTGTTATAATATCAACAACTGGCCAACAGATATCAAAGCTAGTGGGCTTTATGGAAAGAATGTGACACGAACTGGCGAACAGTTATATCAAATTTGTCATTCAGTGGCGTTTTACGCCCACGTACCTAGCTAACAGCTAGCTAACGCTAGCTATTTACTGTATATAGGCCTACTGTATTATCTGTCTATCATATGTCAGACGTCATCACCTGCTTTTAGCAACATCTTATTTTTTAACTTTCAGCACAAATTAGGTTGTCAAAAAAGGCAAACAGTGTGGCTAACCAACAGACCAAAGAGAATACCCGCACACCAGATGCAACAGGGCTAAAAAAGCCACAGAGGAGGTCCAGAGGCTGAGATCAAGCAAAAAAGACTTACTTTATTTTACATAGTGCAGGACAAAACAGTGCAACAAAAGAAAAATTTTATCCACTTTTTCTTTTGTTGCACTGTTTTGTCCTGCACTATGTAAAATAAAGTAAGTCTTTTTTGCTTGATCTCAGCCTCTGGACCTCCTCTGTGGCTTTTTTAGCCCTGTTGCATCTGGTGTGCGGGTATTCTCTTTGACCTCTATTGTTAGTACTTCTGTACCGACGCACCCAGCCGAACTTTTTTAGATGCCTTTTGTCGGCGCAGTCTCACAGCTTTTTCCCTACTTAACCAACAGACCAGCAAGAGTCACCAACACATTAAATATCTTAAAAATAAGGAAATACACTGGAGGGGGGCTGTAAGAGGTGCAGGAGCGTTGGGGTAAGCTTTTGGGAAAAGGGAAAAATGTAGTGTCACCTCATCAGTGTTGTAGTCGAGCCTGAGTCTGACTCAGCTCGAGTCACGAGTCCTGGACACATTTTCAGGACTCGTGACTCGACTTGGACTTGAGCACTGATGACTCGCACTTGGACTCAAGCATTCATGCATTCAGACTCGGAACTCTGAGACTTATTTTCATAAAAACGGGTTTATGTTTGATTTTTGTAATTGGCCCTAATAATTTGCCATAAGATATTGATAACTATATTAATACTGTGACATCATTCAATTTTGTGCAAGGGCAGGCACGTGCGTGTTCCAACTACATGCGGATTCATGCTCATGTTCAGTAGGCTAACTCCGGAGACTCAGACTCAGCTAATGGGGACTCGACTCAGACTCTTTGGACTTGGGGACACTGGGGACTCAGACTTGAACATTGGGGACTCAGATTTGAACACTGGGGACTCAGACTTGAACACTGGGGACTTGAGACTCGACTTGGAGTTGAGATATAAACACGGTTTCAGACGGAAGCCCGTCTTTATTGTCACACGAACACACTACAACACATGCATGCGGCCACAACACACACTCATGCTGACGGTGGCCGGTGAAATATGTCCTCTGCATTTGACCCATCCAGGCTTGTCCTTTCCTCCGGGGGGCAGGCCAGGAGCAGTGGTCGCTATTTCTTTTCAGCGCCCGGGGACCATCATTGGACCAATTTCAGATGTTGTCGTCACTGGTCGGATGACGATCTTCTGCATGTTTTTAGTGGGGGGTTATGTACGGAGGAACCCCCTGGGGGGTACGGGGAGAACATGCAAACTCCACACAGAAAGGCCCTTTCGACGAGATAGCCCACCTGGGCAGTAGGCACTGAAGATATGGGGGGGTCACAACTCCAGTGCCCACAGCATCCCAGGCGAGAATCGAACTCAGGACCTTCTAGCTGTGAGGCGACAGCGCTACCGACTGCGCCACCATATGACTTGACTACAACACTGCACCGCATTATAATACAAAACAAAACAATGCAGTTTATCGTCTGGAGGGGAAGGCCAGTGCAGAAAACATTAACAATACACAACATATAACACACAGCCACCAGTCAGTAACATTCACAGTTAAATTATCAGCCCAGTTATGCAAACTCAGAAAGTTGTGTGCACAATTTAGGCAGCAGTGCAGTGTATATAACAACATTCATAAGTAGAACAACATCTCCACTCCAGTATTGTCATTTGTCAGTTTATGCTCATGACCTATTTCCTACGTTTCTATTTAGGTACTTGTACTTTCTTTTTTGTACTACTTCTAACGAAGACAGAGGGAACTATTCCCTCAACTTATATTTTTTATATATTAGTTTGTGCATTTTTTGTGTTTTGAAATTGTTTTGTGTGTGAAATGTATGTGCAAACTCCCATCGGCCAATCAAACTGATTCTGATGGAGAGGTCAACCCATACAGTAGTAGAGATGGTCAGAAGTCATTTTTTTGCAAGTCCAAGTCAAGTCTCAAGTCTCTTATGGTTGCAATGAGTGTTGTATCATCTGCTGCCATCTGGTCTGCTTAGAACACGAAAATGAAGGAATTCAAAGCATGCTGTATTATCCTCACTCCTTTATCTGTTAGCATACAGTATCAGCATTGATTCGTTTTTGGTATGTGATCAAAACAAGCTATTATGAAAAAACACACAATGAATGCTTTCCTTTAAAAAATTTAACTGATACTAATATAGAGAGGGAGGCTAAAATGGATATAGACTAACGTTACTCAGGGTAACAGGACAAATTGCTAACATTATTAGGAAATACAATAACTGTAACCTATTTTAAAGGAATGACAGGTCAGATATTTCCTAAAAAGTCCAAGTCCAAGTCCTCATCTCTGGCACATAGAATATGGTTTACATATTATCTTTCAGCACGGCAAGGCTGGGGAAGATAAGGCCCTTTGCTTGGGAAAGCCGTGTCCCTGAACATGGGGTTTGGGCTGGGGGATGGTGGAGGGAGAGAGGGGGGTGTAAGGGGGGTTGTACATGGTGACAGGGCCCTCAGGGATCTTTCTCCTGGGCGCAGCATGGTGCTTGTCCCCCTGATTGAGGGAGCGACCCGGGGGTTGGCTGGGCCGGGCCGCTCGCCACAGGCTCTGGCCACGTCAAGTCAATCTGCCTCAGTCTCAGAGCCAGAGAGGAAGTGGAGGCTGGCCTAGGCCCATCAGGTGCATGTGTGCAAACACACTGAGTGAACAACTCAAGTCAACTACTGCTGGAAGACAACTGCACTATTTAACATTTCAGGCACTTAGCTGCTGCTCTTATCCAGAACCACTTCAAATGAGTCCAACAGAGAACCTTAAAGGAACACTCCGTCGATTTTCAACCAGCTTTGCATCATTACGAAACCAGTAGTATATCCGAAAACTGTAAACAGTTTTTCAGACATTTAGTTTGACAGTTATTGAGAGTTGATTTGAGTTTGAGTTCAGTTGTGGAGCAGTGAAGTCATTCATGCACTAATGCCTTAGCTTACAGGCTTACAGGCTGTGCTCACATTATCATCCCTGTAGACATTTTATTAGTATCGTATTTATTCTTATTGTCTGTTTTTAACTTGTAAAAAACATCTAATTTCATCTTGTGATGCAACAATGTATTTCTTTAATAAACTTGAAACTTGAATGTCATGCACTGGTCCACAACTGAACTCAAATGGAGAGTGCAGAGGTTCAGTCATCGTTGGTGAGCCCAGCTCTCTCTGGACGGAGCACTCACTCGCTGTTCTTCAGGATACATTTTTGCATTCTGCTTGTAACTTTCAACTTGTCACTTCCTGTGGATGATAATACTCAACACCAGTCACTTCCTGTGGATGATAATACCCAACACCAGTCACTTCCTGTGGATGATAATACCCAACACCAGTCACTTCCTGTGGATGATAATACCCAACACCAGTCACTTCCTGTGGATGATAATACCCAACACCAGTCACTTCCTGTGGATGATAATACTCAACACCAGTCACTTCCTGTGGATGATAATACCCAACACCAGTCACTTCCTGTGGATGATAATACCCAACACCAGTCACTTCCTGTGGATGATAATACCCAACACCAGTCACTTCCTGTGGATGATAATACTCAACACCAGTCACTTCCTGTGGATGATAATACCCAACACCAGTCACTTCCTGTGGATGATAATACCCAACACCAGTCACTTCCTGTGGATGATAATACTCAACACCAGTCACTTCCTGTGGATGATAATACCCAACACCAGTCACTTCCTGTGGATGATAATACTCAACACCAGTCACTTCCTGTGGATGATAATACTCAACACCAGTCACTTCCTGTGGATGATAATACTCAACACCAGTCACTTCCTGTGGATGATAATACCCAACACCAGTCACTTCCTGTGGATGATAATACTCAACACCAGTCACTTCCTGTGGATGATAATACTCAACACCAGTCAATTCCTGTGGATGATAATACCCAACACCAGTCACTTCCTGTGGATGATAATACCCAACACCAGTCACTTCCTGTGGATGATAATACCCAACACCAGTCACTTCCTGTGGATGATAATACTCAACACCAGTCACTTCCTGTGGATGATAATACTCAACACCAGTCACTTCCTGTGGATGATAATACTCAACACCAGAAATTAATTTGGGGAAATACAGTGCATCTTACGGCATCTCATTGGGGGGATGGGACACTCTCTCTGTTGTGATTTAGTATGATAAAACAAGTGTAGTTTTGCATCAAACATCTTGTCTAGTGCAGCGATAAATTCCCACTTTGCCAAATTTACAGGCAATCAAAAGTAAGGAGCCAACTTCACAGTGTCCTGACAATAGATGTTAGAAACATTCCAGTGTCCTTATGAGAGAAAAAGGATTGAGAAGGTAGACACGGGGCCGAACTAGGCCTATAAGTTACGCTGAAGACTGAGTCTACCGTAAAACAATATTCCGGCAAACACAAGACACCGGCCCCCCAAAAAGGTGTCAGTCTTGACAAACGCTGCATGTCGTGCCAAGACTTGCTCTAGTCTCTCTGAGGCTGCATGGGGAGACTTATGACTTGATCTAGTCTCTGTGAGGCTGGGGAGGGGAGGGGACCCATTTCAAACAAACCCCGTCGGTGGTAGAAAAGGTCTCCCCTCAGTATCATCCAACTGTCAAACATGAGCGCTCCCCACCGCGACGTATTGGGAGCACTCCTTTTTTCAATCCACACATTATCCCTGGGTGGCTTTCATCCCGCGCCTCCCCCCCTTTCTCCTTGTCCTCCTCCCCCCCTCTACTGCCCTCCCTCTGTTGTGGCCTTTCTGGTCCAGTTCCCATTTCTAAGCCCTGAGGTGTTGACAACAGCATATTTGAAAATTGGGGTTCGCATGCGTGCCCAGGCTCCTCTTCGGTCTTCTTGGTTTTGTTTTGTTTTGGGGAGCATGCGTGCCCAGGCTTCTATTCTGTCCTCTTGGTTTTGTTTTGTTTGGGGAGGGAACCTTGCAGTAAAATTGCCAGTGCATGCAAGAATTCTTTCAATTGTTGGGTCTAAAATAAAGAGCCTGGTCTCCTACCTGCTCTATGTAAACCGCCTTGAAATAAGTTGTGTTATGATATATAACTATACAATTGATTGGTTGATTGATTGATTGATTGATTGATTGAGTCTGAGACATCCAAAGAAGTCAGTCCCCATTACATGAGTCCGAGTCTGGAGATGCTGAACATGAGCGGCTGGGAATCCACATGTAGGTGGAATACACGTGCCTGCCCTGCACAGAATTGAATAATGTCACATTATTATATGTATATGTATTAATATAGCCATCAATATCTTATGCCAAATTATAGGGTCTATTAAATGGAAGAAAGAAAAAAAACAGTCTTTATCAATTAATTCCGAGTCCTCGTCTCCAACTTCCGAGTCTGAATGCATGAATGCTCGAGTCCAACTCCAAGTCCGAGTCAGTGCTCAAGTCCAAGTCCGAGTCAGTGCTCAAGTCCAAGTCGAGTCACGAATCCTGAAAATGAGTCCACCAGGACTCGACTCAACTACAACACTGAGAAAGAAGCCCTAATCCAATGCCACTCTGCGCTCTGCTCACCTGTCTGGCGTACAGGTGAGTATCCATTAAATGAGCGTTTACCGCACGACATCCACCGTGCGTTTGATCCCGCCTCTGCCATTGATTTGGTACACGGCGGAGCGAAAACAAGGCTTTGAACAGCCCTCCTCCTCTATGTGGGTGAGTTAAGCAATAGCTTGTCAAAAAAGGAAGGAAATGGATGTATTTCACCATTGGTGCAACATACGGTGCGATACAAACACTACGCTCTAGTTTTGACCTGAAATATATGTGTTACCAAAATGTTATCAGACCAAATCAACATTCACCTCTTCCCCCAATCCCCCAGATTTCCCCCCATTTTCCCCCAACTGTACTTGACTAATTTCCCGTCCCAAGCTGTCGCTGCTGATCTGGGGAGAGTTGTAGACTAGCACATACAGTACTTCCTCTGATACATTTGCAGCCGCTTCTTTGTACATGACAGCGAGGTGTTCACTGGCAGGACGTAGCGCGCCACGTGGGAGGATCACGCTCGTCCCCCTAGTTCCCCTCCCCCCTTGCTAGTGCAATGACCAGGACATGTACCCATATCTGGCTTCCCACCCGTAGACACGGCCAATTGGATGGTATGGATGCCCGACCAAGCCAGAGTTAACACGGGGGCTTGAACCTGCGGCCCTCTAGTTGGTAGGCAGGGAATCTACCGTGCACTACCCAGGCGCCCTAGAAAGAGTACGCATTTTGGAAGAAAATCATGAAAGTTCATCATTTAATATTTCTAAAAACTAGAGAATACAGTCTATAAAAGTGCTATAATTCGTCAACCAAAGACGAAGTCCATTGTCAACCATTTTCCCATCTTTTTCCATCACACCGATCTATTCTCAACAACATTTTGTCAACTGCTTCACTACAGAGCTGCTTTCATAAGTAGGTGTCGCTTTTTCAAATGATGAATACCTCATTTGGGAATTCTTCAGGTACAAATCTTGTTTCGAGGTTGTCTAGTTTAGAGAAATTGTCATATATTGCGTATCCTGTAGATCCCAGTGCACAGAAGTCACTTGCTGTACCCAAACTGGAGCCTTTGGTTTTTTCCATTGGAATACTGAGCAGGCTTGTTCCCATTTCTGTCAGACAGGATCAAGCCATCATCACTCTTACAAAGTGGGCCACCACTAAATATGTTTGGGTACTTTACCGCCAAGTTTCTAGGGTACCTGTCAGAGGTGCTCACAAGTAGGGACGCACCGATATATTGGCCGTATATCGGTATCGGCAGGATATTGGCCTTGTTGACTGCGATCAGCCTATGGGCAAAAAAGATGGCGTTCACCGATTGCAGTGGCCGATATTTAGCCAGTTGGGCCACATAATGTCAGCCTGGCTACCATACTGTACCTATAAGTAGGCCTACTGAAAAAAATCTTCTCTTGTTTAAGACTTTAAAACAGTTCGGTTATTCGTTTATAATGAAGATTTCTTTGTTACCCTGTCACAAAAGGGGTAATAAAAAAAATATTGGTATCGGCTATTGGCCAAATTGTTATTTTACACATTGGTATCAGCCCAGACTTTTGCAATCGGTGCATCCCTACTCACAAGTAATTTTTTGCAAGTCAAGTCTCAAGTCTTTGAGCAAGTCTTGTCTTTGAGGGGCAAGTCCAAGTCAAGTCTCAAGTCTTTGAGCAAGTCTTGTCTTTGAGGGGCAAGTCCAAGTCAAGTCTCAAGTCTCTTATGGATGAGTGTTCTATCATCTGCTGGATGCTATCCGGTCTGCTTAGAACACTGCATAGCTAAAACTAAGGAATTCAAAGCATGTACTGTATTGTCCTCACTCCTTTTGCATACAGTACAGTATCAGCATTGATTTCTTGACATTATTATTAGTAGACATTTCCTTACACCCAATGTACACCAGATGGGTTACGGATCCTTGCGGATGCGGTGAAACTGCCGGAACAGGCTCTCGCCCATGGTAATACATGCGGTACGGAAAAATTACGCATCTGTTCTATTTTTGTCGGATCCTGCATGCGTCTGACAGATTACATGAGTGGGTCTGTTCAGAGCCGTACCAGAGCCGTACCGCATCTGTTCCGGAACTGGTGGACATTAGCCCTTGTTACCGCACTTCGCACACACACAAAAAAAGATTGTTCACGAGTCCCAAATTTCAAGTCAGAGTTGACTCTCAAGTCTTTTGAGGACAAGTCTCAAGTCAAGTCTCAAGTCACTGTATGTGCAAATCCAAGTCGCAAGTCCAAGAACCCATCTCTAGTAGCCTACCGGTAGAAAAATAATAGAAAAAACACAATGCATTGTGGCAGTATGAGTGCAGCACCATACGCTTACACAGTAGGAAACACACATGGTGGAGGATTACTCTCTCAAATTCAAGTTCAACCTCAAGATCGTTCCATATGCCACGTCTTTAAAACGGTTTTTCCTGATTTTCAGCTTACTTCAAACTAGTCCGACATGCTTTGTTAGTTTAACTGTCCTGAAAGCAGAGAGTAGAGATCTAACAAATGTCTTTCACAAGCTTGTTTTTCCTAAGATATTGTGATACTGGTAGGAACGCGGGTATGAAATGCGATTCTGCGTGACGAATGGACTGTTGGGGTTCGTTGTGGTGGTCTCTGCGTATAGGAGGCTCCCACCTATATCCCACATCGCAGAGAAAACAAAAGTGTGAAACAAAACCCTTTCCAAACCAAACCCAGGCGTTGATGAGGTAAGACAACTAATCCTCAGTGACTCTCAGCTTAAGTGTCACAGTATTGACACTGTTGAGGCTTTCCCTGGTTGGACATTGCAGGTTTAAACCAGAGCTGGAACAATTACCCCCCCCCCCCCCCTCTCATCCCCCATCCACAAGCCTGAATTCCCAAATGTAATATCTAAATAATCCCTGGAATTTTAGAATGAATAAGAACCTGTCCAGTAGATGATAGGTCAACCCATTCTCACTCCCATCACGCTAAAGGATTTCAGCTGGTTACACAACAAGCTACGTTGCCACATGGCATAAATAATGCCAAATAGTACAGCAAATTCCAATGTCTCTCAAAGACATACACAAAGCCACTCACACACAGCCTTTGCAAATCGTTAGACGATAATCAGCATAAAAATATGCCGCAAAAATGTCAGTTTCTATCCACACAAGTTTACCAGCAAGTATACGAGGGATCAGCCAATCAGCATTTTGGTAAATAAACGGCTTCTGGTTGAAACATGGGTACGCACAGAGTGCAGAGTACACGCAGCAGAGTGAGGAGCGGAACGGAAGTCGTCACCATGACACTGATAAAAACTATATTTTAGAGCCACAATATCGTTAGAAATATCAACAATTAGCCAACAGATATCAAAGCTGGTGGGCTTTATGGAAAGAGCGTGACTCGAACATGACCATAGACCAGACCAGCACATCCGGGTAATTTGCAAAACATGAAGGCCGCGCCCCTTTTTAGGGGATAACACAAGCCACTCGCGTTGACTTCAATGTAAAATAGCAGTACCAAAAACATCTATAGGAAAATAACAGAATTCATTTCGTTTATAAATGACCCAAAGACACCATGACATGACAATATATTTCAACTCGGCTGGCCATAGAATGCGCAAGATACATCGACACGAGGTACTTGCCTTATATGAACGCTGTATCCAGTTTCCACCAGGGTACATGCATCGTCCACATTGACGGTGTCACCCCTACTCTATCGCAGACCAGTTTTTTTTTTTTTTTTGTGAAACTATAACAACACAGCAACTTAGTAGGGTCATCTGTGGCACTTCCGTGACCGTGGAGAGCGAAGGTCCGTTTCTCAATGGATTTGTCATCTAGGAGGGTTAATAAACAAATTTAGCCGGGGTGTATTTTTAAAAAAGGCGGGGAAAATATTTGAGAGACCAAAATCCAAAATGTCTGCCGTGGAAATGAACTTTTTAATGGTTTGACCTACAATGATGCACAATACATGGTTTCAGAGCTTATACTGGTCAAGGAATACATATTTGGTGTTTATATAATGATTTGACTTATTTTTGACCTTCAAATACAAGATGGCTGCCAATTTTGAGCTCTAAAAGGCAGTTTTTTCAAAATCGTCATAGAGCCTTCATATTAGGCTTGAATGACAGGTGTTCTCATGATGAGTTGAATAATATACAGTATAAGTACACAGAAGTAATCTCTGAGGTCATTAAAGTCAATGTTTGTGTGTAAACAACAGTTGTTTCCCATTAAATAGGGTAGGCTACTGAGAATATGATGTCCAGTTCATCCCATCACATTTTCATAATGAACCAAAAACAATTTTGCACTATAGCCTAACATAAAATAGTATTCTGTATGCAAAGCTAGCAAGGTTAGTTGCTTGAGCTGAATTTAAAGGTCAACTCAAAACAAACAATGAAATTAACTTTGAAATTAAATCCTAGGCTATTAAATTTCATCAGCACACAGTAAAGGAAACTTGTCTTTGAACTCAGCTGACTGTCTAGTCCTAATCCCTGTTGTGCAATGTCCCTTTTCAGTGAAGTTTTAGTTTTTGTTAAGAGTATGGACTTTTAATCTTGACCTTGTTGGTAGGCAACGGCCCTTTTTCAGTCAAGCATTTTCAGATTAGCCCAGTCAGTCTGTGAAGCAGTCAGTGTCAGCACCTGCGCGAGCTCGCTTTTTCTCTAACTAATGTTAACATTACACACTTTAAGACACTTTGTTTGAGGATATAAAAGGAGGTACGGTGGTGTAGTGGTAAGCACTATCGCCTCACAGCTCGAAGGTCGTGGGTTCGATTCCCACCTGGGACGATGTGAACTCTGAAGGAATGCATGCCCGTCCGCATGTCCTCGAGTGCCCACCGCCCGGGTGGGGTCGTCAAAAGGGCCATTCTGTGTGGAGTTTGCATGTTCTCCCCGTGCCTCCCGGGGGTTTCCTTCATATAGGAACCCCCTTCACCAAAAACATGCAATATCCTGGTTGCTAATGTGGTTCCTCCTCTGGTCGTTAAGGGCACCTGTTCAGAGGGAGGGGAACTGGTTGGAATAGTGTGAACCTCCCACGTGCTATGTCCTACCGGTGAAGCTTCCCCTGTCAGGTGAAAAGAAGCGGCTGGCTAACTGCCCATGTCTCGGAGGAAGCATGGAGCCAGTTTCGGCTCTCCCCAGATCGGCAGAGGGTGGAGTAGCAACCAGGATAAAGAAATTACGTTAGCACTAATGGGGGATAAAAATGGGATAAAAAATCGGGGGGGGAATATATAAAAAAGAAAAAGAAAAAGAAAACTTTGTTTGAGGTTATCAACGTTATTAACTAGTCTAAAGATAGTTCTACCATCAAGAACATATAAAACAAAAGCAAAAACAATTTTTATTTGCAGAAGTCATCATTGATATTTGGTGTTAGCTAACGTTAGGTAACATTATTATTTTTAGCTAAAGTTAATGTTATCTGTCTCCACAATTCTGTCAACTGACATATGCATTTGCTTTTGAAAATAAACAGCGTATAACAGCAATATAATATAACAGTAATATAATAGCGAGTTGCTTTCCCTCCCAATGAAAGACAAAGCACACAATGTCCTATGAATGTGTCCTAAAATGTGACAAGCCTTGCAAGCCCACCGATACAATAAATCAAGGCAAATGGGACAGCTTACAATTAAAAGCCCAAGACTGGTCAGGACTTGATAAATTTGATGATGTTTACACCACCACCTCCTGGGAAGATGGGGCAACCAATCGGTACATGCATTCGTCATGTTATATTTCTATTTAATCTTCAGTTATGCTTAAGCAAGCCAGGCTGTTTATTTTCAAAAGCAAATGCATACAGTATGTCAGTTGACAGAAGTGTGGAGACAGATAACATTAACTTTAGCTAAAAATAATAACGTTACCTAACGTTAGCTAACACCAAATATCAATGATGACTTCTGCAAATAAAAATTGTTTTTGCTTTTGTTTTATATGTTCTTGATGGTAGAACTATCTTTAGACTAGTGAATAACGTTGATATCCTCAAACAAAGTCTCTTAAAGTGTGTAATGTTAACATTAGTTAGAGAAAAAGCGAGCTCGCGCAAGTGCTGACACTGACTGCTTCACAGACTGACTGAGCTAATCTGAAAATGCTTGACTGAAAAAGGGCCGTTGCCTACCAACAAGGTCAAGATTAAAAGTCCATACTCTTAACAAAAACTAAAACTTCACTGAAAAGGGACATTGCACAACAGGGATTAGGACTAGACAGTCAGCTGAGTTCAAAGACAAGTTTCCTTTACTGTGTGCTGATGGTATTTAGTAGCCTAGGATTCAGTTTTAATTTCAAAGTTAATTTCATTGTTTGTTTTGAGTTGACCTTTAAATTCAGCTCAAGCAACTAACCTTGCTAGCTTTGCATACAGAATACTATTTTATGTTAGGCTATAGTGCAAAATTGTTTTTGGTTCATTATGAAAATGTGATGGGATGAACTGGACACCATATTCTCAGTAGCCTACCCTATTTGATGGGAAACCGCAAATCAGCAACTGTTGTTTACACACAAACATTGACTTTATTGACCTCAGAGATTACTTCTGTGTACTTATACTGTATATTATTCAACTCATCATGAGAAGACCTGTCATTCAAGCCTAATATGAAGGCTCTATGACGATTTTGAAAAAACTGCCTTTTAGAGCTCAAAATTGGCAGCCATCTTGTATTTGAAGGTCAAAAATAAGTCAAATCATTATATAAACACCAAATATGTATTCCTTGACCAGAATAAGCTCTGAAACCATGTATTGTGCATCATTGTAGGTCAAACCATTAAAAAGTTCATTTCCACGGCAGACATTTTGGATTTTGGTCTCTCAAATATTTTCCCCGCCTTTTTTAAAAATACACCCCGGCTAAATTTGTTTATTAACCCTCCTAGATGACAAATCCATTGAGAAACGGACCTTCGCTCTCCACGGTCACGGAAGTGCCACAGATGACCCTACTAACTCTTCGGCATATCTCTATAAAATTAAACCGTTTTAAATAGTTTGTTTGAAGTGGTTTCGGCTTCTTGTACCGTCTTTTACTATGGTGGGTTTCCCCTAAAAAGGGGCACGGCCTTGGCGCTGGACGCTTGAAGACGCGGCGCAGTTCTGGTGTATTATTATATCAAACTGGTCGTTCAGTGGCGTTTTATTGCCACACAACTAATGTTAGCTCACAGCTAACAGCTAGCTATGTTCCAGCTCCCAGTGTGGGTGCATGTATTTACATAGGGGGGACACGCATGTACAGGGCCGCCGCACCCTATACGCAGAGTACGCAGACTGCGTAGGGCATCATGTGACTGAGGGCACCAATTATTTTATTTTTTATTTTTATTTTTATTTTTTTTGGTGCCCTCAGTCAGGCCACTCACTGAACAGCAGGCCAGGCGCCGCCTACTGGTTTACTAGTGTTTTTATTACTTTATTCAGGGTTAAAGTGGGTGCATCTCATTGTAAAATTGGACTCGGCCCAAATTGGGCTTCAAACGGCCCAAATCTGTCTTCAACCGGCCCAAATCTGGCTTCAACTGGCCCAAATCTGGCTTCAAACGACCCAAATTGGGCTTCAAACGGCCCAAATCTGGCTTCGAACAGCCCAAATCTGGCTTCAAACGGTCCAAATTGGGCTTCAAACGGCCCAAATTGGGCTTCAAACAGCCCAAATTTTTCGCCGCCGCCCTTCGGACACCGGCACGCACGTCGGCACGCACGTCGGCCCGTATCGGCCTGGCCTGCTTGGTATCTAATGCCCAGCCTGAATTATGATCCCAGTCCGCCCCTGCTTGCATGTACAGTTTAACAATCGCTTGTTTGCTGACATGTACAGTAATTCTAACAATTGTTTGTTTGCCACATGTAATGTAATGTGAGATACACTAGTATCGTTCATAATTAATGAATTTGCAGTCTTTCGTTTGACAGTTATTGAAAATTTGTGTGTGTGTGTGGGGGGGGGGGGGGGGCACCACAAAACAATTACGCTTAGGGCACCCAAATGGCCAGCAGCGGCCCTGCGCATGTACAGGGACAGGGTGGATTTGCACGCAAAACACCCAGCAGTGACACCCGGAAGTCAGGTGTTTGTTGTCGTCATGACATCACACTGATTCCTTGTATAGACTCAGTGGTGTATAAAGTAGGCTACTCAAAATCCATAGGCTTGAGGAAAAGTATAGATACTTTACCAGAAAATGACTTGGGTAAAAGTCAAAGTAACCCATTAAAATATTACTTGAGAAAAAGTTGTAAAGTAGCTAATATTTTCTGTACTTAAGTATTAAAAGTATTTTTGTTATATTAAATGTACTTAAAAGTATTGAAAGTAAAAGCACAAGTAAATCCTGTTTATAAGAAAGCAAGCGGTCCGGATTTTCAGAATTGTTTTGCTTTATTGTGTGTTTGCTTACATATTTACCTTATTATAGTCTGCCATTTGAACTGACTGCAGCTTTTGGCACAAGTGCCTGCTTTAGGCTATCATGGGGATGAGATATCTCCATGTCAAGGGGAAATATAGAATAATCATAATAAAAATCATCGTCATCATCATCATCATAATCCCCGTCCATCATGGACATCTCCTCCATAGTTAATCAATGGAATCACTCTATAGAAATTGAAACTTATGTTACCTTTCTGAAACACGACAGTATTATTGGGCTGTGACAAAATAGCGACAGTTACACCAGACTAGCAACGGAAATACCACGATTTACTTTCAGAATAAAATGCTTCAAACCTTTGGAGAAACAAATAAAGCATTTAGGATTTTATTTTGAAATCCGGAAGACCTATACTTTTATAGCGTGGACGCTTGAGCAATTTGGATTTTACCTCAACAGACGCTTGTTTTCTTGTTTTCTGGTGGCATATTCCGTCATTCTGGTTCAATTGGACACAATGTAAAGACAATTTATCAGATTTCAGCTTGTGGGAACTTGTAACATGGATGAAAAGACTTGGGAAGCACTGTCGGTAAGTGATTGGCAAACGCAACTTGAAGCACTGATTCGCTAGCCAGGCTACTGTTTCGCCACAACACAAGCTGTTTGTTTATTTTATAGTAACGAGTAACGGAGATGCTTTTGGGAAATGTATCGGAGTAAAAGCATAGATTTTATTACGAAAATGTAGTGGAGTAAAAGTGAAAGTTGAAAGAAAAATAAATACTCAAGTAAAGTACAGATACTAAAAAAAATACTTAAGTAGCCTACAGTAACAAAGTATTTGTAGGCTACTTCGTTACTTTACACCACTGTGTTAGACTAGCTATATATTTCCATTATTTCCCAAAGCTAGCAGGCTAACGTTAGCAAGGGTGTGAGCCAAGTTTCCTCCACTTGGCCGATGCTCGAGCTGCCCACACTGCATCTGCCCTCAAAACTATTGTGACAAAATATTGATGGAAATGATGGACTAACAGCTGATGACATTAATATACAGTATTTTGTTTGCATTTAGATGGATGAAAATGGATATTATGCCTACCTTCTCAATGAGCACAGATGACTTGCCATCATCAAGCACCTGTCTTCTTCTCATTGCTATCTTCTGTTGTTGCCATGACTGTCCTCTAGTGGATTTTAGCCTAAAGAGTAAAGATCTTCCAGGAACCTTAATTCAAATGGGTTCTTTGAGGAACCGGGATTCATACTGAGGAATAAGTAAAGGTTCTTGCAGGCAGCTCTAAGAGCATTGAAGAACTTCTGAGTTCTTGGGGGAGCCCCTATGTTCTTGGGAGTAACCTTGAGGTTCTTCAAGGAACTGCTAGAGTGCAACTCAACTCATCAAATAGGCCTACTCATGTTTGGTCGCGACCCCTTGGCGTCACTTTCTAATGCACTGGGTCCCCCTTTTTCATCAAACATTTGAAGATTGCAGATTACATGTAAATATTTATTTTACACATGGGTTTACGACGAGTAGGAAAAGTGGCCGTGGCCGTTTTCTGGAGTAGTTTTAGTTCAAAACAAAATGCTTACAATCAATTTAGAAGAACCATGAAAAAACCTTAGTTTGACCCCCCTCACAAGCTGCTTAGTTGCAGAATTAAACATTTAAAAATGTTGCCGGATAAGGTTCAGGGTACCCAAACTGTCTTAGTAGACACCTTTACAAACACATTGGTGAAGACATTTCTTGGAATGTATTGGAGCTGCTCTGCCAGAGGCGTGAGAAATGTTCGCTTTTTCCGATGTATTTTCAAGAATTTCCTTCAAACAACTGATAACATTTTGAAATAATGCATTCCACTAGTGTCAAGATAATATTCCTTGATTAACAGTGAAATCTTGAAACAAGTTGATTCACATTGGAGACTGAAATATCTCATTCCATGACAGATTTCCTTCTCGTTTGCAGGGGGGGACTAAAGACTTGATACCACATGAAACGTCTCGTTAACGTGGGCGTCTGTTTTGCAGTGCGATTGTCACGGGAGAACATAAGCCCCTCACAGTGGAGACCAAGGGTCCTTTCAAATGAAGCCACCCACTCCTCTCTTTTTAGCAGTTACTGATCCAAAAAGCCACTGCGCTGAGTGATGGCAGTCAACCACAACATGGCCCGCCACTTTGTTGTGCTGGTTTGTAAGGGGAAGGGTTGAGCCCCCGTCAGTGTGGAGGCCTTGAACTCTCCGCAGCGCTCCTGACGACTCCCTGGTCCTCATTAACCCCGACATAAACCACTGCCAGCCTAAGGCAGACAGAGAGAGACAGAGAGACACAGAGAGAGACAGAGAGACACAGAGCGAGACAGAGAGACAGAGAGAGACAGAGAGAGAGAGACACAGAGAGATGGAGAGACACAGAGCGAGACAGAGAGACACATACACAGAGAGAGACAGAGAGAGACAGAGAGACACAGACACAGAGAGACACAGAGAGAGTTCAGAATGTCCTCAAAAGTCAGAATAACGATACTGTATTCACCTTATCATTTGCCCATATCAGGACGCTTCTGCATAGCGTGATTTTGTAATCGTTATTACGTTTTAGACCCGGAAGTATATTACTCCTACCTTTATCATTTTTAGACTTGCCAAAAAGCTGTTTTCAAGCAAAAAAACAAACTGTTGTAAAGTTTTAATATTTTTTCGGATGAGAACGTAACATTCCAAATATGTGACCAGTTTATCAGAATATTTGGACATTTTTAACGAGCAGCGAGGACTGAGAGCGCTGGTTGTGGGACCGGTCGGACTAGCTAGTATCTGTCAACCCCTACTGTACTGGCAGTGAGAAAACACTGTCGACGTGCTTTTGTAACTAACGTCAAATGCCGACCGGGTACAGCCATCATCGGTTTCTTGCAGCAGTAACGCTATGAGCATGTAACTGAAGTTGGCCTCAGTGTAGCTGCTGAATGTTGCCAAACTTCATTCATAGTTTACAGTTTACAGTTTACAATGCAACCGGCCGGCCGGCTAACGCTGAACCGCAAGAACAAATACAACGGAAGAGAAAAAGTGGGCGTGGCAACATAAGGTGTATAAAAAGATGGATGTAGCCCCATGCCATTTTTGATTCTCGTGCAGCGAACGCGAGACCAAGGGTTTCCCACAGAGCTGCAGCGCCGCCTGCCATTGGTCCATGATCACGGAGCTGCACGGTCGCTGCAGGCGACCTGTCAATCACACCCCAAACAGTCTCTTTTTATCATCTATATGACTCACGCTCAATTGTGTCTGTAAGAACGTCTGACCAAGCCGGAAGTACCGCTGCCAGGAACTGAACCCGGGTCTCCACGGTGGTAAGGCGAGTGTTTGTTTCCTTTTCTCGTTTTATCTCTACACTACCCAGATGCCGCAACTTTTTTTCGTTCTGAGAAGCAACATCATTATCCAGTGATGTAAGCAAACAGAGAAAATCACGCGCACACAAGTCAAACAAAGCAACAAACAAGACCTATTCTATTCAAAGAATGTGGCCTAAAAGAGCATTGTTTATGTGCAGATTGTGAACGGGTCCAAACCTCAAGGCAGTGGGTGTACATAATGTATGTATAATTCAAGCTGTTAAAAAGTCCCTCTGAGCAAAGAGACCTTACTAGCCCCTCTTTAGAGCGTCCTTCACAAACATTATTAATCAGGTCTCCATTCTCACAGCCCTCTGCTCTGGCTGGAGACAATGGGCTAAATGAATCCGGGTGAATCGGGCTTGGGAACACATACAGTATTCATCAATCATAGTCTGCATCCATTGTAAGGATGGCGTGACTCCGACCCCTGCACTTCTTACTGTCGCTTGCCTTTTAATGACGCCGATCTGGGAATGTGACTTTCCACTGCTTGTGCGTCGCTCTGGGTAAAAAGTGAAATCCTTCAGCTATATCATAGACTGTATAGAAACGATGGACGTAGCCAGAGATGGGAAAAGTACACACATTCTTTACTTAAAGGAGGACTTACCCCCTAGATATGTATTAGAACAGTGATTTGAAAATACCTATGGAAAAAACCAAGAAATGACATATGCTCTTGTCTATACTGGACTCTTTGGCTGTGTTGAAGTCCAGATTTTTTTTCGGAAATCGACGCCATTACAGTTTGCCTATTGCCTCAAAAATAATTTATTTGAGAGGGGCCATATCTGTATAAATATCAACAATTAGCCAACGCTGGTGGCCTGTAAGAGCTTTGCTCAAAATGGTTGAAAGTTATATCAATTTGGTAATTCAGTGGCGAACTAGAAATTTAATTATTTTTCTGCATGTAACTCTATGGCAGTGTGTTGAACTACGTTACGAGAGCAAAGTGGCATGGGCTCGTTACAGCAGCACACCGCACAATACGACAAACCCCCCGTTCTGGGGTAACACAATGCGAGATTTCTCTACGTCATTCCCTCGTCCAAGTTGCCATATAGTCCCTTTTTCATTTTAGTTTGGGGGCTTTTCGTGATTGTTGTTAAAAGTTGTGCAAAAGTTTTTTCCTCTCAGCGCAGTGCAGGCTGCCTGCGCCTCCTCCCTCCTGCCAGACCCCGGCTGGCGAAACAGCCTGTTGCATGCATGGGGCGCTTGTAACCTCACGGAGCAACAAACAAACAGACAGAAATAGCTGGTGTGCGATTTAGAGAATACAGTCTGAGATTGGGTACAGGATTGAGGGAATCCCGCATCTGTTTGCGAAGGTGCGACTGGACAGGACGCTTTTCACAGACGGGCACAGTAGTCGGAGCGAGGCGAGTGTCTCTCAGGGCTACTCAGGGCAGAGCTGCAGATCTCTCCTTCTCCTCCGCGCATTCAGTCTGTCCAAAATCATTACCGATATAATCTCAGTAGGAGGGATGCAGGGAAATGATAGTAGCCGATGTGTTTAGAGAAGCTTTGTCACGTTGTCACGTCGTAGTATAGCGTTATATTTTACATGTGCGCTAAACTGCGACCATATTTGTTTGCGGAAATATCAGACTGCTCTCTCTACTCTCAGAGCACAGAGAGCTCTGCTCTGCTGCGCGCGCCCGCGGAGCTTGGAGCTAGTGCATGAGGTTTACAGTAGGACTCTCTCCCGCCTGGCTGGGCTGGAGACAGCTGCTTCCAACTCGGACTGATAATATATACATCATCATTCGAGCTTATTCAGGTAAGATATTAATAAAGTAGTGACACATTCAGCGGGAAACTAACTATAATTAAGACATGTGCCAACTTTGACGACGTTTGGTTCAGTATTTTAAGAGCAAACTTCAATAGGAATAGGCTTGGAGTTCTGAGGAGCCGAAAGGGTACAGGGGGGGTAGGGGAGTAATTATCTTGAAATCCCATAGTCTTTGGGGGCACTGTGACGTCAGTGTGCCCCTAATCTCCCATTCATTTGAGAAAGAAAAAAAAAGCAGTCTTTGACCCTAAGAGGGCGCTTATGCCAGGTATGCTGCTGAAAAATGATACAAATGGTAAAATGGCAACAGTTTGGTGTCAAATGTGGAAATTCTGACCAGAATTCTTCACACATCACCCCCAAAGTCATATGGTTAAAAGCTGAAAAAAAGTGTTTTGGAGGTAAGTCCTCCTTTAAGTAGAAGTAAAGTTACTTGTGTAAAAAAAGACTGAACATCGTGCTGTATTGAAGATTTGAAACAAGGGATTGAGACCATAAACTCGTTAGGAAAGTGTTGACTGAGGTCATAAATCAAGTGAGAAGTAGGGTCATTTCCCCATTGACTTCCATGCAATCAGACTTATTTTTTGCCACCAGAGGAGACGCCCCCTCCTGGCCATTAGAAAGAATGCAGGTTTAAGGCACTTCTGCATTAGCTTCATTTTTCAGCCATGGATGTTGCCCCTTGATGAACGTGTACAATAAAAAAAAGTCAGCCAGACTCATTTATGCACCTAGCTTCTGGGATGTTCATGTCAAGAAACCATGCATGTGAAGACTCCCATTAACTTAGTCCCTTGAATGGCCACTTACACAGTTAGCCACCCACAGTCCAAAGACATGCTGTGTTTGTGTAGTATGGTAATTATATAATCTGGTGAAATGTGTAGTATGTATGTAGTATGTTGTGTGTAGATTATATGACAGGATACTGTGATGATGCTATGTAAAACCCTTTGAGCCATGCGCTTGTGATAACTATAAACATAACTGAACTGAACCAACACAGACCGAATCCTTTATATTTCAGAGATTGTTTCCTGTGATGGATATGTGTTGCAGTTTGGAGGAGAGTCTTCATGTTTGGCCGGTCAGATGTAAGGAGGCCAAGCGGCAGCGGAGGACCGATTTAGACGTGTCCTTCAGGTCAGTCGACAGGGGAACGGGTGGAGCGACCGGTGGCAGGTAACTCATTCAAGCTGGTAATGAAATGAAGCTCGCCTCTGGGCCTGAGAGCGCTGCCAACACGGCCGTGATGTCACCGTGCGTGTTACACCACTTTACAAAGTCCCAACCTGCCAACTCTCAATAACCTGACATCATTACAGGCCGGACGAAGGTGAGCTGCAGCGTGCAGGCGCAGGCAATGACCTTAGTCGATATTTTTCACAAACTATCTTTGAACAAGAGCGCCACTCAAAGAGACGTTTAATCTTTTGTGTTTGTGCTTGAGTCAGCTGTTAATGCATGGAACTGATACTGGCGATACGGGTTCAATTCCCAGTGAGGCTAAAAGAAGCCTACTGTAGGTAGGTACAGTAGCCTACTGTTAGTTGGTTTTCCGTGATACAGTCGCTTTTTCTTATTGTATGGGGAGAAAGCGATTCGCTTTTATCTGTTCCCGATTGGATTTCAGTGTTATTGTCAGAATGAGCTTTGTTTGCGCGTGTTTATGTGTGAGAAGTGTGATTTTTCAGACTGTTCCTCCATACAATGGCAGCGAATGGAGAGAGGAAAAATGGAGCAATAGATCACAGAAAAACAATTTTTTTTAAAAAAAATATATATATCTTGGAGGAAGATAAACAAGCTAAGATACGGCCAAAGTTCAACAGCACAACTTGAATGTGTGTCCATCAACAGATCATGTGTCCTGTCACAGTGTCCTTATGCAAAACACTGAAGCCTTACCTAATACTATAGACACCCTGTAATGCAAATGTCTTTCTGTGTGTTGAAGCAACTCTTTCACCCCAGCTGCTCCCACATCTGAAGTCAACATGAGTGCCATCCCCTATTTGTAGCGCTTCTCTTTGATGCAGAGAGCACCTTTCTTTCCCTCAACTCAAGGGCACCTCTTTTCTCTTTGGGAACACGAAGACTAAAAGACAGAAATATCCCAGCGGATGAGTCGCAGATCAAACTATTATCACAAGACAGAAAGCGGAACAGTTAACCCCTTTTTATGAGAACTTTTTTTTGTTGTCGATGTTGAGAGAAGCGTATTATTGATGTATAGATGCTTTGAAATATCAAAGTGTTTGATCCGAGGCAAAAAAAATATAAAGTGATGCCTTAATTCTTTTATTCCATCATTCATTAGGGAACTTACATTCAAAGGGGAGCTTTGTAGGGGGAATCGTTTTAAGTTGAAGATGGCTTTACAATAGATTACCGCCGGCAGGGAGTGAGATTTCAGGCTCGGAAAGTGAATGAAAGACTATGCAAATTGCAGCGTGTACATGTTCAGATGAAAGAAAAAGCACAGAGACTTTCTGAACTTGAATACCCCACTAGCCCTCCCTCTCTCTCGTCTTTACGTTCCCCTTTTTAAATCCAAAAGTAGGTTTTTTTTACAGAGGCGAACCGGCCGTGTGACAGGTGAAATATTTATCCAGCGAGAGACGAGGGGAAAGGAGTCAAAGGCGGCCTATCTTGTTTGAGACAAAGGCTATTGAAGAGCTGACAAGCTTGTGCATGGAAGGGCCCAGCATGGCTCGCAAAGTGGTTGCAAGCGAGAGAAAGTGAGACAAACGGGAAGAAAAGCAGGGTGTATCTCCGGGCGACTATGGCGCTATACGACGCTGTAATCTGGGCTCTTTTTAAAAGCCATCTCTCCCCCGTCAAGACGCAGGCACTCCTCTCACGCTGAGGCCGAGAGCGCCTTTTCAAAAGCGCTTGACTTCTGCCACGCTGGCTGGCCCCAACTATCTGATAGCCTTTCTCCTTTTACACGCTGCCTTTATCGCCCGAGCTGAATGGAGACAAAGTGCCCTTACCTGACCTGACCTGAACCAGTCGCCTGTACCGCTCACACTGCTTCCATACTGTATGTGTGCAAGACTTTGGACCTCAATGAACAGCTCCACTCCAAAATGTGATCTTCACCATTTTGAAAAAGAGTAAAGGTCCTTACACATCGGGAGCGTTCTTTTCGTGCGATTAATTCGCACGTCAATAATATTTTCCGAACCTATATCAGTCAATGCAACCGTGCATACCAACGGCAAAGTTTCGCTGAGCATTATTGCGGTGTTTATTTTTTTGAAACACGGTCGATTTTTTCAGAAATTCGCTTCCGACGTGTACACATCTGTGGCTGTGATTGACAGGTGGGTCAAAACTCGCATCGCAATTTCGTGCCGTATATTCGCATCGCTCTTGATGTGTAAGGACCTTAACACCTGGGATATCGGCAAATACGCCCCCGCCCCCCCCCCAAAGAAAAATAAGATCAGATCTTCCAGGTGCATCAAAGTGATGTGATGGGCCACAGTTCTATCAATTTATGCTGCTTTGTCGAAAGATGCTCGTGCTACCCTATGTGTAAAGGGGAGACTTGTGGACATCCATAGAACCCATTTTAATTCAGATACCTTGAGGTGAGAGGTCATGGGGCCCCTTTGAAAATAATTTTTCCCTGGCCAAAATTGTGCCTAAACTTGGAGCGTTATTTAGCCTCCTTCCCGACAAGCTAGCATGACATGGTTGGAACTTGGTACCAATGGAGGCCTTAGGTCTTTCAATGTCCTGTGATATCATAGCAGATACTTCACTCTACAGCCACCACTCTCTGAGACAAATGGAAAATAGAAAGAAATCCTTTCATTTCTCTTCTTAGCAAGTATTTTGATTGAATTACAGAGCACCCCTCTCTTACACCATCCGTCTAATTGGTTGCTTGTGATGTACAGTAGGAATTCATTGCGAGTCACTCCGGATGAGTGATCAGCTGAATTCCTAAAATCAGGGTTCCTACACATTTTCAATTAAAAAAAATCCATACTTTTTCCCAGACCTTGATTTGTTTTGAAGATTCTGTCTGGTGTTCAATATGATGAACACAGATAGACATCTTGGCCTTGCTAACTAGGTCATTACAAATTACAAATATCAGAATATATGTGAGATGATTGGCAGGGTTGCTACACGGGTTCCATTTTAAAATTCCACATATTTTCCTCCAGACCCATATGTTCTTGACTGGATGTGATTTTGGTCGGTATTGATAATGCATGCTGCAGTGGCTGGGTAATAAGAGCATCTCTCTATCTGAACATTATTCTTCACATCGACAAAAACTGTGGACTCAAAGTGGCTCTACAACAACATAAACATACATATTTTTAATTCCAACTATTCAATAGTACCTGGGTGGAAATGACCAAATTCAATTGAATACGTGTCCAGACATTCCAGACCTACGTAACCCTGTCAAAAGTCAAATTGACTCTACTTTGCTGGTTTGTTGGTCCACGCGAGGGAATCCTGCTGATCCTTTCAAGCTTTGGGTTCACGTTTTACTAAGTGCTTAAAAGAACAATAAAAGCCTTTGAGAGGTGGAGGACCCCCCCTGTCCGGAGCTTGTTAAACACAATCAGGCACGGACGCTACCACACAAGGTAGATGATTATCAGGTCACATTTGTTTGACCCTGCATTAGCCTTGACCTCCGCTTGGCCACTTGGCCCAAAGGTCCTGGGGAAAAACATGTCAGAGAAAGGGCCAGGGCTGAGGTCAGCGGGTTCAGGACGGACACACTGGGAACTGGAAAATCAATATATTGGCTGCGTACACTGCAGCTAAATACGGTGTCACTCCTCATTGGGGCTTAATCGTGTAAACGGAATGTGTCCCAAAAATAAAAGATTCGGTCATAATCTACTCAGGTGAAATGTGTTAGTCCATAACACACAGGGAGGTTGCCAGCACAACTTTGTAGCAGCCTTCTCCAGAACAACTGAAGTCAATGAGGACCAAACAAAAACAGCCAAACATTCACACTGAATAGGCCCTTTTCACAGCAACTGTTTTGAGGTGCTACAGCAGGTGTAACCAATTACAGGCACCGGAACACCTAAATGGAATGGAACCATCATCAATGATTGTGGTTACACCTGCTTTACCACCTTAAAATGGTTGCTGTGAAATGGGTCTATTGAAAGACGTATATATATATATATATATATATATATATATATGATTATTTACAGCTATCATAGATTGGAGTGAGTCCTGTTCCCACATACAGTCTAGTCCCGTGGTTCTCAACATAATTATGGTCCAGGAACCACCATGGGTTCTTGAAGGGGTTATAGGGGCTCCAAATTGATAAATTGTTAAACTTCACCATTATATCATTTGCAAGATGTTAACACAGTTACAGAATGTAGAAGAATTGTTTGCCTACAACACATAATTCTATTGGAAAGAGGAGAATGCAAGTTTTCTGTAGATGTCAAAATGATCTGTAAGATCAAAGATCAAAGATTGAGTGAGATGCATACCTCTATGTCTTGACTGTTTCCAAACGTTTTTGAGAAAAATGGTCTCAAAGTATGACAAAGCAAGCTAGTTCTGCTTACTTGTCATACCTACCTTTATGAGCTTCAAAACTACATTTAACGTTCAAATTTCACAATAATCTTGACACAGAAAATGGCTTTATTTGATTAAAATCTGATGAAATCCCAAAACACCCAAAGTTAATATCTTCTCATAAAATCATGTTTCTACACACACACGCCAGTGTGACAGACTCTGATGGAACGCATCACAAAATGGGGTTCCATGGCCCTATAATGTGGACTAAATAATGGGTCCTTGGTATGAGAAAAGGTTGAGAATGACTGGTCTAGTCACTCCACTCTGCTCCATTGTGAACCATATGTGCACATTCACTCTCATTCATAAATGTGGTTGTCACATCCAAATCCTGGCAGTGTGTTACGCAGCCGCTGACTATTGGCTCACAAACCACGGGGGGAAACAACCACAGCAGAACCTGCTAAAGCCTGGCAACCTCTAAATCATATTTGGCATAAGCGTGAGATTTGCAGTCGTCTCAGATACAGTATAGCAGCCTGGTTCTGCTTTTTGGCCCTGGGTTAACTCTGCAGGAGTTGTCATGTAGTATATCCTCTCTTGGCAGCAGTCAAGATGATGAAAGATGCACCACACTAAAGTGTGGCCAAACCACAGCAGTTCTGTTCGCTGTGTACAGACACACAGCCTGTTTTCCCCCTGCAATTATCTCAAGATGGAGCTGATTTACCAGACATTAACATAACGCCCGACACATTTGAGAGTTTACATCCCACGCTCGGCGCTCAGCCTGCACAGGGCCTGGGATGGTCTGTGTCATAAAGTCACAGACAAACGAGGAGCGTGCGAGTGAGTGAGTGAGTGAGTGAGTAAATGGATAAGAGAAAAATTAAGTGAGACACTTGATACAGAGAAAGATACAGGAAAAGAGAACAAGTATATGAGCAGAGGGATTAAGCTGTGCAGAGAAAATGGTTTCTCTCAATTGTTTTAATATTTTTTTAAGCTATAGCTCAATTTATCAAAACACGTCAATACACAAAGCACAGCAATAGTTAACCTTTGGCCAAAACGACACAAATCTCTTGCAAAATGCATTCAAAACCATGCTCTCCTCAAAACAGATTTTTCCACACAGGCCTCATATGATTTAGGTCTTATTGGGCATTGATTTCACACTGGTGAGATAAATGTAAAAAACAACCATAAAAATGCTGTCCGCATGATATTCAAGTGCACTGTAAAATTGTGCAAATATTGTTTATTTTTTCTCCTTTTTTGAAGTTTTAGTTTTCTTTCTCAAAATAGCCTGTAATCTTACAGTAAGTAGAAAGACTGTTGTCATGACACAATACAGCAGTGGTTCTCCAATTTAGGGTTGCGACCCTCAAGCCGTTTTCCCACATGCGTACCTGAAAATTACCTGTAAGTCAATATCGGACATTTCCCGGAATTTCCCTTCACACCTCAGCGCGGGCATGTGGGAATCTAGGAGCTAAATTGCCTGTATGTTGGGGGGAGGGGGGAGCTTATTTGGGGGGTCGGGTTTAGATCAATAAGGTGTTTTCGGGTTGTCCTTGGGCTGCAAACTCATTTAAAGTATGCAAATCGAAGTTGTTTCTGACAAGAATAATGTCACGTTACTCCGGGACTGCTCAACCCATGACAGAGCCACTCTCCCCGGCTTGGCAGAGTGAAGAGCTCCACCCGCGCGTGCCCGCTGCCTGGAGCACAGCGGCTCGTGCTCGCGCTCTAAAAGGCAGGCTCCCACACGCTGCTGTCTGGCCAGCAGAAAGTGCCCCAGACTCGGTGTGATAATCCTGTAACAGCATTTGAGCTTATTCAGGTAAGATATTAATAATGTAATGACACATTCAGCGATAAACTGTCTACAATGAAGACGTGTCAAATATGACAACGTGGTGTTCAGTATTTTAAGAGCACAGGTTTTTTTTCATTTCCTGAAAAGTTGGCGATTTGGAGATAAGTGGCTTTCATTGCACAGCGACGAAATGCACGAAGCGAAATGTGGAAGTAGTTTGCTTTGATGTGCGCGAATGACTAGATGATGCAAGCTGGAAGTGAACGTTAAGCAACGTGTGTACACCTCGCCCATGATGAGAGAAGGACCGGTGTCGCGGAAAATGACTGGACCCCTTTCTCACTTCTGTGCCTATCGCGGCATACCGCTCTTCTGACTGGCTCGAAACTGGTGAAATCACCGCGACGACGGGGTCGCGCTTATACCGGCACGACGACTTTCTCACATGCAGGCATTAGACCACTTTCCGGTCATTTTGCGGTACAAAGCGCATGTGGGAAAAGGGCTTAAGTGGGGTCGCCTGGAATTCAAATAGGATTGCCTGAAATTTCTTTAAAAAATAAAATAAAATAAAATTACACCACACACAATTTAATATTACCAAAGATGATTAGGGTCACTTGCATTTTTTTTTTTTTTTAAGGTTGGGGTTTAAAGTGATAATCTCTCAAATTTCAGTTTTGTTCTCTTGGGTGACACCTATGGCGGTGGGTGGTAATTGCAGGTGAGATCCAAACAGTGTAATGTCACATAATGTCACTATATACTGCAAGGGCTTCTTCATCCAAATGAACATAGCCTCAATCAACATTGTGAGTGACTTTTTTTTAGATGAAAATATTTTAGATTATAACTTTAAATCAGGATTCTTAGAATAAAGTCAGAATTTTGAGAAAAAAGTCAGAATTTTCAGATTAAAGTCAGAATTCTTGCGGGGGAAAAGAAGCATATTGACATCACTGACGATGTCACTGATGATATTATCATCGATGGTCTACTGGAATTTGAAATGTCTCGGGTGACGGTCCCTAGATTTTTGTGATGTCAAAATAGAGTCACAAGCCAAAATAGGTTGGGAACCCCTGCAATAGTAAATATCATCATAAATAGTGCATTTGCGGTGAACCTAATTCTAATTTAGTACAGTGTGAACTGTGATCACTTTCAGTGTTGTTTTTATTGTGTCTCAAACAGTGCACATCTACTGTAATATAAAGGAGAAACCAAAAGAAATACAGGCAATGGAAAATAATGAAACTGAAAAAGAGAAATCAAGAGATGGAAAGCAAGGGAAAACATGGAGATAATGATATGAGAATAACTAAGAAGAGAAAGAGAAGGGAAGGGAAAACACACAGAGAAGGATATGAGAATAAGAAGAGAAAGAGAAGAGGAGGGAAAACACACAGAGAAGGATAGGAGAATAACTAAGAAGAGAAAGAGAAGAGAAGGGAAAACACACAGAGAAGGATAGGAGAATAACTAAGAAGAGAAAGAGAAGAGAAGAGAAAACACACAGAGAGAAGGATAGGAGAATAACTAAGAAGAGAAAGAGAAGACAAGGGAAAACACACAGAGAAGGATAGGAGAATAACTAAGAAGAGAAAGAGAAGAGAAGAGAAAACACACAGAGAAGGATAGGAGAATAACTAAGAAGAGAAAGAGAAGAGAAGGGAAAACATGGAGATAATGATATGAGAATAACTAAGAAGAGAAAGAGAAGGGAAGGGAAAACACAGAGAGAAGGATAGGAGAATAACTAAGAAGAGAAAGAGAAGAGAAGAGAAAACACATAGAGAGAAGGATAGGAGAATAACTAAGAAGAGAAAGAGAAGAGAAGAGAAAACACATAGAGAAGGATAGGAGAATAACTAAGAAGAGAAAGAGAAGAGAAGAGAAAACACATAGAGAGAAGGATAGGAGAATAACTAAGAAGAGAAAGAGAAGAGAAGAGAAAACACATAGAGAAGGATAGGAGAATAACTAAGAAGAGAAAGAGAAGACAAGGGAAAACACACAGAGAAGGATAGGAGAATAACTAAGAAGAGAAAGAGAAGACAAGGGAAAACACACAGAGAAGGATAGGAGAATAACTAAGAAGAGAAAGAAAAGAGAAGAGAAAACACACAGAAGGATATGAGAATAACTCAGACGAGAAAGAGAAGAGAATGGAAAACACTGAGAGAACGATAGAATAACTAAGAAGAGAAATAGAAGAGAAGGGAAAACACAGAGAGAAGGATTTGAGAATAAGAAGAGAAAGAGAAGAGAAAACACACAGAGAAGGATAGGAGAATAACTAAAAAGAGAAAGAGAAGAGAAGAGAAAACACACAGAGAAGGATAGGAGAATAACTAAGAAGAGAAAGAGAAGAGAAGGGAAAACACAGAGAGAAGGATAGGAGAATAACTAAGAAGAGAAAGAGAAGAGAAGGGAAAACACAGAGAGAAGGATAGGAGAATAACTAAGAAGAGAAAGAGAAGAGAAGGGAAAACACAGAGAGAAGGATAGGAGAATAACTAAGAAGAGAAAGAGAAGAGAAGAGAAAACACAGAGAGAAGGATAGGAGAATAACTAAGAAGAGAAAGAGAAGAGAAGAGAAAACACAGAGAGAAGGATAGGAGAATAACTAAGAAGAGAAAGAGAAGAGAAGAGAAAACACATAGAGAAGGATAGGAGAATAACTAAGAAGAGAAAGAGAAGAGAAGGGAAAACACAGAGAGAAGGATAGGAGAATAACTAAGAAGAGAAAGAGAAGAGAAGGGAAAACACAGAGAGAAGGATAGGAGAATAACTAAGAAGAGAAAGAGAAGAGAAGAGAAAACACACAGAGAAGGATAGGAGAATAACTAAAAAGAGAAAGAGAGGTGAAGGGAAAACACACAGAGAACGATACAAGAATAACTAAGAAGAGAAAGAAGAGAAGGGAAAAGCAGATAAGGTAGAAATCAAAGGAAAACAAAAAGCAAATGAGATAGAAAGAGAAAAATTAAGCTAAGAATCAAGAGATGAGCAACTTCCAGTTTCAACTTTCACAAACTCTGCCAGTAATAAAGTGAGAAATGAACCCCAAAAAATCCCAGAATCACCTTGAAAGAGAAAGAGGAGGGACGAAATAAGAAGAGAGGGAAAGGAGGAGGCTAAAATGTAACCAAGAAGTTAAAAGAAAAGAGAAGCAAGGAGAAATAAGTATGTAAGTAAATATATAAGGCAAAAATCAAGAGGGAAAAAAGTGGAAGATAAGAGTGCCAAAGTCATGCCCGCTTCCTGCTTCGGCATGGGACCTAAGAGATTTGATTCCCCATTCATTTTCCCACTGACGTTTAGAAAATGCTTATAAAAATATTCATACTTGGTCAAAAATTGCACTGGGGTGGAGAGGGATAATCACGTTTGGTCCGAGTGAAATGTTCTATGTCATAGAACCTACTGTATATAATCTATGGTCTCTCGTGATTCGAAATACAGTATAATTGAATCGCTTGGTTTGACCAAGTAAAACTCTTTTCAGAAAGATTTTTCAAAATATTTATGGACAAATGAATGGGGAATGAAATCCCTGAGGCCCCATGCCGAACCCGGAAGCGGGCGTGACTTTGGCACTTTATAGCCTACATAAGGCAAAAATCAAGAGGAGAAAGTGAAATATAGTGAGAAATAAAGAGAGAGAATCACAATGAGAGACAGAGGGAGAGACAGATCTGAGGCAGAGAGAGATAGAGAGAGAGAGAGAGAGATAGAGAGAGAGAGAGAGAGAGAGAGAGAGAGAGAGGAACTTCCAGATCGTCTGTCAGTCGATGCAGTTTTCTTCTCACGGGAACTGTGTTGTGTGGCGTATCAAATTGACTCTGATTGGGATTCGACCATTTGAGGTACACACGTCAAGGTTAACCAGAGCTATGCAGAGCTGGTCAGCTCCTCACTCTACAGCTTCTCTCTTCTTCCTTGTGTAATCTATATTGTAAAATTGACGTGCGGTTTGTGAGAAACGCTCTTGTTGTTGCGTTTGGGGAGACAAAACATTTTGTAGCGTGGGAATCCAATGGACACAACATGCAGGCAGGGTTCCCATACGGAAGAGGCATATATACACATATATGGACATACATCCGACACAAGGTCCACATATATGTCACCATACATGTACATGTATGCACTTTGCATACAAACCCACCTGAGATATATGCATATATATGTGAGGATCATATATGTGATCCAAATATAAATTGACATATATGATCATATAGGCAATTAACATATATGAGTACTCCCATACATGTGATCATATATGCTCATGTAAGTAATGGACATATAGGATTATTCTAGCATATGTTTAGATATATGTACATATAAGCAATTAACATATTTCAATCAGGAGAGGCCAGTTGGTAGGATTAGACAAACTTTATTTAGCAATCGGCGTGCATGGCAAATGCTTTGGCGCTTGACTCCATTGGCCAGTGGCGCTGCTCTTGAGGCAGAGGAGGGCGCCTGCATGGGCTAGGAGATCCCCCCCCCGTGGGGGATCGGGAGTCAAGACTCGTTGGTGGTGGACTGGGGAGGTGGGTGGGGCAAAACAACGCTTCGGAGGCCGGCTTCAAGGGAGATGGACTGCCGTGGGCTGCTGCTGCTATGATCGGCCAGAGAGAGAGAGAGGTGACGTAGAACCCTTGCTATATATATGAGGATTAACTGACGTCATGTTTGACGTCATAGCAGACGTCATACTAGGATTTTTGACCACGTTGAGATCGGATTACGCGTGAGTGGCCTTCTGCTTGAACTATGGTCTGGAGACCTCACTTCAATCAGGAGAGGCCAGTTGGTAGGATTAGACAAACTTTATTTAGCAATCGGCGTGCATGGCAAATGCTTTGGCGCTTGACTCCATTGGCCAGTGGCGCTGCTCTTGAGGCAGAGGAGGGCGCCTGCATGGGCTAGGAGATCCCCCAAAAGGAAGATCTGATTACCGGAGGTTAATTGAGATCTGCAGGCGCCAGTAGTTGATTGCACTATTCCGGCCTTCAACCTTTTTAGCGACTTACAGCTATTTGCGGCTGGCACTCCCAACTCGGTCGGGCACCTCGCGATAGCGCTTCCCAGCTTGGCCTACCTGGCCGCCTTGGCGCTTCGCGATCGTACTTTCCGGCCTTCAACCTTTTTAGCGACTTACAGCTATTTGCGGCTGGCGCTCCCAACTTGGTCGGGCCTTCGATCTTGCTTTTCCTGCCTTCGACCTTTTTAGCGACTTACAGCTATTTGCGGCTGGCGCTCCCAACTCGGTCGGGCACCTCACGATAGCGCTTCCCAGCTTAGCCTACCTGGCCGCCTTGGCGCTTCACGATTGTACTTTTCCTGCCTTCGACCTTTTTAGCGACTTACAGCTATTTGCGGCTGGCGCTCCCAACTCGGTCGGGCACCTCGCGATAGCGCTTCCCAGCTTAGCCTACCTGGCCGCCTTGGCGCTTCACGATTGTACTTTTCCTGCCTTCGACCTTTTTAGCGACTTACAGCTATTTGCGGCTGGCGCTCCCAACTCGGTCGGGCACCTCGCGATAGCGCTTCCCAGCTTAGCCTACCTGGCCGCCTTGGCGCTTCGCGATTGTACTTTTCCGGCCTTCGACCTTTTTAGCGACTTACAGCTATTTGCGGCCGGCGCTCCCAACTCGGTCGGGCCTTCGATCTTGGTACATTAGAATTTAGCTTGGCGCTTCCCGGCTTGGCCTACTTGGCTGCCTTGGCGCGACTACCCTGACTTTCTGCTCTCTGCTCTCTCTTTCTCTTTCCCCCCCCAAAAATGAGCCGGGGAGTTTACTGCGCCTTGCTGGCGCCGTGCTTTCGGGGAGCCACCACCAACGAGACATTTTCTTCATCGGCACGGAAGTCCGGGACATTGTTTGTTGCCATGCTCACCGATTTAAGGGAGGAGGGTTCTTTGGGCCGCCAGTATGGCCGCCTGCTCCGGGCGGATGTAGCTGGAGAATGCCGATGACGACCAGCGGCCCATTTGCTGGAGGGAGGCGGAGGACACTCCTTGCTCGGCGGCCGAGGTGGCCGCTCCGATCCTGAAGGAGTGGCTGGAGTAGTTCTTTGTCGGGAGGTTGCATTGCTGGAGCGTCTGCTTGAGGTGCAGGGTGAACCAGGATCTTGTCATGTGGTGACAAGGTGCGATGAGGAACAGGGGGGCCGAGGGGCCGGTCCGAGGCCTGAGCCTGACGTAGTGAGCCATGGACGAGAAGGGGCAGAAGGGGGAATTGTTCCGGGTGATGACGATGGAGCATGCCCCGCCTGCTTTGGCGTGTTTGAGGGCGATGCTGTAGTGGTCGGGGTAAAACTTTAGGTCGGCCAGGGTCACGTCCCGTGCGGGGTCGAACGTTGTGGGGGAAGTGAACTCGCTGACCCTGAGGAATCCGTAAAAGGCTAGGGAAAATACGCATTCTAGGAGGGCATTTATTAGTGGTGAGGGGCTGGCCTCTCTCGAGCGGGTCAGCAGCTGCCGCAGCACGGGGAGGGTGATGGGACGCCTGGCGTCTGGGGCGGAGGGGAAGGCCTTGGTAATCCCTTTTAGCAGGGACTTGATGATGGCGGAGGAGAACAGGCTGGGGAACGCGGGGTCGTATTGCCTTGCGTGGAACTGGATCCCCGCCACTAGGCTGCGGATGTAGCGGGGGCGCAGGCGTCGGGTGGTTGCGCAGAAGGTAATGAAGGCGCATACCGTGGGGAGCAGGACCGGGTAGGTGGGAAGGTCCACTGAGACGCAGAACGAAGCGAATGACCGCCAGGCCGAATCGTAGGCTTTGACCGTGGAACTGGCCAGGCCATTCCTGATGAGGAGTTGGGCAGTGTGGAGTAGATTGGTGAGAAGGGGATTGTGGTGGTGAGGGGGCAGGACGGGGAAGGGCTGGCTTACGAGAGGGTGAGGGTGGAGAATGGGGGAATCGGTGTTGGAGATGGGTCGGCCTCGGGGCAGAGTCTGCGGAACGCCTGAAAATTGAAACGGGAGAGATGGTCAGCAAGGATATTAGAGTGACCGGGGAGGTGCTGGGCTACTATAATGAAGTTATGGGCGACTGAGAGCCAGGTCAGGCGCCGCACGAAAGGCATGATATCCGGGGATGCTGAACGCCCCTTATTGACTATGTCAACCACCGCTGCGTTGTCGCATTTTACGGCTATCCGTTTCCTTGCCCAGAGACTTCCCCACAGGTGACATGCGACCACTATTGGGTAGATTTCGTACAGCGCGGAGGACTGGTCCAGCCCGGCGAACTGCCGCGGCCATGGGCCGGTGAACCACCAGGCTCCGAAAAGCCCCCCGAAGCCCGCGGACGGGGCCGCGTCTGTAAAAAATTTCAGGTCGTTGGCCGACGAGACGACGTCCTCGTAGAAGAAGGAAACCCCGTTCCAGTCCGATAACAGGTGAGACCAGAACCGGAGGTCGGACCGGCAGCCCCCGTCGAGGGTGACCGGGTCGAGGAGCCCGGGGACTGAGGACGCCAAGTCGAGCAGCCTAGAAATGAATGAGCGGCCCTGGGGAATTATGCGCATGGCGAAATGTAAGTGGCCGAGGAGGGACAGGAGCTCCCGTTTGGTGACGTGGGTGGCGGACGTATGAGCCTGGGCGATTTCACGGATCCGGGTGAGCTTCTCGAGGGGGAGAGAGGCTTGCATGAGCTCGGAGTCGAGGTTGATGCCCAGGAATTCGAGTGATGACGCAGGGCCGGCGGTTTTCTCCTCTGCTAGAGGCACGCCTAGCCTTCGGAACACCCCCTTCAGTTTAATTAGGGAGGCCGAGGGGACCGACGGGGGGTCCACCAGCAGAAAATCGTCCAGCATGTGGAGCACGGCGGGGAGACGCTCGTTGTTCAGCAGGATCCAGCATAACGCTTCTGATAGGGAGTTGAAGATGGCGGGGCTGCTCCTGCAGCCGAACGTGAGCCTGACGGCGAAGTAGAACCTCGACTCCCATTTGATTCCGAACAGCGGCCATTGGGAGGGATGGATTGGCATGACTTTGAAGGCGTCCGAGATGTCGGCCTTAGAGAGCTGGGCGCCTCTCCCCGCAAACTTAATAAGGAGGATGGCGTGGTCTACTGTGGCGTAGTGGAGGGAGAAGGGTTCGGGGGGAATTAGGCTATTTATGCTGGAGGTGGGGCCGTGCCGGGGTGCCGAGAGGTCGATTATCATTCTTTTCTTGCCGGAATATTTGCGCGTGGCGATGCCTATTGGGCTTGTCCGGAACACCGGGAAGGGGGGGGCCTTGAAGGGGCCGATTAGGAATCCCTTGGATAGTTCTTTGGCGAGAAGTTGGGAGACTACTTCGGGTTCCTTGAGGGCGGATTGCAAATTTTTTGATATGTGGGGGGCCAGGGGGGGGTTGACTACGCCTATCCTGAACCCCTGGGAGAGGCCTGACAGCAGGTAGTCGACGAAAGGGCGGTTGGGGTGAAGGGACAGCTCCTGTGTTATGGCTGGGACGTCGATGGGGGTGGAGGGGTGGCGTTTTAGTATTGCCGAAAGCCCGGTCTCTCCCTCTTGAGGGTCGGCTTTGGGGGGCGGTACCTTCGCGGGCAGGTGGAGCGGGGGTGGGCGTCCCCGCAGGAGCTACATGAGTGCAGGAAGGAACAGTTAGGGACCGTGCACACGTTCTCGTTGAAATATTTGCAGAACGTGTTGAGGCCGGTGTTACGCACCTGGTTGCCTGCCTGGGAGGACCCGCTGGTGCCGGGCGCCTGGGAGGGGGCGGCGCCGGATTGAAAGGCCGCCTTTGGGCAGAATTGTGCGGAGTGCCCCGGTTCGCCGCATGAGTAGCAGGTGTTCGCCGGCCGCCCGCTAACCAGCTTCATGAATATCTGCGTGTCCATGACGGACCAGTCGAGCCGCCTATTTGCCCGAGTGATCATCAGGGCGGCTTTAGCAGAGAATGCTTTATGATATTGGTAAAATAGTTTACCGTGGCTGGAGTAGAGATCCGCTATTAGCGCTAGATATTTGTCTAGCTCATGGCGGCGCTCTGGATACACTTCACAGATCACGTCACGGTAGACGCCGAACGTGTTCAGGAAGTCACATAAGGACAGGTCTTTGGGCAGGCGGGGGTCGGACGACTTTAAATAAACAGGGCCATCTGGGTCACCCGTAGCCTTCCTTTTACACTCGGGAGATGGCAGGAGTATGCTAACTAAATTGATGTCTCTGCCCTTTAAAATCTCGGACCTTAGCCTGGGCGAAATATCAGCACAGGGAGAAACAAAAGACATACCGAATGGGCTGGCAGGCAAAGCGGACGCCAGAGTGTTCATCTGGGCGGGTTGGGTGGTGGTGGGGAGCATATCAGCTTGCTGCATGGGCGGGGGTAGGATCGGCTGCTGCGCCGGGGTTTCCAGGGCGCTCAGACGGGCTTCTACTGCTCTGCTTGCATCTAGCAGAGACAGCAGGATGGCTCTTGACGACCCCTGTCGGCTCGGCGGAGCTACGGATGGGGCCGCTTCCGCTTCCGGGGCGGCGGCCTGGAGGTCAGTGCGACCGGGAGGGACGAGGCGTCTCGCGGCGGCCCCGCGGCCTGCGTTTCCCCGGCGGCTCCCGGCTCTCGGGGCGGCTGCTGGTGTTCGCCCGCGGCCTCTCGCGCGTCCGCGCCGAGCGGCCTCTCCTTCCGGCACGCTCGCACGCGTACTTGGGCGTCCACGGGCCGTCGCAGTGGCGCGCCCCGTGCCACGGGAACGCGTGCTGGGCCTTCTCGTTGGGGCTATGCTAGCAGCCTGTGCAGCCTGTGGTCCAGCCACTTCGCCAGCGTCTTCATCAGAAGACTCGGAAAGCAGGTACGCTCCGTGGCCGGTCCGGAACAGGGAAGCGATGTCTAAGCTGTCGTCGCTGTCCGTGGACAGCCCTGGCTCGGAACTCGACATACCGGAATGGAGTGGGGAGCGTTGAAATCTGCGGTGAATATCCACGGGTGGAGAAGGCTTGAGGATGCTGATTCGGTCTGCAGATGTGGAGCAAAACAACGCTTCGGAGGCCGGCTTCAAGGGAGATGGACTGCCGTGGGCTGCTGCTGCTATGATCGGCCAGAGAGAGAGAGAGGTGACGTAGAACCCTTGCTATATATATGAGGATTAACTGACGTCATGTTTGACGTCATAGCAGACGTCATACTAGGATTTTTGACGACGTTGAGATCGGATTACGCGTGAGTGGCCTTCTGCTTGAACTATGGTCTGGAGACCTCACAAGAATATTTCTACATATTTCCGCATATATGCAAATACAAGCAACACACATATATGTTATTCTCTTGCATATCAATATATGTGTGCATATGAGCATTAAACATATATGATTATTATTACGTATGTCAACATATATGCTCATATAATCAATTAACATATGCGGATGTTCGCATACATGTAATCATATATGTTTGTGTAAGCATTGAACATATAGGGTTAAACTTACGTATGTCTACACATATGTGCATATCAGCAATTAACATATAAGAATTTACTTACATATGTAAGCATGTATGCTCATATAAGCAATTAACATATATGAGTATTCTCATACATGTGATCATATGTTAATGCAAGTAATGGACATACAGGGTCATTCTTGCATATGTTTAGATATATGTACATATAAGCAATTAACATATAAGAATATTTCTACATATTTCCACATATATGCAAATGCAAGCAACACACATATATGTTATTCTCTTGCATATCAAAATATGTGTGCATATGAGCATTAAACATATATGATTATTATTACGTATGTCAACATATATGCTCATATAATCAATTCACATATGCGGATGTTCGCATACATGTAATTATATATGTTTGTGTAAGCATTGAACATATAGGGTTAAACTTACATATGTCTACATATATGTGCATATCAGCAATTACCATATAAGAATTTACTTACATATGTAAGCATGTATGCTCATATAAGCAATTAACATATATGAGTACTCCCATACATGTGATCATATATGCTCATGTAAGTAATGGACATATAGGGTTATTCTTGCATATGTTTAGATATATGTACATATAAGCAATTAACATATAAGAATATTTCTACATATTTCCGCATATATGCAAATACAAGCAACACACATATATGTTATTCTCTTGCATATCAAAATATGTGTGCATATAAGCATTACACATATATGATTATTATTACGTATGTCAACATATATGCTCATATAATCAATTAACATATGCGGATGTTCGCATACATGTAATCATATATGTTTGTGTAAGCATTGAACATATAGGGTTAAACTTACATATGTCTACACATATGTGCATATCAGCAATTAACATATAAGAATGTACTTACATATGTAAGCATGTATGCTCATATAAGCAATTAACATATATGAGTATTCTCATACATGTGATCATATATGTGCATGCAAGTAATGGCATACAGGGTTATTCTTGCATATGTTTAGATATATGTACATATAAGCAATTAACATATACGAATATTTCTACATATTTCCGCATATATGCAAATACAAGCAACACACATATATGTTATTCTCTTGCATATCAAAATATGTGTGCATATAAGCATTAAACATATATGATTATTACGTATGTCAACATATATGCTCATATAATCAATTAACATATGCGGATGTTCGCATACATGTAATCATATATGTTTGTGTAAGCATTGAACATATAGGGTTAAACTTACATATGTCTACACATATGTGCATATCAGCAATTAACATATAAGAATTTACTTACATATGTAAGCATGTATGCTCATATAAGCAATTAACATATATGAGTATTCTCATACATGTGATCATATATGTGCATGCAAGTAATGGACATACAGGGTTATTATTGCATATGTTTAGATATATGTACATATAAGCAATTAACATATAAGAATATTTCTACATATTTTCGCATATATGCAAATGCAAGCAACACACATATATGTTATTCTCTTGCATATCAAAATATGTGTGCATATAAGCATTAAACATATATGATTATTATTACGTATGTCAACATATATGCTCATATAATCAATTAACATATGCGGATGTTCGCATACATGTAATCATATATCGTCGCTGTCGGGCCAGGACCTCGAATGTCACTTTTTTCACTTTTTTATTTTTTGTCATGAATCAATGCCATTGGTCACCCTTCACGTCTCTGTGTGGTTTTTAACAAATGCAACCAATGGAAAAGCATTAAAACGAGCTTGTGAGTAAATCTCGTAACGCCATTCGCCCTCAATCTGTCAGTCAAACCTCGAAATTCCCCCCCTACCTCCGTGTGTACCCCCCCACGCAGGACACTAAACCCGGAAAAGACACACAGCAGACGCGCTGTGTATTTCTCATATCGTTTTGACTAATCCTGGCTTCCTCTGACGTTAATATATCAATCAAATGTTTTCCAGTTATTCCTAGGCTGCAAACTTGTTTTAACATGCAAATCGGAGTGCTTTCTGACGAGAATAAAGTAACGTTAACGTTACGTTATGTCAGACTATTTCTCACCCCATGCGAAAGCCCCCATTCGGCCATGAGGCGAGGAGGGCTGCTGCTGCTGCTACGCGCGCCCCCGCGGCTTGGAGCTTGGGGGCTCGTGCATGAGTATGCGACTCTCTCCCGCTTGACTGGCCGTGAGAAAGCGCTTCCAAGTCGGACTGATAATATAAACAACATCATTTGAGCTTATCCAGGTAAGATATTTATAAAGTAATGACACATTCAGCGGGAAACTAACTATAATTAAGACATGTGCCAACTTGGACGACATTTGGTCCAGTAGTTTAAGAGCAAACAGGTTTTTTTTACTTCCTGAAAAGTGTCTGTTTTGGAGATTCGAGGTCCTGGAACGACAGCAGCGATATGTTTGTGTAAGCATTGAACATATAGGGTTAAACTTACATATGTCTACATATATGTGCATATCAGCAATTACCATATAAGAATTTACTTACATATGTAAGTATGTATGCTCATATAAGCAATTAACATATATGAGTATTGTCATACATGTGATCATATATGTTCATGCAAGTAATGGACATACAGGGTTATTCTATTATGTTTAGATATATGTACACATAAGCAATTAACATATAAGAATGTTTCTACATATTTCTGCGTATATGCAAATACAAGCAACACACATATATGTTATTCTCTTGCATATCAAAATATGTGTGCATTTAAGCATTAAACATATATGATTATTATTACGTATGTCAACATATATGCTCATATAATCAATTAACATATGCGGATGTTCGCATACATGTAATCATATATGTTTGTGTAAGCATTAAACATATATGGTTAAACTTACATATGTCTACACATATGTGCATATCAGCAATTAACATATAAGAATTTACTTACATATGTAAGCATGTATGCTCATATAAGCAATTAACATATGAGTATTCTCATACAAGTGATTAATATGTCCATGCAAGTAATGGACATACAGGGTTATTCTTGCATATGTTTATATATATGTACATATAAGCAATTAACATATAAGAATATTTCTACATATTTCCGCATATATGCAAATACAAGCAACACACATATCTGTTATTCTCTTGCATATCAAAATATGTGTGCATATAAGCATTAAACATATATGATCATTATTACGTATGTCAACATATATGCTCATATAATCAATTAACATATGCGGATGTTCGCATACATGTGAGGTCTCTAGACCATAGTTCAAGCAGAAGGCCATTCGTGCATAATCTAATCCGATCACCCCTGACGTCAATCAAGTTCTAGTATGACGTGGTCAGTCAAAGTCTTAGTATGACGTCCGTAATGACGTCAGATATGACGTCAGTTAATTCTCATATATATAGCAAGGGTTCTACGTCACCTCTCTCTCTCTGGCCGATCATAACAGCAGCAGCTTCACAGCAGTCCATCTCCCTTGAGCCCTCCTCCGGAGCGTTGTTTGCACCATATCCGGAGACCGAATCAGCACCCTCAAGCCTTCTCTACCCGTGGAAATCCAACGCAGATATTCCCCGCATATTCCTCAACGCTTCCCACTCCATTCCCGGCATGTCGAGCTCCGAGCCAGAGCAGTCCATGGACAGCGACAGCAGCTCAGCCAACGAGACCCCGTTCCAGATCGGCCACGGTGCGTTCTTGCTTTCCGAGACGTCTGATGAAGACGTTGGCGAAGCGGCCGGACCACAGGCCGCCAACGCAGCCACGATGAAAAGGCCCGGCGCGCGTTCCCGTGGCACGGGGCGCGCCACTGCGACGGCCCTTGGAAGGAAAGCAGATGACGAAGTGCCGCGTGCGCCCGGTCGCCCAAGAACGCGTGCGAGCGTGCCAGAGGGGGAGGCCGCTCGGCGTGGACGTGCGAGAGGCCGCGGACGAAGATCAGCAGAGGCAGCCGCTCCGAGAGCGGGGAGACGCCGGGGAAATACAGGCCGTGGGGCCAGCGCGAGACGCCATGTCCTTCCTGGCCGCACTGACCTCCAGGCCGCCGCCCCGGAAGCGGAAACGGCACCATTCGCAGCTCCGCCGAGCCGACAGGGGTCGTCAAGAGCCATTCTGCTGTCCCTGCTAGATGCTAGCAGATCAGTGGATGCTCGTCTGAGGGCCCTGGAAACCCCCCCCCCCCCTTTCCCCCCACGTTCGCCACAGCCCAGCCAGTGCAGCAGCCGATCCCGCCCCCGCCCACGCAGCAAGCCGACGTGCTCCTCACCACCGCCCAACCCGCCCAGATGAACACCCTGGCGTCCGCCACGCCCGCCATCTCATTTGGTATGCCTTTTGTTTCTCCCTGTGCCGATGTGTCTCCCAGGTTGAGATCCCAGATTTTGAAGGGCAGAGACATCAATTTAGTTAGCATACTCCTGCGCCCACCCCCGCTCCCGCTGCCCGCAAAGGACCCGCCCCCCACCAAACAAGAAATATTGATTTACATTGCTTTGAAAACACCACATGTACTGTAGGTGTCCCTCGTGTTTGATTAAATAAAGCGAGTTGATCGACAATCTACCTGGTCTGCGATCCGATCATCCCATCTTTAAACGCCCACTAATAACAATAGTAATAACACAAAAAAGGGCCAAGCCGGGAACCCCTAAGCCACTAAGTCACCAACCCCTAAGTCATCCCCTAAGCCACCAAGTCACCAACCCCTAAGTCATCCCCTAAGCCACTAAGTCACCAACCCCTAAGTCATCCCCTAAGCCACTAAGTCACCAACCCTAAGTCATCCAAGTCCAGCGCCAAGTCGGGAAGTCACTAAGTCACCGAGGCCAAGCTGGGAACCCCTAAGCCACTAAGTCACCAACCCCTAAGCCACCAAGTCACCAACCCCTAAGTCATCCACTAAGCCACTAAGTCACCAACCCCTAAGCCACCAAGTCACCAACCCCTAAGTCATCCCCCAAGCCACTAAGTCACCAACCCCTAAGTCACCCCCTAAGCCACTAAGTCACCAACCCCTAAGTCATCCCCTAAGCCACTAAGTCACCAACCCCTAAGTCATCCCCTAAGCCACTAAGTCACCAACCCCTAAGCCATCCCCTAAGCCACTAAGTCACCAACCCCTAAGCCATCCCCTAAGCCACCAAGTCACCAACCCCTAAGCCATCCCCTAAGCCACTAAGTCACCAACCCCTAAGTCACCCCTAAGCCACTAAGTCACCAACCCCTAAGTCATCCCCTAAGCCACTAAGTCACCAACCCCCCTAAGCCACTAAGTCACCAACCCCTAAGCCATCCCCTAAGCCACCAAGTCACCAACCCCTAAGTTCATCCCCCAAGCCACTAAGTCACCAACCCCTAAGTCACCCCCTAAGCCACTAAGTCACCAACCCCCCTAAGCCACTAAGTCACCAACCCCTAAGCCATCCGCTAAGCCACCAAGTCACCAACCCCTAAGTTCATCCCCCAAGCCACTAAGTCACCAACCCCTAAGTCACCCCCTAAGCCACTAAGTCACCAACCCCTAAGCCACCAAGTCACCAACCCCTAAGTCATCCCCCAAGCCACTAAGTCACCAACCCCTAAGTCACCCCCTAAGCCACTAAGTCACCAGCCCCTAAGCCACCAAGTCACCAACCCCTAAGCCATCCCCCAAGCCACTAAGTCACCAACCCCTAAATCACCCCCTAAGCCACTAAGTCACCAACCCCTAAGTCATCCCCTAAGCCACTAAGTCACCAACCCCTAAGTCATCCCCTAAGCCACTAAGTCACCAACCCCTAAGCCATCCCCTAAGTCACTAAGTCACCTACCCCTAAGTCACTAAGTCACCAACCCCTAAGTCATCCTAACTCCTGGAAACAATCTACTCCCCATGGCTCGCTACATCAGGCTCAGGCCTCAGACTGGCCCCGAAGCCACTAAGTCACCCAGGCCAAGTCGGGTCACCAACCCCTAAGTCATCCAAGTCCAGCGCCCAGTCGGGAAATCTCTAAGTCACCCAGGCCAAGTTGGGAACCCCTAAGTCACTAAGTCACCAACCCCTAAGTCATCCAGCACCTCAAGAGGACGCTCCAGCTGGTCTTCATCAGCTCTCCAGCTACACCCGCCCGGAGCAGGCGGCCATACCGCGGCCCAAAGAACCCTCCTTCCTCAATCGGCGAGCATGGCAACAAACAGTGTCCCGGGCTCCGTGCCAAAATGTCTCGTTGGTGGTGGCTCCCCGAAAAGCACAGCGCCCAGTAGGCGCAGTAAATCTCCCGGATCATTTTTGGGGGAGAGAGAGAGTCGAGAGAGAGAGTCAGGGTCAGTCAGAAGGCCAAGTCATGCGGCGCGCAAGGCCCGACCGAGCTGGGAAGCGCCAGCCGCAACGCAAGTAGGGGGGTCAAGATCGAAGGCCCGACCGAGTTGGGAAGCGCCAGCCGCAAGTAGCCATAAGTCGTTAAAAGGTCGAAGGCCAGAAAAGTACAATCAACTACCGGTGCCCGCAGATCTCAATTAACCTCCGGTAATCAGATCTTCCTTTTGGGGGATCTCCTAGCCTAAGCAGATGCCCTCCTCTTGCCTCAAGAGCAGCGCCACTGGCTAATGGAGTCATGCGCCAAAGCATTTGCCATGCATGCCGATTGCTAAATAAAGTTTGTTAAATCCTACGAACTGGCCTCTCATGATTGAAGTGAGGTCTCTAGACCATAGTTCAAGCAGAAGGCCATTCGTGCATAATCTAATCCGATCACCCCTGACGTCAATCAAGTTCTAGTATGACGTGATCAGTCAAAGTCTTAGTATGACGTCCGTAATGACGTCAGATATGACGTCAGTTAATTCTCATATATATAGCAAGGGTTCTACGTCACCTCTCTCTCTCTGGCCGATCATAACAGCAGCAGCTTCACAGCAGTCCATCTCCCTTGAGCCCTCCTCCGGAGCGTTGTTTTGCCCCACCCACCTCCCCAGTCCGCCACCAACGAGTCGTGACTCCTGATCCCCCACGGGGGGGGGATCTCCTAGCCTAAGCAGATGCCCTCCTCTTGCCTCAAGAGCAGCGCCACTGGCTAATGGAGTCATGCGCCAAAGCATTTGCCATGCATGCCGATTGCTAAATAAAGTTTGTTAAATCCTACGAACTGGCCTCTCATGATTGAAGTAATCATATATGTTTGTGTAAGCATTGAACATATAGGGTTAAACTTACATATGTCTACGTATATGTGCATATCAGCAATTAACATATAAGAATTTACTTACATATGTAAGCATGTATGCTCATATAAGCAATTAACATATATGAGTATTCTCATACATGTGATCATATATGTTCATACAAGTAATGGACATACAGGGTTATTCTTGCATATGTTTAGATATATGTACATATAAGCAATTAACATATAAGAATATTTCTACATATTTCCGCATATATGCAAATACAAGCAACACACATATATGTTATTCTCTTGCATATCAAAATATGTGTGCATATAAGCATTAAACATATATGATCATTATTACGTATGTCAACATATATGCTCATATAATCAATTAACATATGCGGATGTTCGCATACATGTAATCATATATGTTTGTGTAAGCATTGAACATATAGGGTTAAACTTACATATGTCTACATATATGTGCATATCAGCAATTAACATATAAGAATTTACTTACATATGCAAGCATGTTTGCTCATATAAGCAATTAACATATGAGTATTCTCATACATGTGATCATATATGTTCATACAAGTAATGGACATACAGGGTTATTCTCGCATATGTTTAGATATATGTACATATAAGCAATTAACATATAAGAATATTTCTACATATTTCCGCATATATGCAAATACAAGCAACACACATATATGTTATTCTCTTCCATATCAAAATATGTGTTCGTATAAGCATTAAACATATATGATTACTATTATGTATGTCAACATATATGCTCATATAATCAGTTAACATATGCGGATATTCTCATACATGTAATCATATATGTTTGTGTACGCATTGAACATATAGGGTTAAACTTACATATGTCTACATATATGTGTATATCAGCAATTAACATAGAAGACTTTACTTACATATGTCAGCAGGTATGCTCATATAAGCAATTAACATATATGAGTATTCTCATACATGTGATCATCTATGTTCATGTAAGTAACCCAGGGTGCAGCAGAGAGACTGGTTGGAGGGGGCGTGAACATTTCTCCAGAATTTGCATGGAAGTCCCATGATGCATTTGGGGCAGAGATTAGGGATCTAATATGGTTAATAACTCCACAGGATTTAATTTATGAAGCTTTTAAATTATATATTTGGAATCAGCTTTACGATGAGCTTCTAAATCATATATAATATATAATGTTTACACTAAAACCATAATATAGACTATGGGGCATTTTAATGACTCCACTGTCAAAAAACCCTTATTTTTAAATCTCATGCACACTGGACAAACCTTGAAAATATCCAGTAGTGCTGGAAGTCTTGCACAAAACTAACCATTTTTATGGTGGGTTTCACTTCTGAGATGTTGTTCAATCAAAAATAATTTGGAAAATTATATTTCTTTTAATTAAGAGATATGTGTTTTGATTCCATACATGTTCATATATTGTGATATATATGCACATATATCCTGGATATATAGGTGGATATATGTCGAAATAGAGATAAATACATACAGTTATACACAGGTAATAGTCATATATGTTCATATAAAATAAAACATATATGTATGTATAGTTATTATTCATATATAGTTTTATATGTATTAACCATATATGCCCGTATAGTGTCAATGCATACAAATGTACATATAATGAATTGCCATATGTGTCCATATACAATCTATACATGTATGCACATATATAATTATATAGGACAAACATATATGGACCACATATGAAACGTTCCAATTCCATACATGTTCATATATTGTGATATATATGCACATATATGCACATCTATCCTGGATATATAGGTGGATAGATGTCGAATACAGATAAATACATACAGTTATACACAGGTAATAGTCATATATGTTCATATAAAATAAAACATATGTATGTATAGTTATTATTCATATATAGTTATATATGTATTAACCATATATGCCCGTATACTGTCAATGCATACAAATGTACATATAATGAATTGCCATATGTGTCCATATACAATCTATACATGTATGCACATATATAATTATAAAGGACAAACATATATGGACCATATATGAAACGTTCCAATTCCATACATGTTCATATATTGTGATATATATGCACATATATGCACGCATATCCTGGATATATAGGTGGATATATGTCGAATACAGGTAAATACATACAGTTATACACAGGTAATAGTCATATATGTTCATATAAAATAAAACATATATGTATGTATAGTTATTATTCATATATAGTTTTATATGTATTAAGCATATATGTCCGTATAGTGTCAATGCATACAAATGTACATATAATTAATTACCATATGTGTCCATATACAATCTATACATGTATGCACATATATAATTATATAGGACTAACATATATGGACCATATATGAAACGTTCCAATTCCATACATGTTCATATATTGTGATACATATGCACATATATGCACATATATCCTGGATATATATGTGGATATATGTCGAAAACTTATATGAACATATACTACATGTATGTTTACTACATATATGTGTATATATGCCTCTTCCGTATGGGACACACACATACACACACGCCTTCACACACACACACACACACACACACGCATGCACGCACGCACACGCACACACACACACACACACACACACACACACACACACACACACACACACACACACACACACACACACACATTATTGTCCAAAGGCCTCCTAATGTAAAGTCATGGTTTTCCACTCCTGATCTGTCAGAATAGGGCCCACTGACTCATACTACCATGCAGCTATCTGTGACCATAAAGTAGATTTTGGGACATCACAGGGAATCAGAGGCATTTTGCACTTTAAAATATGTGACAGGGACTGGTGTTTTGGTAGGCCACTTTTTTTTTTTTTTTTTTTTACAGATTATAAAAGTGACGATTGTAGATGTCATACATTGAAATCTGAAAATAGTTGAAGAAGATAATTATGCTTATTTGAATGTTCATAGTTCATACTCATACATACAGAAAATTACCCTGAAAGTTGGATTGGTTTGGTTTGGTTTGCAAACTAAGTATTTAGTGATCCTACAACTGTTGTTTTTACGAGTGTGTTCTTTAACATCTAAACTTGCGTAAAACAACCTTTTATGTTGATTTGTCCGATTTCATGGTTACTTGACCAGACCCACTCACATATGTTTTTTAGGCCTAGAATAATGTGTTTGCAACTTGTAATTAATTGTTAATTGTTTATACAGGTGTTTTTTTTATGTTTAGTTTAGTTTAGTTTATTTAGTTTATTTTGAACATGTTGTTAAAAAAAGACAAATAAAAACATGTACATTTAAGTACATTCAAGAAACAAAACAAACAAAATCAAATGATCTGTGATGTGTTAATCTCACACAGTTTTTTTTTTAATGTTAATCTCACTTTTGTATTTGAAAAACTGTTGCTAGATTAGAGAATGGCGTGTGTTAGTTAAGACAATTTCACAATTTGTGTAGCCTTCAGTGGTCTACCTGCATACTATTTAATTTGCACCATGACTTGCATTCAGTTGGATTTATTCTGTTCATGGGACATTTGGTCAGGACATATGGCTGCTGGCATCACTGTAATAAACACATCAACAAGATAAAAGTGACCCCATCCCGTCTGAAGTCCTGTCCACACAAACAGAAACTTTTCCATGCCGTGTTAAAACGAGAAACCATGTGACACTGTTGTAAATGTGAAAATCTCTACAACTAGAAACCAAAGTGCCTTGTACAGTCATAGTTGAAAATAATGGAAGTTCCGCACTTTGGGCTAAAGTATCATATTTACTCTCCATATGACATGAAATGGGCAGTTTCATTCCAAAATGCTACAGTATACTGTACCACACAAGTTGGCAATTTGAACGTTTCAGGTTAATGAACCCATTCAATTTAGACTAGATGTGTCCTAATGTTTTATGAAATGACACCATTGTAAATTATTCATGACATCAGATGTATTGTAGTAGTTGACCAATTATTTCTGTACAATATCCATTTAGGGGGAAGAGCAGATACCAGATGTTCACTACTCAATAGGTAAAATGACACTAGCTTCTAATTGAATTCCTCAAGACAGTTAATAACTTCAATAAGATTCAATATTGAGCTTTATTTTCATGGCAGGTAACATTTGGCTAACCTTGCGAGGCAGCTGGATTTGTGTGAGACCAAGATCACGATTACGAAATCCATCTTGCCACGCTCCAATTTATTGCTTTGAATCCGAGCGACAATCAGCGTCCGAGGAAGAAGGAGGCGGTCCTACATGGTTCAAGTTAGCTCGTGATAGACAGATGGTTCATCCAATCACCTGTCAAGTATTTTTTGAAAGCGTCTGCCCTTTTTAACCGGTTTCGAAAATCCAGTAACCAGGTGGTTCTGTGAAACGGATCATCTGGCAGCATCAGGTTAACATTTGGCAGAGTTTGGATTTTCTTTCTTTCTTTCTTTCTTTCTTTCTTTCTTTCTTTCTTTCTTTCTTTCTTTCTTTCTTTTTCTTCTTCATTTTTTTCTTCATTCTTCATAGATTCATTTAATTGGGAGTCTGAAAGCGTGGTTTGAATAAATGATAAAGCGTGTACCTGTTGACTGGTGGAGAGTGTCATTGCTGCAGAGTGCCAAGACCACAAATATGAATAAATGATAGGCGGAAGGTCGGATTACATGCTGGATTAGTACAACTTCACAGTCTATTAACCAGCAAAAGTACTGTGAGTACATGGCTACACTTAAACCATGCTGCTGTAACCTCGTTAAGCACAATATGAATGAACGAGACTCTCCCACAGGATTACCGTGTATTAAATTACTTTTCCATAAACTGATACACACTGGACGACCGTTGAGAAGTCGTGTTACTGTTTGTCTGCCAGTGAAGCAGCAAAGAGGACTCTTTTCATTCAGACAAACCGGACAAACCGCGCTCCATTCAGTTTCTCTCCGCTCGTTTGTGTTCTGCTCCTCAAACTGTTTAGAAGAGCAGATGTTCATTTGAGGCGGCGTGCACGGAACAGCTTATTTGTCGTGGTTTTACAAGAACACGCCACGACACAAGTTCAAATGGATCCAGGGAAGCAATGGTCTGGAAACGGAACAACAATCTGAAGTGTCTGGAAACTATAATGAAGCATCACATGGTGCTGATTGCTGGGCTTTAATGTGGGCAAACAAGAGTTGAAAGAGAGCCATAAAGAGCCCAATGAATAGATCATCTATCTCTCTGATGGGACTCTTGACAAACGAGGGGCTTTAGAAGTTTACTACATCCAAAACGCCCTCTCTCTTTTGGCTAGTATTGTCCCGAAAGGCCTCACCTAATGGCGTTTAATGTATAGATTTCTCCAACAACATATGCCTGACTGTTACATATAAGATTCAGTGTTCAAGCTTTCCTATTGTGGCCTCTTCATACATTCTATAGCCGTCTGGTCCCGTGCAACGTGGAGGAGCGAGGGTTAATCAGCTCTAACACACTAATTGGCAAAGACTGTGCTTTTCCCATGACCTCTCTACACCCATTATTAGCCATATTGTTCTGGAAAACAGAATTATCATATAGCCTGCACAAACATTACAATGACTATAAGCTTTGACAAAATAAATTGCACAGCAAGTGACCCAACCCGCCAATGAACTTTGACTTGTTCCGAGAAATAAACAGAAACCATTAATTAATCCAACACAGGCCCGAGTAAAACATAAAACAAAGATGGAAATACTTGAGGATTATTCCAAGATCAAAAAGCCACCACTTGCAAACATTTCCACGTACTTTGATCAAAGTATTTAAATGATAACATGAGTGTACTTTTTCTATACTGTGTAAAGAAGAGTGTTAGAAACTGTGCTACCTACTGTATGGCTCAAAATTACTCCATTCATGATTTATGGATATTAAAGGCGCTGTAAGCGATTCTGGAGGAAGGATTGAGTCAACATGTTTCTCGTTGCCAAGTAGTCAAATACTTTGGGTTGGTGTATACTGACGCTTTAGGTTGATCCAGAATACCAACCCAAAGCATCAGTATTGGACTACTTGGGAATGTGAACCGTGACTCAATCCTCTATGTGGAGTTCTCTCTCCTGTTGGATGGGATACCAGAAACGTTTCTCTTGTTTACCGCAAAGCAGAGCTGTCAGAATGACCTGAAGGAATGGCAGCTCGAGCAGAGCGGCATCATGGAGCTGCAAGACGTCACATCTTGCAGCTCCATGATGCCGCCTGGGCAGGAGACCTGGACAAACTGAGGACCCTGCTGCAGGAAGAGCGCTTCAGAAGGTGGATCAATGAGGAAAGGTGGAAAGAGAAGTTACAGTGCTGGCTTGGGGACGCCCCTCTGGGAAGTTACAGATGCTGGCTTGGGGACCCCCCTCTGGGAAGTTACAGATGCTGGCTTGGGGACCCCCCTCTGGGAAGTTACAGATGCTGGCTTGGGGACCCCCCTCTGGGAAGTTACAGATGCTGGCTTGGGGACACCCCTCTGGGAAGTTACAGATGCTGGCTTGGGGACACCCCTCTGGGAAGTTACAGATGCTGACTTGGGGACACCCCTCTGGGGTGCCCAGCCAGCCAGGGCCACACTGCCTGTGGCCTGCCTGATCACCCAGGGAGCCCAGATAGACATACACAGTACCTCATTTCATCATACCAGGCCAAGAGATGAGTACAGTTAGTTAGTACAGTTACTTGTGTTACCAGCCTTTTTTTTAACACAAGTAACTACTTCTACTTAACTAAAGAACATGTGTACTTTTCCCATCTAATAATATTCTGGGACAGATGGTTTCCAGTGTAGAGCGGACGCCCCGTCGTTGTGTACAGTCCGCAGACGTCTCATTATGCAGTTATCTGTTCATAGAGATTAGCTGAACTGTCGTCTGGACCTAAAACACCAAAATATATCCATCCATCAACTCCATTCTTGCGTCAATCGGACTGTAAACAATGACAGCGGCGCACGGAAGCTGTAGTCTTGGCGTGGACTCTACCCAGCATGCACTCTACCCAGCATGTACTCTACCCAGCATCCACTCTACCCAGGAATATCAGTCATCTGTAACAGAAGTGTATTAGTCCTCAGATGTCAGGTGCCCAGATTGGTCAGGCACTTAATACAGACACAGACAGTCATCTGAATGGATACTTAGACCGCCAAGACAGGAACAATAGTCAGCCAGTCAGTCACTCATATGTACAGTCAGTCAGTCAGTCAGTCAGTCAGTCAGTCAGTCAGTCACTCAGTGATACAGACACAGTTGCAGGTCAGGTTGAGGTAAGAGGTGAGAGGTGAGAGAAAAGTTTTCCTTCCTTCATCTTCTCTTTTCCCTTCTTTCTTATATTGACAGAGTCACCATGATGTCACCTATTGGTTTTTGGACTCTCATTTTGAAGCCTAGACTCTGGCTTGAGTATGGGAGTGTGGTCATCAACATCTTGGGGTTGTTGCGCAGCTCCAACGAGATGGCGCGAGACCAGGGGTGTCCGAGCCGCAGCCCCACCTGCTATTGGTCTGTGATTGGCAAGCTGCGCGATCACTGGACAGGCGACCTGTCAATCATGCCCAAAACATACTCTTATCTCATTATCTTATCTATTTTACTCTAAACAGTATATACAAATTCACCCCCGTATAGTTGTCATGAAAGGTGAATTAGCTATAGAGACCAGGCTGTAAACATGTTTAATCACGTTGTAAATTCGGGCATTTTAACATGGGGGTGAAGTGAACGGAGAACGACTCCCTTTTGGAGCCAGCCTCAAGTGGCCATTCAAGGAACTACAGATTTTATCACTTCATCTGTCCAAGCTCGAGCTTGCCACCTGGTCTAAAATAATACATAAAATAAGTAATAAAAAAAGGTGAGTGAACTGCCCACTCTGTTTCAAAATAGAACAACTCAACCCAACAGCATTTAGAGACTACAGACGAGACTCGCACCTCGTTCCTCATGTTAGGCCTACCCCACCACCACCCCTCTCTGCCCACCCCACCCCACCCCACCCGCCTTAACCAGGGCAACTGAGAAGCATGCATAGCTAACGCCCCCGGGATTGTGTGAAGTCTTTTGTCTGGCCTACAGGCTCGCCGAGAAAACTTGATTGCCCCGGACTTTGGCATCACACCCGATCCAGAATCCATTTTTTTCCTGCAAAAGGACCCCGTTGCACATGGCTGACACGCATAATATGAAATGTATTCCCGGGCCGCGCCAGTTACAATTCATTTTAAACACGTTACCCCAGCGAAACAATAGGCAGCGGTCACGCTTGTTATCTGCTGATTTATTAGCGAGATGGAGAAAGGAAGAGCTGGCAGGCAGTGGTGACAGTTTGGTGAGAGGGCAAAAGGAGGTGGGTGGGGGAGGGGGGGGGGAGGGTACAGGGAGGGGTGGTTGGGGGGTGAGGATGGCGGTCCTGGACCGGGCCCACAACAGAATACATGCACTTAAAAATCACTTCTTTCACCGTTATTCCTTTGCCCTTCATAGGCTGGACAAAAGGATGAAAAAGTCCTGGCACCGAGCGATCCTTTCACTCAAAAGTTTGTCAGTTGTGTCATTGTGTTTGGAAAATGAGCCAATTTCCATAAGCGATTGAAAGGACAATGTATTAAACAAGCGTGCATGCCGAGTGACAATACGTGAGGGACAAAGGACTGTCCCAAGCTGTCTCGGTGTGGGCACTCCTCATGTTACAGTAAATAGCATTTTGATGTCACATGTTAAGATCACGACGACGGTGAGAAATCACTGCGTGGATTTCTCTTTAGAGGAAAACACATTTTTCTTCAGTAAACATGTTCACAAACTACTGTAAATGGTACATGCTAATTTGACCCATGGCCACGTCCTCAGGCAAAACAGATTAACTGTGCAATGACACAGCATCACAATCCCTAGGAAATGTACACACATTTGCTTTTATGGCATTGGTGAAGAGACAACTACATTGGCACAACTAGTACTGTACATACTGAGATGACTACTACAGTGGCACAACTAGTACTGTACATACTGATATGACTACTACAGTGGCACAACTAGTACTGTACATACTGATATGACTACCGTACTACAGTGGCACAGCTAGTACTGTACATACTGATATGACTACTACAGTGGCACAGCTAGTACTGTACATACTGATATGACTACTACAGTGGCACAGCTAGTACTGTACATACTGATATGACTACTACAGTGGCACAACTAGTACTGTACATACTGAGATGACTACTACAGTGGCACAACTAGTACTGTACATACTGATATGACTACTACAGTGGCACAACTAGTAATGTACATACTGATATGACTACTACAGTGGCACAACTAGTACTGTACATACTGATATGACTACTACAGTGGCACAGCTAGTAGTGTACATACTGATATGACTACTACAGTGGCACAGCTAGTACTGTACATACTGAGATGACTACTACAGTGGCACAGCTAGTAGTGTACATACTGATATGACTACTACAGTGGCACAACTAGTACTGTACATACTGATATGACTACTACAGTGGCACAGCTAGTAGTGTACATACTGATATGACTACTACAGTGGCACAACTAGTACTGTACATACTGATATGACTACTACAGTGGCACAACTAGTACTGTACATACTGATATGACTACTACAGGGGCACAGCTAGTACTGTACATACTGATATGACTACTACAGTGGCACAACTAGTACTGTACATACTGATATGACTACTACAGTGGCACAGCTAGTACTGTACATACTGATATGACTACTACAGTGGCACAGCTAGTACTGTACATACTGATATGACTACTACAGTGGCACAACTAGTACTGTACATACTGAGATGACTACTACAGTGGCACAGTTAGTACTGTACATACTGAGATGACTACTATCAACTGATTACTGCAAAAATCAAAGTAGGTTTTGCACAACATTCTTCCTCCACCAATTTTAGTCTGTTTCCACAAAATGATATCAGAATCAAATTTATTGGCCAAGTAGATGCACATACAAGGAATTTGACTCCGGTTTGCATTGACATAAACACTTAAAATGCAAAAAAAGAATGACACTACTTGAACCAGACATTAGACATTAGAATGGGAGTCTTGAACCAGACATTAGAATAGAGCGGTAGACAGTAAGGGTGTGGGAGTTTGACCCAGACATTAGACATTAGAATAGAGCGGTAGACAGTAAGGGTGTGAGAGTTTGAACCAGACATTATACATTAGAATAGAGCGGGAGACAGTAAGGGTGTGGGAGTTTGAACCAGACATTAGAATAGAGCGGTAGACAGTAAGGGTGTGGGAGTTTGAACCAGACATTAGACATTAGAATAGAGCGGTAGACAGTAAGGGTGTGGGAGTTTGAACCAGACATTAGACATTAGAATAGAGCGGTAGACAGTAAGGGTGTGGGAGTTTGAACCAGACATTAGACATTAGAATAGAGCGGTAGACAGTAAGGGTGTGGGAGTTTGAACCAGACATTAGAATAGAGCGGTAGACAGTAAGGGTGTGGGAGTTTGAACCAGACATTAGAATAGAGCGGTAGACAATAAGGGTGTGGGAGTTTGAACCAGACATTAGACATTAGAATAGAGCGGTAGACAGTAAGGGTGTGGGAGTTTGAACCAGACATTAGACATTAGAATAGAGCGGTAGACAGTAAGGGTATGGGAGTTTGAACCAGACATTAGACATTAGAATAGAGCGGTAGACAGTAAGGGTGTGGGAGTTTGAACCAGACATTAGACATTAGAATAGAGCGGTAGACAGTAAGGGTGTGGGAGTTTGAACCAGACATTAGACATTAGAATAGCGCGGTAGACAGTAAGGGTGTGGGAGTTTGAACCAGACATTAGACATTAGAATAGAGCGGTAGACAGTAAGGGTGTGGGAGTTTGAACCAGACATTAGACATTAGAATAGAGCGGTAGACAGTAAGGGTGTGGGAGTTTGAACCAGACATTAGAATAGAGCGGTAGACAATAAGGGTGTGGGAGTTTGAACCAGACATTAGACATTAGAATAGAGCGGTAGACAGTAAGGGTGTGGGAGTTTGAACCAGACATTAGACATTAGAATAGAGCGGTAGACAGTAAGGGTGTGGGAGTTTGAACCAGACATTAGACATTAGAATAGAGCGGTAGACAGTAAGGGTGTGGGAGTTTGAACCAGACATTAGACATTAGAATAGAGCGGTAGACAGTAAGGGTGTGGGAGTTTGAACCAGACATTAGACATTAGAATAGAGCGGTAGACAGTAAGGGTGTGGGAGTTTGAACCAGACATTAGACATTAGAATAGAGCGGTAGACAGTAAGGGTGTGGGAGTTTGAACCAGACATTAGACATTAGAATAGCGCGGTAGACAGTAAGGGTGTGGGAGTTTGAACCAGACATTAGACATTAGAATAGAGCGGTAGACAGTAAGGGTGTGGGAGTTTGAACCAGACATTAGACATTAGAATAGAGCGGTAGACAGTAAGGGTGTGGGAGTTTGAACCAGACATTAGACATTAGAATAGAGTGGTAGACAGTAAGGGTGTGGGAGTTTGAACCAGACATTAGACATTAGAATAGAGCGGTAGACAGTAAGGGTGTGAGAGTTTGAACCAGACATTAGACATTAGAATAGAGCGGTAGACAGTAAGGGTGTGGGAGTTTGAACCAGACATTAGACATTAGAATAGAGCGGTAGACAGTAAGGGTGTGAGAGTTTGAACCAGACATTTGACATTAGAATAGAGCGTTAGACAGTAAGGGTGTGAGAGTTTGAACCAGACATTTGACATTAGAATAGAGCGGTAGACAGTAAGGGTGTGGGAGTTTGAACCAGACATTAGACATTAGAATAGAGCGGTAGACAGTAAGGGTGTGGGAGTCTTGAACCAGACATTAGACATTAGAATAGAGCGGTAGACAGTAAGGGTGTGGGAGTTTGAACCAGACATTATACATTAGAATAGAGCGGTAGACAGTAAGGGTGTAGGAGTTTGAACCAGACATTATACATTAGAATAGAGCGGTAGACAGTAAGGATGTGGGAGTTTGAACCAGACATTAGACATTAGAATAGAGCGGTAGACAGTAAGGGTGTGAGCGTTTGAACCAGACATTAGACATTTGAATAGAGCGGTAGACAGTAAGGGTGTGAGAGTTTGAACCAGACATTAGACATTAGAATAGAGCTGTATACAGTAAGGGTGTGGGAGTTTGAACCAGACATTAGAATAGAGCGGTAGACAGTAAGGGTGTGGGGGTTTGAACCAGACATTAGACATTAGAATAGAGCGGTAGACAGTAAGGGTGTGGGAGTTTGAACCAGACATTAGACATTAGAATAGAGCGGTAGACAGTAAGGGTGTGAGAGTTTGAACCAGACATTAGACATTAGAATAGAGCGGTAGACAGTAAGGGTGTGAGAGTTTGAACCAGACATTAGACATTAGAATAGAGCGGTAGACAGTAAGGGTGTGGGAGTTTGAACCAGACATTAGACATTAGAATAGAGCGGTATACAGTAAGGGTGTGAGAGTTTGAACCAGACATTAGACATTAGAATAGAGCGGTAGACAGTAAGGCCTTGGCCACACTGATCCGTGGTGTCTGTCCATGTGCGTTCATTTCTCTGTTCACTTCCATTAATTTTCAATGACAGCTGTCCGACTGTCCATGGAGTACTCAGAAGCGTACGTATCCAGAAGACTTGCATACGTTTTGATGGACAGAAAGTTGAAGAGGGATGAACTTTTTCTGGATGGACGTATCGGATGGTCGGATGGTCGGATAGTCACTGTCCGTTTAGCCAATCAGAGTCGAGGTCTCGAGAGGAGGCGTTCCGAGATTTGTTTCAACTTTTCAAAGAAGATGGCGGCCGAGGCAGTGAAGGAGGCTATAATTAATGCTGTAGTGTGTACACCATCCCGCTGTTGTACAACGTGATAGTCAGTGTCACCGTCTGATTTCACCATCTAATCTGGTCATTCGGTGGCATTTTATTGCCACATAAGTAACGTAGCGCACAGAGCTAACAGCTAGCTGACGCCAGCTTTCTTCTTCTCTCGGTTTATAGGCGGGTCGCTGACACCTTCAAGGTGCTTACCGCCACCTGCTGTACAAGTAGGTTACTTGTACATGCAACGGACATAAATCTATCCGTCTATCTGTTCTGTCCATTTTCTGACGGATCAGTGTGGCCAAGGCCTAAGGGTGTGAGAGTTTGAACCAGACATTAGACATTAGAATAGAGCGGTAGACAGTAAGGGTGTGGGAGTTTGAACCAGACATTAGACATTAGAATAGAGCGGTAGACAGTAAGGGTGTGGGAGTCTTGAACCAGACATTAGACATTAGAATAGAGCGGTAGACAGTAAGGGTGTGGGAGTTTGACCCAGACATTAGACATTAGAATAGAGCGGTAGACAGTAAGGGTGTGGGAGTCTTGAACCAGCCATTAGACATTAGAATAGAGCGGTAGACAGTAAGGGTGTGGGAGTTTGACCCAGACATTAGACATTAGAATAGAGCGGTAGACAGTAAGGGTGTGGGAGTTTGAACCAGACATTAGACATTAGAATAGAGCGGTAGACAGTAAGGGTGTGGGAGTTTGAACCAGACATTAGACATTCGAATAGAGCGGTAGACAGTAAGGGTGTGGGAGTTTGACCCAGACATTAGACATTAGAATAGAGCGGTAGACAGTAAGGGTGTGGGAGTTTGAACCAGACATTAGACATTCGAATAGAGCGGTAGACAGTAAGGGTGTGGGCGTTTGAACCAGACATTAGACATTAGAATAGAGCGGTAGACAGTAAGGGTGTGGGAGTTTGAACCAGACATTAGACATTAGAATAGAGCGGTAGACAGTAAGGGTGTGGGAGTTTGAACCAGACATTAAACATTAGAATAGAGCGGTAGACAGTAAGGGTGTGGGAGTTTGAACCAGACATTAGACATTAGAATAGAGCGGTAGACGGGGTGTGGGAGTTTGAACCAGACATTAGACATTAGAATAGAGCAGTAGACAGTAAGGGTGTGGGAGTCTTGAACCAGACATTAGACATTAGAATAGAGCGGTAGACAGTAAGGGTGTGGGAGTTTGACCCAGACATTAGACATTAGAATAGAGCGGTAGACAGTAAGGGTGTGGGAGTTTGAACCAGACATTAGACATTAGAATAGAGCGGTAGACGGGGTGTGGGAGTTTGAACCAGACATTAGACATTAGAATAGAGCGGTAGACAGTAAGGGTGTGGGAGTTTGAACCAGACATTAGACATTAGAATAGAGCGGTAGACGGGGTGTGGGAGTTTGAACCAGACATTAGACATTAGAATAGAGCGGTAGACAGTAAGGGTGTGGGAGTTTGAACCAGACATTAGACATTAGAATAGAGCGGTAGACAGTAAGGGTGTGGGAGTCTTGAACCAGACATTAGACATTAGAATAGAGCGGTAGACAGTAAGGGTGTGGGAGTCTTGAACCAGACATTAGACATTAGAATAGAGCGGTAGAGTTTGGGGAGAGGCAAGCTGGGTTCAACTCCCAACTCGTGCAAAGAAGTGTTATGAGTTATATGATATGTTTTTCTTGTTGAACCCACCAGGTTAGGGATTTAAAAGCCATTCATATTCCAGTCCTGTAACTTTATCTCTGCATGATGGACTTGTTCATATTCCAGTCCTGTAACTTTATCTCTGCATGATGGACTTGTCTGGCTCGTCTTCTCCAAAAAAAACCTTTTTCTCTAGCTCTCTCCTCGTTGGGAACAATTGAAAAAAGACACTGGTGCTCAGGAGAGAGAGAATAAATGCTATATGGACACTCAGCCTTAGAGGACTAGACATTATTCATATTTGGAGTTCAACTGGATCATTCTCACCTGCCCAATCAAACTGAACCAGGGGGGGGGGGACTCCATATTTCAAATAACGCTTGTTGTGAACACATAGACAATGCAAGACATACAATAGACAGACAGTAGACTTTACATATTACACTGCAAATAAACCTCCAGCAGCATTTATTACTATGCACGGGCGGGACGGCCAATGTACCATATAGCCATCCTCATGTGAGTAAACCCACAGAAGAAGTGTGTGCGCGCGTGCGTGTGTGTGCGTGCACGTGCGTGTGTGTGTGCGTGTGTGTGTGTGTGTGCGTGTGTGTGTGTGCGTGCGTGTGTGTGTGCGTGCGTGTGTGTGTGCGTGTGTGTGTGTGTGTGTGTGTGCGTCTGCGCGCGCTGAGAGTCTTGGCAGATGTGACGCTAGCTGCCGCCAGTCTCCCAGATTCACCTAAAGGCTGCAGTGTGAGCCAGAGAGAGAGAGAGAGAGAGAGAGAGAGAGAGAGAGAGAGAGAGAGAGAGAGAGAGAGAGAGAGAGAGAGAGAGAGAGAGAGAGAGAGAGAGAGAGAGAGAGAGAGAGAGAGAGGGGAAGTCAAGGCCATCTGAGGACAGAGAACAGAGCTTCGGGCATTACTGAAATCCAGTCTTCTGCCTCCAACCCCAGTAAACTGTTTTCCACCTTCTCCTCCCTCCTCAACCCACCGTCCCTCTCAGCTGATGATTCTGTCACCTACTTTGCTAAGAAGGTGGATGACAGCTGTTCCTTCCATCCTCCAGCCACTAACAACACTATCCCTCCATCCAAACCTGCCCTGAAGATGTCCTCACACATGTCAGATCTAACTGAGACACCATCTGTCCCCTTGATCTATCCTATCCCTCCCACTCTTCTTCAATTCATCTCCACCTACATTGCTCCCCTTCCTACCCTTATCAACACCTCTTGTCTTGTCTTGTTGTGACTCTAAAGATGGCAGAGTCAAGCCTCTGTTTAAGAAACCCTCTGTCCTCTTGTATTGTCTTGTTCTGACTCTAAAGACGGCCAGAGTCAACCCTCTGCTTAAGAAACCCTCCCTCGACCATGCTGCTATCCAGAATTACAGACCTGCATCCCTTCTCTCATTTCTCCAAAACCCTTGAGCGAGCAGTTTCTGATCAATTTTCTCTCTATCTCCCAGAATGACCTCCTGGACCCTCTTCAATCCGGTTTCGGCTTCTCACTCTCCTGAGACAGCTCTCCTTGTGGTCAAAGAGGCCCTGCACACTGCCAGGGCTTCATCCTTCTCCTCTGCCTTTGTCCCCCTCGACTTGTCTGCTGTTCTGCAGTTGACCAGGTGATCAAAAGCAGTTTTGATACAGTTGACTATCACGTCTCATGGAGGGGATCTCTGCACTCTTAACACCGGTGTCCCTCAGGGCTCAGGCCTGGGGCCCATGCTATTCTCTCTCCAAATCCCTCGGCCAAGTGATCTCTCGTGGCTTTTCCCTACTATGCCAATGACACCCAATTCTACCCCCCCCCCCCCCCCCCCCCGATACACAAACTGGTGGACACATGTCCCAAAGACATGACTCCATGTCTGTCCACCACCTCAAGCTCAATTTTGAAAAGACGGAGCTACTCTTCCTCACAAAAGTAAAGATTGCCCTCTCACAGACCTCTCCATCTCCATTGACGACACTACTGACTGCCAAGAACCTTGGTGTGATCCTGGACAACCAGCTGTCTTGCTCTGCCTACATTTCAGCGACAACTGGCTCCCGTTGGTTCGCCAAACATCCACAAAATGCACCTGTTTCTTACGAGGGAAGGGACACAACTTCTGGTCCC
>NC_139625.1:75370751-75408251 GCF_964638095.1 Poromitra crassiceps
TCAAAAGGATGCGGCAGAGGGGATTGAAGACTGACAGCCAGCCTTTTATTAAGGATGGGTCCCCCGCCCTGCCTTTGAATAGGTGGGACGCGACACACAATGGCTGTTGTGGGGACGTCGGAGGCCCGGGCCCCGCTGACAGGTGCCCGCTGAAAAGGCAGAGCGAGGGGTGTAGGTGCGGAGGCTCCGGGACCACAGAACACCTGCGACGTCCGCTCCCTTCACGCTGCTGGTTCGGCTGTATCGCTTTTCATACGGCCCGGGATAAAAGATACAGGGAGAAGAGACGATGGGGCAGGCGCTGACCGCTGACAGCCGTGCCATGCTCTACTTGTCCAAGTTCCATAAGAGGGTCCAGTCCAAAAGGCTGCACATCTAAGTTTTGCTAGCTGATTATTGACTTATTTCACCCATCAGCAACTTCACAACCCTCATATTTTATTTTATAGTACACATCTTAACTGTGCAATACCAATTCAATACTGCAATACCGTATTTTGTGCAATATTCCAATTTACAATGACTCCACAATTCTTAATATGCAGTTTACTATCTGTAACTTACTGTTTGCACTCTGCTACTACAATAACTATTCACACTGCTGTCAATACTACTATTCTGTACATATCTTACACATTTTGTACTCTCTTATTCTATACTTAAAAAATATTGTATAGAATAATGCACATATTTAACACATTTATTTTTATCTTTATATATTTATTTTTATTCTATTTCTTATTGTATTTTACGGCCTTAGCTTAGTCTATTATTCTTAAATTTCCATATGCGCATATATTTCCCTATAAATTATTTCAAACAGACATGATTCTATGCTTCAAATACATCACTATTTTGGAAATACGTTTGGCTCTTCAGATGATTCATACCCTTGATCGTAACCAAGTAGTAACTAAGTACAAATACTTAATTATTGTACTTCAGGTATCTGTACTTTACCGAGTATTTATTTTTATGACAACTTTTTAAGTAAAGAATGTGTGTACTTTTCCCATCTCTGATCATAACACATAAAGTTCTTGACTTTTCAACATTCAGTATATTTAATACAGTGGTGTCCCAAAGTGCGGTCTGTGGACCCCCAGGGGCCCTTGAAGGGGTTCCAATGGGTCCCCAGCAAAAAGGGGAGTCATTTATTTTCACTCATTCCTTCCATAAGGAACACATACTGTAATGACACAATGTATGACTATGTTGGTCATGAGTTTCATACACTTTCTGTAATAAAACTAAAAGCAAAAATCTGATCAGATAGGGACTCTAGATAAAATCTTATTAAATTGGTATCATGGACTAATTTGTTGTCAGTTTAGGGGTCCTTGAAGTGGAAAAAAGTTGTCTGTGTGTAAGTTCATGTTCAAACATCCAGGTGATAAAGCTTAAAGATTATTTATTTAAAAGAACACTGGACAGAAACAAAACATTTCGGTGTTCATCCAAACACCATCATCAGTTGTAATGACTGCAACAGGAAGTAACTGTCTGTAACATTGACTGTATGTCAATGATGGTCTGTAAACGTGTTTCCATGTTGTCAAACAAGGCATTGCAGATGTGTGTCCTAAAAAAAGTACCCTAATTTGGATGAATATTGCAGTATCCATCATTTTGTCAGAGCATGTGTCAAATTATAAATAACTGATATCTTATTTGGGACTGAAACTCAATTAATTTGGTTGTGAAATACAGTTGAAGAAGCAGCAGAGTCTTGGAAGGAAACAATTGACTTTTTTGTGTAAAATATGTCCAAATGACAAACTGGGAGCGATGAATAAACGGCAGTGTGTATGCGTGGGTGGCACCCCTTGCACTGATAATGAAATAATTGGCCACAGAGGGGTGGTGTGTGTGTGTGTGTGTGTGTGTGTGTGGGGGGGGGGGGATGTTAGCTTATGAACGCACAACCAACACCCCGGCACAATTACACAGTGTATAAAGCAACCGAGCGACGAGCAAATAATTATCTGGTCTTTGTTTCGCGGAATCTTTTCAGCGACGTAAATATGTATCAACTGACCTGGAAAACCACAATGGCAACTTTTGCCTCTTGAGACGTCTGCAGGAACAATGCTGCCATTCATGGCTGCCAGGCTTGAGTGGCAGGGCTAATGCCGTCACCGGGCCCAGTTATCATCAACAACCTGCCCTGTTTGTCCCCTCATCATAGCCCATTAAGACTGGACACACACACACACGCACATACACACACACACATACACACACACACACACACACACACACACACACACACACACGCACGCGCGCGTGTGCGCACACACGCATCCACACACACACGCATCCACTCACACACACGCATCCACTCACACACAAGCACACCACTCAAGGTTAAGGTTCCCAAGCCAGCAGTGTGTGATAAGGAAGGCTATCAGTCAGTTCAGATTAATTTCAATCAATACAGAATGATAAAGATTTAAACTGAAATGGCACTGTTTGAAAACTCCATGGAGCGCTGGATAGCGGAGGGGTCTTGAAGGGGCTACTTACTAAAGAAATCAATAATTTGATATTGATTGATAAAAGATTGATTTTTTTTTACTGCTTCTGCTAGAAAAATTGTGTTTCCTTCTTACCGGAGCTTTGCAGTTGACACACCTTAAACAATTAAGCTAATGTCACATTAGCTAACTAGCGTTAGCTTGAACATGCTAACATACGAGCCGGGTAGAAACAACAACATACCTGGATTCGTCTGAGATGTTTCTAACAAAGAGAGCATAGTAGTCAAGAGAAGGGTGTTTGGAGGCCTGGTACATTGCCATTTTAACAGACACTTTGTGCAGATTGCTATGACTGGAGGTGTCCTCTGGTCTGATATATCTAGCTGTCTGTTATACAGAAATAACAGACCGCTGAATGGAGTGATTGACCAATCAGAATTGAGTATTCAACAAATGGCGTGTATTAAATAAGGGATAATGTAGGGAGCCAGTCATTATTGGAAAATAAACAGGCTGATGAGAACCACAATGTGAATTTTCGAATGCTTCTAATAAAAAATAACCACTAACCATAGCAACAAACTCTTCAGTCTTCTTAAGATTAGCCTTCATGTACTTAGCCTCATAATTCACTGAACATTTCCATTGATGGTGATGTGAGACAAGGTGAATGGGACTTCTTTGGGAATATTGGTGTGGACGTTTTTGTCCTCGTTCCCCTACATTTCCTTCTTGCCAGGGCTTTGCAATATAGATACACCTGGAAACAATTCAAGCTAACGTCACACTTGCTAACCAGCGTTAGCTTGGACATGCTGCGAAGACACCAGCCAGGTAGAAACAACATACCTGGATTGGTCTGGGTTGTGTTTCTAATAAAGACAGCAATCCAAGATCCAATCCACTGATATCTGAGACAGGTGTTTGAAGGCAGGTACATCACCATTTCCAACAGACTGTTGCAAGCTAACTATTTAATTAAAAACATATAGACTTATAGAAAAGTTTCCCCTCAAAAACATCAGTTATGACCCATACAATACTGTGCCTGTTTATGTGGAGTGACGATGCCCCCTGTGTGCATTTTTGCGGTTGGACATTCTTTTGCTGTCTTCTGTGTTTATGTGGTCGAGTGAGCTTGACAATACATAGTGGAGAGAGAGCGCCAGAAACCCATTGAAACTCAGATATTAAAAGTTGTTTTTTCTGATAGTTTCACAGCAGTTATGTTATAAAAGCACAAATCAACACACACATACCTCCAAACCAGTGATAGTCAACCTGACGCTCTAGAGCCACATGCGACTCGTTTATGGGTAGTTGTGGCTCTTTTAAGTCCTACTTAAAATAAATAAATAAATAAATAAAAATCTACAAAAATAGAGGAACGTTTTTTGGATTGTGGCTCTTTCAAAGATTTTTTTTTTGGTCAATGTGGCTCTTGAGTATGGCAAGGCTGCGTACTACTGCTCCAAACCATCGAGGTATGAGCTCCAAATAGCTCGCAAAATGCTCTGGTGAGAAGCTCCATTTCCTGGTTTTAGGCCACTCTGACTCTGCTGACACTGACTGTGCTGACGCGATCCACTCTCAGAACATCTTAGCAATGCTATTGGCTGGGCTGTTGCGCTGTGAGCGATGTTATTGGCTGGGTGTTATACAGCCCCACGTGGACATCTACACAATGTATCCGCCTAAATGTCCCGGCACAGCCAAGAAATGTAAACAGCACCAAAATCAGGCAGGGGGCAGCGGCGCTCCACATAACACACTGCCACAGTATTATATGCGTCATAAGTAGGGCTGGCACGGATCAGAAAACCCACGGATCGGATCGCGTGACGGATTTTGAGCCACGGATCACGGATTTTTCGGATCAGCAAAAAAAAAATATATAGGCTATATCCGATTTTTTCTCTCCAAATTAGATTTTCGATTTGAATTTTTAATACTATTATACTTCTCTAACCATTTGTTGCCCTGCACAGCTCAAAAAATATTTTTTTCTCATGACACAATTTATGCTTTTACTCTGAAGGCAGAACAACCCAACTTCCTGTTTTAGGTGGCACTGCGCCTAACTTCCTGGCTGTTGCTTGCTAACGTAGTCACTTGACACAGGTACAGACCAGACCGGGTGAGTCTGGAAACATTAACGTTGATGCTACATTATGCTACTCGGTGGCCCCACGTGTTGTTTTGTTGTTAGGCAAGGCAACATTTCACCGTCCGGTGATAATATGTTTGTGAAACGTGCGCGCGCGCGCGTGTGTGTGTGTGTGTTGTGGCTCTCTTTATCTTGTGCAGCCTGCAACACGCTGCTCGCATTCCTGTGCTTTTTCAGAGGTGTTGAAATAAGTTTGTTGTCTTTAGTAGCCACTAGCCACAGCCTTCAGAGAGACTTTACAGCGGCGACAAGGGATGAGGAAGCTCACTTGTGCTTGCCATGATGCCTGTCTGTGTCTGGCTGCGCTGCAGGCGTTCTCATACACTAGTAACGTTAAACGTTAAATGAAACGAAAGGGGGGGGGGGGGGGGGGGGTCCGTGGACCATTGACGTTCCGAACCACGTTCCGAACCGTGGAGGCTGATCCGTACGGGTCACGGATTATCCGTGATCCGTGCCAGCCCTAGTCATAAGTGATGTTTTTGAGGGGAAACTTTTTTTATAAGTTAATGTTTTTTTTATACCTTTAACACACAGTTGCTTATTCCTTATAATCCAAGCTGTCAATCACCCCCTTTTCTATCATCTATTTTACTCCAAACACACGAGTTATATAAAAAATTACCCCCCTACAGTTGTTATGAAAAGGTGAGATTAGCTATATAGACCAAAATCGTGTTAAGGCCCAGGCTGTAAAGATGCTTAATTACTGTTACAATGTGGGGCATTTTAACAGGAACAACAGGACTTCTGAGCCCTGCCTCAAGTGGCCATTTGAGGAATTACAGCTTAAAAAAAGACTTCCGCATCTTCCTGGGAAAGGGGCAGAACTTGGCCACTGAACCCAACAGCACAATTGGCGGAAGACCGCCCAATCTGGCAACACTTCTCCCGACTGCACACATGCTCTCAGAAGACGTGCATCATTTTCCAGTGAGACAGTCAGTGAGAACAGTTGACATTTTCCAAACGGGAAAAAAATCAAATAAACAATCCTCTTGTCCCTACGAATGGAGACAAACAAATTTACCTTTGTAAACAAAATGCAAGACTTTGTGGACGAAATTCAATACTTTTAAGGCCTTATTTAAAGAATATGACCCTGCGGGTACCCTGTATACAGTAGCCTATACTGTATATTGTTACGTGAGATTCATTCATTTCCAAAAGATAAACATAATTCCATCCTAAAAACATACCTATTCTGCAGGGAAATGTCTTCAGATGACTCATAAATCTTTTAGCTCCTAATTTTTCAATGGCTGCAGTCTTTTTGTTAGATCATTAGTTTTGGATTCATTTTTACTACTTTTCCATATGGGATAATACACGATTATGACACTGGAATAACCCTACTGCAAAGTAAACTTAGCACACATAGTGAAACACAGAAGTCACACTGCATTATTACAATGCAGTGATGATAAGCAGCCAGCAAACATCAAGACTCCGGGGGTGGAACACCGGAGTTGCTTGTTTAACTGAGAGCAGGAGTGGATATTGTGGGAATTTGACAGACAAAAGTCAAATTCCACCAAGCCAAGAGTTTGAATTATCATAATTGGAGACAATGGCGGGGGAGAATTTTGGCAGACAGTTCAAAATGTGATATTATGAACCCCGAGTGCATGAACAATGGCCATGATGTATGATTATGCATGACTCTCTCCTCAGCTGTCCCCATGCCAGGGGAAGAAGTGACAATCTGGCATCACTTTCCACTTCTTTGTTGTCTTTTATTTTTGGGGGGGGGGAGGAAAAATGAAACCGGACAGGAGGGTTTCGACTCCCCCCTTCCAAGCGACCAGTGATCTTTCCACATCACTAGCCATGAAACCGCAGCGTTTGATGCCGGCTCAGAGGTTATGGAGTATATATATGGAGAGTAATTGCAAATTTGTCATCAATGGTCTGCTTCTTTGTTGTAATTTCGCTGGGGAAAAAGTGGGTGTTGAGCCCTTCCAGTGTCCTTCCTTGGCCGATCATCTGCCTCCAATTTTATCCCTGTCTCTCTGCACTTCCAGCCACAAAAAACAAGCTGCAAAGGTTAGGAAGTAAATAACACGGCGGTGGGATCCAAGCAAGGAAAACACATTTTCATTCTTGTTTTTTTTTTTTTAGGGCAGGATCATATGAACACATGTTCAAACTGGGAGGAAACAGGGGATTTGAGGAACCATCTGTTAACCAAAGCCTTTGGGGAAGCACACTAAGATGGACTTAGGATATTGTTCTCCCCAGGTGGGAATGGCAGGGGTTTCGCGGGGGGTTTCGCGCGGGGCCCCCTCTGGAAAAGGGAGGGAAACTTGGAGCTTATGGAGACCCCGGCCCATTAAGCCGGATCTCTCCCGCCAGGACATCGCTCGGGCGTTTAAGGTTAGAGAAAAAGTCCACAGAGAGGAGAAACAGCAGAGCATCTTGAATCTTGATGTGTGTAATCTCTCTATTTGGCAGAAGCTGAAAAAAGGTCAGATGGTTTTGGTTAGCCTCAACAATTAAACAATACAAACTGGGATTATCTCATCTCATTTGTGTCCGTCAAATGCCCCACCAGGGGATTGATGACAGGTCATTAGAACTGCAAAAAAACATCCAACAGGTCATTTATTCTCATATTTTTCTTAAACTCAAGAGAAAAATTCTGCCCATGAGATGAGATAACTCCACTTGCTTTCAATGTAGCTTCACTCGATTTAGGATTTTTCTAGAAAACGAGTGTCAGTATCTTGAAACAAGCCAACACCACTGCACTATCAAGTAAAATGACACTTGATTCTACAAATGTCTTGAAACAAATTGATTTGAAGGTGAAATTATCACACGCCTTTGGCTGATTTCTTTCCACTTGTCCTGTATATAGATTATTTTCCGACACACAGCGGCTCATATGCTTATCATAGAGGCAACGAGAATATGATCAATCTACTGTATTTACCTCTGTGCCACTGGCAGCCTGCTCTGTTTGCTGTCCGTCACATAGATAGCAGCTCCTGCCGTATCCTCCACTGCTGCATGTAATCCATATGACGCTATCGAATTCAAATGAATCGTCTATATTCTCGAAAACAGATAAATATCAGCAGTGTTTATCACGCGAAGCTACATAACAGCTAACTACAGTCAACCCTGCAAGTCACCCGGATGATGATGATGATGATGATGTTGTTGTTGTTGTTGTTGTTGTTGTTGTTGTTGTTGTTGTTGTTGTTGTTGTTGTTGTTGTTGTTGTTGTTGTTGTTGTTGTTGTTGTTGTTGTTCTTCTTCTTCTTCTTCTTCTTCTTCGTCTTCGTCGTCTTCTTCTTCTTCTGTTTGGTTTTACGGTGGAACAGAAGAAGAAGAAGAAGAAGCACATCCGGGTGACTTAGCTGAAAAGGATGAAACGGAGCAGTAGGCTACCACACACACACTCACACATCTGACTCTCTACTGCCCACACTAGTGGATGTATTGCTTAACATGATACCAACGTGAATGACGCATGGAAGTATGTGGGTTACACCATTTGAAACAGACACATTTTCATATGAAAATGGAACATAATTGGGGCATTTAGTCTAGTTTTAGTTTTAGTCAATGAAATTAACACTGCAGTGGTCCCACACTCTCAGAGAGGATGCGTCATTTGCTTGGGACAGCACGCACCTTTGGTTATTTGCATCACACATATGGATTTGGTAACATAACATGCAACACAACACAACACAACACAACACAACACAACACAACATGCTCTCACAACTCCCAAACTAGACAAGTGTAGGTTCATTCATGCGTTCACTGCAATACATTTTGATCTTATGATTGGTCAATATTGCATTATTTAATGCAATATTTATTGACCCTTAAATCTTTACTTAAAACAAGCGAGAAAATGTGCCAAATCTTCTTAGGTGAGATGATTACACTTTTCCAGGCCAAATCAACCAGACTTTTCTTAATCCAAATGTGGTTTTCTTGTGTGATCTAGAGAATTTTCTCAAACAGATTTGAATTTGAATTGAGAAAATGTACTTAGATTATTAGAGTGTAAATTACTTGGCAAAGCGTTTTCATCTACAAACCTACATTTTACTATTTAACCAATTAGCTATTATACATGGTAGGTGATATGTCCTGGGCCCTCTCGCTGCAGAAACAGCGCTATTGGTTAAAGATCTCTGAAGAAGCAGCTTGTCTGTCGGCTCGGCTAATAGGAGCATTATGGATTAGTTACAGTCCGCAGGCTGCAATAATTACCACAACAAACAAGCGATCAGTAAGCTGGCTTTTTCTGCAGGCACACTCGGCCTGGAACATCTTCCTGCAATGTTGTCCAACATGTTCTCCTCCAACCCGTTCGATGTTTGGTTGGGTCCACTCAGCTCGATTTTACTCCTTTTTGGTCATTTTTAACATGCAGAGTCAGGCGCGGACTGCATAATCGGGCACGTCGGGCAAATGCCCGGTGGCCTGGCCTGCAAAAAAAAAAATTTTTTTTTTTTTTTTTTTTTTTGGTGCCCTCAGTCAGGCCACTCACTGAACAGCAGGCCAGGCGCCGCCTACTGGTTTACTAGTGGTTTTATTACTTTATTCAGGGTTAAAGTGGGTGCATCTCATTGTAAAATTGGACTCGGCCCAAATTGGGCTTCAAACGGCCCAAATCTGGCTTCAAACGGCCCAAATTGGGCTTCAAACAACCCAAATCTGGCTTCAAACGCCCCAAATTGGGCTTCAAACGGCCCAAATTGGGCTTCAAATGGCCCAAATTTTTCGCCATTTTACCCCACTGTAAAATACCCACAATGCAGAGCAATTTCCCAGTGAACAGAGAATGTACCCTACAATTTCTCCCATATAGCACATGCTGTTGTGTTTACCGAAGGAGAAGAAGAGTGAGGTCGTGTCCGAAACTCGTTTGGTCGTCGCCCATATACGGTAGTTCACTATGATAAACACTACATATAGTTCACTATATGATAAACACTACATGGGGAATAGTGAGTGAGTGAATGAGTGAACCATTCCAAACACGGCTCTTGTCTCCTCATTGTCTCCCTCCTCCTCCTCCTCCTCCTCCTCCTCCTCCCTCCAAGGTAATGAGTGATTTAAGTCGTGGCAAAACAGATCTTGGGGGGGAACAGATTGTTGGATGCTTGTTGACCTGTCAAAGCGAACAGAATTGTGCAGGGCACAGGATTGAAGATCTAAATCTGCATTAGAGGCTTTTGTTGGGCCTGAGGCGACTTGCTCCGCACGAAGGGGTCTTTATCTCACCGTGGAGAAGAGGGGACGACACAAACACACACACACACACACACACACACATGTACGCACGCACGCACACGCGTACGTACGCACGCACACGCGTACGTACGCACGCACGCGCGCACACACACACACACACACACACACACACACACACACACACACACACACACACACACACACACACACACGCAGCACTCCAGTCCACCCCTCCCTACATTTAAAGCCTACACAAAGTCAATGCAATGTCAGCAATGTCAGCAGTAACAGCTCTTTATTTGGCGATGCACTTTCACATGTCCTCCTGAGTGTTTACATGTGAATGCACCTGCTTCACATGTCCTCCAGAGTATTTACATGTCAATGCACCTGCTTCACATGTCCTCCTGAGTATTTACATGTCAATGCACCTGCTTCACATGTCCTCCTGAGGGCCATGCTTCACATGTCCTCTTGAGTGTTGTACATGTGAACGGACCTGGTTCACATGTCCTCCTGAGTATTTACATGTCAATGCACCTGCTTCACATGTCCTCCTGAGGGCCATGCTTCACATGTCCTCTTGAGTGTTGTACATGTGAACGGACCTGGTTCACATGTCCTCCTGAGTGTTGTACATGTGAACGGACCTCCTTCACATGTCCTCCTGAGTGTTGTACATCTGAACGGACCTGCTTTACATGTCCTTCTGAGTGTTGTACATCTGAACGGACCTGCTTTACATGTCCTTCTGAGTGTTTACATGTGAACGGACCTGTTTCACATGTCCTCCTGAGGGACGTGCTTCACATGTCCTCCTGAGTGTTTACATGTGAACGGACCTGTTTCACATGTCCTCCTGAGGGACCTGCTTCACATGTCCTCCTGAGTGTTGTACATGTGAACGGACCTGCTTCACATGTCCTCTTGAGTGTTTACATGTGAACCGACCTGCTTCACATGTCCTCCTGAGTGTTTACATGTAAACGGACCTGCTTCACATGTACCCCTGAGTGTTTGCATGTGAACGGACCTGCTTCACATGTCCTCCTGAGTGTTTGCATGTGAACGGACCTGCTTCACATGTCCTCCTGAGTGTTTACATCTGAACCGACCTGCTTCACATGTCCTCCTGAGTGTTTGCATGTGAACGGACCTGCTTCACATGTCCTCCTGAGTGTTTGCATGTGAACAGACCTGCTTCACATGTCCTCCTGAGTGTTTGCATGTGAATATACCTGCTTCACATGTCCTCTTGAGTGTTGTACATCTGAACGGACCTGGTTCACATGTCCTCCTGAGTGTTGTACATGTGAACGGACCTCCTTTCACATGTCCTCCTGAGTGTTGTACATGTGAACGGACCTGCTTCACATGTCCTTCTGAGTGTTGTACATCTGAACGGACCTGCTTTACATGTCCTCCTGAGTGTTTACATGTGAATGGACCTGTTTCACATGTCCTCCTGAGGGACGTGCTTCACATGTCCTCTTGAGTGTTTACATGTGAACGGACCTGCTTCACATGTCCTCCTGAGTGTTTGCATGTGAACGGACCTGCTTTACATGTCCTCCTGAGTGTTTACATGTGAACAAACCTGCTTCACATGTCCTCCTGAGTGTTGTACATGTGAACGGACCTGCTTCACATGTCCTCCTGAGTGTTTGCATGTGAACCGACCTGCTTCACATGTCCTCCTGAGTGGTTACATGTGAACGGACCTGCTTCACATGTCCTCCTGAGTGTTGTACATGTGAACAGACCTGCTTTACATGTCCTCCTGAGTGTTTACATGTGAACCGACCTGCTTCACATGTCCTCCTGAGTGTTGTACATGTGAACGGACCTGCTTCACATGTCCTCCTGAGTGTTTACATGTGAACAGACCTGCTTCACATGTCCTCCTGAGTGTTTGCATGTGAACCGACCTGCTTCACATGTCCTCCTGAGTGTTTACATGTGAACCGACCTGCTTCACATGTCCTCCTGAGTGTTGTACATGTGAACGGACCTGCTTCACATGTCCTCCTGAGTGTTGTACATGTGAACAGACCTGCTTTACATGTCCTCCTGAGTGTTTACATGTGAACCGACCTGCTTCACATGTCCTCCTGAGTGTTGTACATGTGAACGGACCTGCTTCACATGTCCTCCTGAGTGTTGTACATGTGAACAGACCTGCTTCACATGTCCTCCTGAGTGTTTGTACGTGAACGGACCTGCTTCACATGTGCTCCTGAGTGTTTACATGTGAACAGACCTGCTTCACATGTCCTCCTGAGTGTTGTACATGTGAACGGACCTGCTTCACATGTCCTCCTGAGTGTTTACATGTGAACAGACCTGCTTCACATGTCCTCCTGAGTGTTGTACATGTGAACAGACCTGCTTCACATGTCCTCCTGAGTGTTTGCACGTCAACCGACCTGCTTTACATGTCCTCCTGACTGTTTACACGTGAACCGACCTGCTTCACATGTCCTCCTGACTGTTTACACGTGAACCAACCTGCTTCGCATGTCCTCCTGACTGTTTACACATGAACCGGCCTGCTTCACATGTCCTCCTGACTGTTTACACGTGAACCGACCTGCTTCACATGTCCTCCTGACTGTTTACACGTGAACCGACCTGCTTCACATGTCCTCCTGACTGTTTACACGTGAACCGACTTGCTTCACATGTCCTCCTGACTGTTTACACGTGAACCGACCTGCTTCACATGTCCTCCTGAGTGTTTACATGTGAACAGACCTGGTTCACATGTCCTCCTGATTGTTTGCATGTGAACCGACCTGGTTCACATGTCCTCCTGAGTGTTGTACATGTGAACTGACCTGGTTGACATGTCCTCCTGAGTGTTGTACATGTGAACGGACCTGGTTCACATGTCCTCCTGATTATTTGCATGTGAACCAACCTGGTTCACGTCCTCCTGAGTGTTGTACATGTGAACGGACCTGGTTCACATGTCCTCCTGAGTGTTTACATGTGAACGGACCTGGTTCACATGTCCTCCTGAGTGTTTACATGTGAACGGACCTGGTTCACATGTCCTCCTGAGTGTTAACATGTGAACTGACCTGGTTCACATGTCCTCCTGAGTGTTTGCACGTGAACAGACCTGCTTCACATGTCCTCCTGAGTGTTTGTAGAGTAGAAAGTACAGATATTTGTGTTAAAATATATTGAGTAAAAGTAAAAAGTTGTCAGGAAAATAAATGGTAAACCCACATGCAACGTGGGCAAGACGAGGTGTTTTGGGGTGAGTCATATTCATATTATTTGTTTACAAAGTGGACAGTCATGTTTTAGTCTCTGTGTCCACCAGCTCTGCAGACAGGCTTTACAGAAGCTGCAGTGGCCACATGACAGGACAGGAGAGATCCTCATCTGAGTGCAGACTGCAGAGAAGTTCAGATGCTACCCCCGTTGGGTTCTCAGATTGCAAAATTGTTAGCGAGGCAGCAGTGTTTCAGCAGGGGGCGCCATCCTGAAGCATCGGGATTGAAGTGTGCGTGCACTCTTGCTTGCATGCAGACATACATTGATTGTTTATTTGCTTGTGATGTTGTCATATGAAATCATAAGGGTCGCTGACTAAGGATAATCCTTTCCACAGTAAAGCCATGGCCCAGATTCTTCTGTATCCTATAATCAAATAGATCAGCATTTCCTCAACTATGGCTCAATGAAATGGGTCATCAGCCCATTTCTGGCTGGTCTTGTGTTAATGAGCCATGGGTCCCAAGAAGGGACAAACTTCAACTGTGTCCCAAGAGAGAAAAGGTTTGAGAACCTGAGATGGTTTACCTGCCTCAAGTCACTTTGATTAGGCAAGCAAGCAAACAAGTAAGCTCATAAAATAAATCTTAAATTCATCAGTCCCTCCCAAGCATCAACCTCGGGCTTGGACAGATGAAGCCAATGCGGAAGTACCAACATGTTTACAGCCTGGTTCAAAAAACGGTTTTGGTCTGCATAGCTAATTTAATCATTCATGACAATTGTACAGGGGGTGCATTTTTATGTAACACATCCATTTAGAGTAAAATAGAGGATAGAAAAGACTATGGCTAGGTCCGATTGGCAAGTACTTCCCAGCAAAGTGGACTGCACAGGGCATTCAGCCACACTTAACATTGGTGATGTGCAGCAGTCCACTTCGCTGGGAACTACTAGCTGTTTGGAACACAGCTATATGTTTTGGGCAGGATTGACAGGTCGCCTGTCCAGTGTCTGTGGGAAACCCCTAGTCTCATGTGAGCTGCGTGAGAACCAAGATGGCAGCGGCTAAAATGTCAGACTGGAAGCTTCAAAACGGGAGTCCACAAACCAATGGGGGATGTCACAGTGGCTATGTCTATATTTTGATGGAGTCTATGGTCCCTGCCTATGCCAATAGGCCAATCATTTTCATAGTGATTGGCCAGTCAAATGAGGAGAAAATGATGCAGACAGAAGATTGGACAGTTAAGCTTAATTTATACTTATTAGAAAGTGTCGCTCAGCACATGGTCGCAGACGAAAAAGAAAGTGTCGCTCATGGTGTTGCATTTATACTTCAGTGAACGTTCGCCTCGTTCAACGGTCACGTGACACCCGTGCTGCAGACAGGCATGGCAAGAGAGGGAATGGAATGCACAGTGAAACCACCTCGGAGGCAAGCTGTAACGTACTTGGCTGCAGCCGCATAAACGACACACAACTCACCTGCTCTCGCTCTGGGAAATGCACAGTGTTCTTTGTGATTTTCACAAAGTCATACATCAAGGACAGGCTGATAAAATAGCGGAGACACGTTCATTCATTTCAATGAGTGAAAACCAAAACAAGGAAATCAAGCGCATGCCATCTATATAGCCAATCAGACTTGCATCGACACATGTGACGTAGTCAGCGACACTAGAAATTTCACTAGGTAGCAGACACTGCTCGCCGACACTTGAAAGTGTCGACTCAAGTCCTCATTTCTGTCGGCGACTGTTTCAAAAGTGTCGGCAGACAAAGCATAAATTGGGCTTTATCCTTATATAGTATGGTTGAAGATGCCAATAAAATCAATACTATCAGCAAAGATTAGCCAAGAAATCGTTGCATTTCATGACTGTTGGAAGTCTTGGTAAAAAGAGATCTATGCCTCCTGGACACTAGGCCCTTTTCACAGCAACCATTTTGAGGTGGTAAAGCAGAGACTAAAGCAGGTAACCTATAACATTAATGATGGCACTGGAATTGGAACACCTAAATGGAATAGAAGCATCATTAATGGTATTGGTTAGACTGGCTTTACTTCCTGCTTTACCACCTCAAAACGGTTGCTGTGAAAAGGGCCTAATAGCCTGCAGGACAGGACAGACGGAACATCACGTCCAGAGACAACACACAGAGGATTAATTAAACTGATGCGTCCCAGTGTCCCTGCAGGATCAAATCAGCACAAAGACGCTTCTTATCAGATTAATAGCTGCAACATTAAGCCATTAAACTCTTATCACAGAGTAACCATCTATCAAGTCTATCAAGGAATGTTGCATTCTGGGCCTGCCAACACAAGCTCAGTCCTGATTAGCATTAGCGGTCTCTGCATCAGTCAGCCAGGGTGAAGGGTGAGGGTCTGGCTCAAACCAAGGTCTCTGCATCAGTCAGTCAGGGTGAAGGGTGAGGGTCTGGCTCAAACCAAGGTCTCTGCATCAGTCAGGGTGAAGGGTGAGGGTCTGGCTCAAACCAACGCAACACAAATACAACAAGACAAGAGCCTTTTGCGTGCAAGTATTACAAATATTAAAATATTTGAAATTATGCTAGCTGTTTTGTTTGTCTTAAAGGGATAGTTCGGTTTGTTTGAAGTGGGGTCCTATCAGCTAGTTCGATACACTAACTTAATTAGGTACAGTGTTCTGGAGGCTGGGCGCATTGTGGAACGAGACCGCGCACTCAGCGCAGCAGCCAAACCAGCCTTTTCTCTGTAAGTACGGGGGGTCAACAACTAAAACGTAATTTAGCCACCTAAAACAACGCCCACCTAAACAAATCGATATCCGTGTACATGCACGCTCTATTTTGACAATTTTCAGCGCTTTACTTTCCCGCAAAACAGCAGTTTCATTCGGCATTGCTTTTTCTCCCAACCGTACAACTACCGTATTCCTCCGCTAAAAGCCTGCACAGAGCACAGAGCCGCGGTTTACAAAACAGGAAGGCTTAGAAGAGAGATAAAACACTGACTTACTTTAGAGACAACAAGTCACCTGGCCTCTCTGGTCTGGGACGTTTTCCACAATTTATCCTGGGAATGGTGAAAAAGGTCTGCAGGGCACCCCGGCATTTAGGCAGCTAGGCGCATCTCTCTTTCTGCCTGTTCACTCTCTGCAAAAGTTCCTCTTCTGTATTCTCTCTGGTTCATAATTGTATCCTCTTGTCACCAAGGTGAATGGCATATCATCCTCGCTATCAAAATCACTCATATTTTCGTTCGTGTATTCTATTTGTTGTGTCTTCACTAACAAACCGAGAGAAATAAAATAACTGCGGAGTAATCCAGTGCTGCGGCTCTGTGCAGGCTTTTAGCGGAGGAATACGGTAGTTGTACGGTTGGGAGAAAAAGCAGTGCCGAATGAAACTGCTGTTTTGCGGAAAAGTAAAGCGCTGAAAATTGTCAAAATAGAGCGTGCATGTACACGGATATCGATTTGTTTAGGTGGGCGTTGTTTTAGGTGGCTTAATTACGTTTTAGTTGTTGACCCCCCGTACTTACAGAGAAAAGGCTGGTTTGGCTGCTGCGCTGAGTGCGCGGTCTCGTTCCACAATGCGCCCAGCCTCCAGGACACTGTACCTAATTAAGTTAGTGTATCGAACTAGCTGATAGGACCCCACTTCAAACAAACCGAACTATCCCTTTAAAGTCACATAAATGGTTAAAGTACACATACATTTTTTTTGTCGTACCAACACCAATTTATCAGGAATCATCCTTCTACTGTCGGAACACAGGAATAAGAATGACATAGATTTTCTCAGTGGTTTTGATCCTAATATTGTGCCAAACCTCTCATGTTTCTGTGACGACCTGCCTACTCCTTGGACTTTAAAAACCATAAGACCATTCAGTGTTTCTCTCTCCCTCCTCACTGATGTTCTGTTCTTCTTGTTTTATGTAGTTTGAGTTGTCTAGTTCTTTTCTCTGAGTTTTAGTTAATAATTCTTTAACAAGTTTTTTCCCCCAATATCTACCCCCTTCCGCTTTTTTCCCCTGTCCGCCTTTTTCACAGAAGCTATTTTGTGTCTGAAAAGCAGGAAGTAACACAGGTGCAAGCAAAACATTAATGAGGGGCCCCAGCACTCGAACACCTAAATGGATTGGAAGTTGGAAATCCTCATTAATGTTAATCCTCTTAATCCTCATTAAGTAACTGCTTGCACCTGTGTGACTTGCCTTTTCAACACAAAATGGCTGCTGTGAAAAAGGTCTATCGTAATGGCCAATTCTCCCTGTTGTCCCGGTCTTTGCTCCATCCATCCCCGTGATTGCTTCTGCACTCTGCAGCAATCGGATTTTGATTGACAGGCAGCTGCATCTCTTCCCCCAACGGCGTTCAGGCACAGAAAGTCTTGAAGGAACGCAGCACCGGACGGTTCTGGCCCACTTTCACCAGTGGCGTTACTAAGTAAGGCGTTACTGCCCAACACTGGCGACCAAGCAATGATTACCCGTTGTGCCGGAGTGGAATATTGACATATGTTTTTTCCATTGTCTCCATTGTACTAGCTGACTCTACTGTGACCCCTGGTTCAGATCAGCACCAGTTTGGTTTCCATTGACCCTCAATATCGAGTGTGGTGGGTGCAGTGTTGTAGTCGAGTCCGACGACTCGAGTCTGAGTCCTGGACTCATTTTCAGGACTCATGACTTGAACTTGGACTTGGACTCGAGCGTTCATGGAAGTTGGAGACTCAGACTCAGACTTCTTAATTGATAGATTGTTTTTTTGTTTTTTGTTTTTTTTGTAATAGGCCCTAATAATTTGGCATAAGATATTGATAGCTACAGTATACTCTATTAAGACACACTCATGTTCAGTGACTCTGACTCCGGTAATGGGGACTCGACTCGGACTCTTTTTGGTGACTTGGACTTGGACTCGGACTAGAACACTGGGGACTCAATGATTCGACTTGGACTCGAGATATAGTGACTTGACTACACTGGGTGGGTGGTCCTCGTGAACCCAGTAAACCCTGCCAGTTGAAAGTGGGCCCATGCCAAATACTGTATGTTTGGGTGCCTCACTCACCACCATGTTTGCACCCAATCCTAAATGGAAAATGGTTTCCCAATGCACGACCTGTCCATCATTCTTCCATAGAAGCTATTGTCTCCAACGAAGACGCCGCCATACGTTTCTGTTATAACTGCGGTCTTCAATTCTCAAAACCTTCAAAGACACAGCACATTATGGAAATTTATGGTGCTGTAAAAAACATTTTGCACAAAATGTTCTTTATCAAGTAGTATGTAATTAGTAAATATGTATAAGTAAAAGTTGAATTATTGAGAGAATGCTAAACCTATACATCTTCACATTTTATTAAAGAATACCCCATAATTGTATACAGATTAGTTTTATCTGATGGGAGAACAGCCCACAGCCAAGCCTCCACGCCTGCCCCTCTGCTACTCCTGCTCCACAGCCAAGCCTCCACGCCTGCCCCTCTGCTGCTCTGTTCCTTCTCCACACCCAAGCCTCCATGCTGCCCCTCTGCTGCTCTGTTCCTGCTCCACAGCCAAGCCTCCACGCCTGCCCCTCTGCTACTCCTGCTCCACACCCAAGCCTCCACGCCTGCCCCTCTGCTACTCCTGCTCCACACCCAAGCCTCCACGCCTGCCCCTCTGCTACTCCTGCTCCACACCCAAGCCTCCACGCCTGCCCCTCTGCTACTCCTGCTCCACACCCAAGCCTCCACACCTGCCCCTCTGCTGCTCCTGCTCCACACCCAAGCCTCCACGCCTGCCCCTCTGCTACTCCTGCTCCACACCCAAGCCTCCACACCTGCCCCTCTGCTGCTCCTGCTCCACACCCAAGCCTCCACACCTGCCCCTCTGCTGCTCCTGCTCCACACCCAAGCCTCCACACCTGCCCCTCTGCTACTCCTGCTCCACACCCAAGCCTCCACACCTGCCCCTCTGCTGCTCCTGCTCCACACCCAAGCCTCCACGCCTGCCCCTCTGCTACTCCTGCTCCACACCCAAGCCTCCACACCTGCCCCTCTGCTGCTCTGTTCCTGCTCCAAAGCCAAGCCTCCATGCCTGCTCCTCTGTTCCTGCTCCACAGCCAAGCCTCCATGCCTGCTCCTCTGTTCCTGCAGTCAAGTGTCAACGCCTGCCCCTCTGCTACTCTGTTCCTGCTCCATAGCCAAGACTCCCAGCCTGCCCCTCTGTTCCTGCTCCACAGCCAAGCCTCCATACCGGCTCCTCTGTTCCTGCTCCACAGCCAAGCCTCCATGCCGGCTCCTCTGTTCCTGCTCCACAGCCAAGCCTCCATGCCTGCCCGTCTGCTGCTCTGTCCCTGCTCCACAGCCTGTTGCACATTCTGGATTCAGTGCCCCCTGTAAATATCTGCCTTGTTTCAGTAAACACCTTTGAAATGTGTCTGCTTCTGGGTTTCTGCTCCGGGTCATAGCCCATGACATTAAAGCATTTAGCTGACAGGCCTATCCAGAGCTTTCCTTTCCTGCTACAGCTGAGATCTCTAAACTATGTTAGGCAACAAGGTTCTATATAAACTTGAGGTAAAAACAAAACAAAAACATAACTCATCAACATACTGAAATAATTACATTTCAAATTCACAACTATAACTACACTATTTTGCAGTCAGTTGTGCAACAAGAGCATTTAGACAAAATTTGGTGTATTAATTTATCAAGTTTTCACATTAAGCCATGCAAGTGCATCAATATTACAGTAATCACATCGAGCCATAGACTAGCACATGCTTCCTCTGATACATGTGCCAGCCGCTTCTTTTCACCTGACAGCGAGGTGTTTCACCGGCAGGACTTATAGCACATGGGAACAGGCGCCCCAACCAACCAGAGGGGACACTAGTGCAGTGGCCGGGGCTCGTACCCTTCCCACCCGTAGACACGGCCAATTGTGTCTGCAGCAACGTCTGATCAAGCCGGAAGTACCGCTGGCGAGTATTGAACCCGGGTCCCTGCGGTGGTGGTAGGCAAGTGCTTTTACTATACCTCTACACTACCCAGGCGCCATGCAGACGACTTTGGGTGCAGTTGCACGTCACTGGAGGTGTGTGTGTGGGGGGATGGGGGGTAGAGTGTGGGTGGGGGTGGGTACCAGGTCCACAAAACACACCTTACAGTCACTTTTGTTGCGGCTTTGATCTTAGATTACTTTCATAGTCCGAAGAGCGCACAACCAAAATATCTCACTGTACATCTCTGCAGTTCCCTTCCGCTCTCTTCTTAACCTACAGTTCAACTGTAGCCGGCTTTGTTCATTGTGAAAACCAACGCGAAACACAATTGAAAACTTGGCAGCGGCACGACCGATACATAGTAACTCAATCTCAACTGGCTGCTTTAAACTCTATCTTCGGCAAGGTGGCTTTTGTAAACCGTCAGACAATGGGCAGCTCTGTTGAAGGCACAGAGGTTGATTTTCACCTTTTAAGTGAGGATACCAGATACGCGCCTTTTCACTGTGTTTAGTTTGAGGACAAACTTTCTTTCTCAAGGCCTTTTTAAACATGATGAGAGGATGTAACGCAACCCGGGGTCAGTGTGCATGTAGTGCCGTCCAGTCATAGTTCGAAAGATATTCAAATCACTTGAGGATTTCTCGTGCAATATTATTTCTAAGAAGAAAGCAGATTACTTTGTGTACATCACCCCCAAAGCTCCCTGCAAACACATCCAACCCCGTAATTTGATCAGTGTAAATATGCCGTGCTCAAGAGGATGGTTTAGATGTGGTGGAGACCCAGCTCTCTAACCACAGAGTCTCCCATAGGCCATGGGTTTAAAACCCACCATAGACCAGTTAAACACTGCAAGAAGTCTCTCTCTTAACAAGTCAGCTCATCTTTTATTCATTCAGTCTTAAGGTCATATTTTTGTTGAAGAACTAAACTGAACTGAACGCATTTCCTGATGCGGTGAGATAATTCAACTTAACAAGAGGCATTATCTTAAAATGAATAAATAACATGTAACATGAGCGCAAATATTTTTGTGTTTGGGCCTCGCCTTCTTACATTTTATAAAGTTTGACTTACTTTTTACCTTTTTACTCACACCACTGGTTTTGTTGTTGTATTATTATTATTATTTTTTTTTTAATAAGGACTATTTAATTTGGACTCAATCCTATAAGGTAAAGCATTCTCTGATGATTTTACATCCAATCTGCCGATCTGGGGAGAGTTGTAGCTTAGCACATGCTGATACATCTGCAGTAGCCAGTAGCTTCTTTTCACCTGACAGCGACGTGTTTCCCCCCGGCAGGATGTAGCGGGTGAAAGGATCATGCTATTCCACCCAGTTCCCCTCCCCCTGAACAGGCGGCCCGACCAACCAGAGGAGGCGCTAGTGCAGCGACCAGGACACATACCCTTAAAGGAGAATTCCAGTTTTTTACAACCTGGACCTTATTTCCAGGTTTAAATATGATTCTTAAATCACCCTGATGACTTCGGTTTGATTCCCATGCACTGAAATGAATATTTGTATTGAACTGCGACCTGAAAATGAGGAAAACATGTGAAATGGAAATAGCTTATTTTCTGACACGCAGTGGCTCATATTGTTATTATATCATAGAGACAATGAGAAAATGAATGATCTATTTACCTTGCAGCAGCTGGGTCAGCTCTGTTTGCTGTCCGTCACATTGGTAGATAGCAGCTCCTGTTCCCTCAGTTCCTCAGTTTGTAATCCATATGACGTTATTCCAGCTCAAATAAATACGTGCGGCCATCGAATTCAAATGCATCGTCTATATCGTCAAAAACAGATAAATATCAGCAGTTAGCATGCTAGGCTAACGGCAGATCAGCTACAGATGCTGCACGTCCCCCAGACGTACTTTGACACAACCCTTTGACATGACCCGGATCGGATGTGGAGGCAGAGTTGAGCGCTCAGATCTAGACAATATCTGATTTCGAGATTATGGACAATGCATTTGAATTTGATGGCCACGTGTATTTATTATTTATTACTGATCAGTTATGACCAAGATCTGATTTCTTTTTTGTTTTTTTCATCCATCATCATCATCATCTTCATCATCATCATCTTTAGCACATGAACTTTCACTAGGTACTGGGATGGTATAATGGAAAACAGGACCCAGGTAAAAATAAACAAAGAAAATGCCTGGAGTTCTAGTTCAAATGGCTTTTTAAGATGCATATTTCTTCCAGTGTAACCTCTGCGTGTCCTGTCTGTCTCCTCCACGGGGGAGAAAATGGAAAATATGGTTGATGTGTCCACAAACGTCCTGGGACCACAGCATCTTCAAAGTCCCCGCTAACTGAGACTGTCTCAATCCTGCCCTCTTTCTCTAAATCCTTTAGGATAACACATGCAGTATACCACACATCAGTCAAACAGGGATTTTCTACATGACTCGACACTTGATATTGGAGTCAAGACAAAAGCAGCTATTGAAAAAACACGAGACATGCAAGCGGATGTTTATTTTCTCAGGTTGGGCCTGTGGTACTCAAGGAGCCCCTTTGACATTTGAGAGAGGCAGCCAGCATCAAATATTGAGCAGGTCTTTGGCTGTTTGCAGCAGCGGTGCAAGCTTTCCCCCTCGCTGACCTTCGCCTCAAGCTTTGTTCTGCCAGCTTGGCCCGTCTGGACCGACCAGCCCGAGCCCCCAAGCCTCCGAGACGCATCTGGACACGCATCAGAGCCAAGTCCAGTCCCACCGCATCGCTCGTCTAGACACAACAACGCAGGTCTGAAGGTCCGAGGTCCAGAGAACAGACAGAAACAGACGAGAAACCATCAACATCAGCGGCGTCTGGAGGATCTTTTGTTTACAATTTCAATACAGTTCAAAAATACAACTTTTTCTTACATTTATATTTTGGGTGTTTAGCAGACCTCACCTAGAATGAATTACAATGAGTGCATTCCTGCATCACAGTCATCACAAGCAACCAAGAGTGGTTATGGTTAGGCAAAACATGTCGTGATCTTTTATTCATATTCATTGTATCTTATGTCCTGTCTTTAATCTGGACCCTGAGTCTGAAATAGTTTGAATGAATAAATGAATGCATGCATGCATGAATGAAAGAATGAATGAATCAAAACATTTCTATGGCCTTAGAAATAAGATAATTAGCCCCGGATGGGCTTACAGTGCTTATGTTCTTCTTCTGTGGTTTATCTTCTTCTTCTGTTACCAAACAGAAGCGCTTCTCAGTGCTTCTTCTGAAGCACATCCGGGGCAGGTCAGAGTTGACTCGGTCTCTGTTGTGTTGTTGTTAGCTTAGCAACATAGCTTGGCATATAGATATGATCTGATGTCAAGATTATGGACGATTCAATTCAATTGCCGCTCGAGTGGAATAAGGCCACATATCGATTACAAACAGCAGCAGGAGATAAAGCGGGAGGTGTTATCTATGTGACGGACACACGGACAGCAAACGGAGCAGGCTGTCGGCAGCACAGGAGGTTAGTTAGATAGCTATTTCATGTTCTCATAATTATATAACAACCATAATGAGCTGCGATGTGAAAGAAAATGTGTTATTTAGAGCGCATGCAGCTTGCCCCGTTTGCGCCCGTTATAGCCTGTTTGAGGATACTACTCTGAGATCAATATCTTCTGTGGGCATCCAAATCAAACCAAAGTTATTTGGGTGAGTAAAACATCATATTTGAAGCTGGAAATAAGAGATCTGGGGTGTAAAAAAAAACGGAATTCTCCTTTAAGAGCTCATGATAGAGAGTAAGAAGGCATTTTTATTATTAACTCAAGACAAGCAAGCAGAGGGGATGAAATTAAGCCAGTAGCTTATCCTGTTGAATAAAAGTGTATTTTCTTATGCCAGAGGTTTAAAATTGAAATTAGTCTCTCAACTCTACTTAGTGAGTTTCAAATTGATTTTCAATTGATTCATCAGGTCTTGTGGAACGAAAAGTGACCATACCCGACACCAGAATTTAATTTAGGCTCAAATCTATGGCGAATGTATGCCATCTCAATTCGGAGGAATGGGGCACACTTCTGTATTACAGAAGAATTTTAACTTCCACCTTATTGGCCATTTTTCAAGTCTGTCACTTACTTTCTGTTCACTAGGTTCTCTATTGCTATACACACACATGCACGCGTGCTCACATGCGCGGGCACACACGCAAACTTTCCCCCATATTTGCGATGTGCTTATAAATAAATGTAACTCAGTGAGACGGCGAGGAGCGAGAAACGAGGTCGTGACTCCGGCCTAACTAGCTCAAAGACTTGAGACTTGACTTGGGGCCATATCTTACGCCCAGTGCAATGGCAAGTAACCGAATGACTGTGAGTCCTTGTGAGTAGCAAGTAGTGAGTAGGTTAGTTAAACTCACTCCCCAGTAAAGGCCCGTTAAAGCTAATTTATGGTTACTGCGGAGTGTCCGGTACGTGTTCACGGCAAGACCGTTCACTCCACAGAGGCACAGCATTTTGGGAAATGCGGTAGCAGTGCAGTGTCTGTGGAGAGTGCAGAATCCCCCCCATGTTCCTGGTTTAACCATGTGTTTAACCATGATGATCCTGTGTGTTTTGACTGATATATTGGCTATTGATCAATCCTACTGCAATTACAGGCTATTTTCACTATTGCTTTTAGCAAGTAAGTTTGTTGTCTTCTTGTTTTTGTATTTTGCATTTCCTTTTTTTTCTTTCATCTGTTGGTCTATGTGGTCTCAGGTGGATGAGTCATACAAATGTCTTTCTGTAGCCTACTTCTTCTGACAGGCGATGCCCTGATTTCGCCAGTCAGCTGTCAGTTGGTCAGTTTGCAGAAGTAGGCTACTTCCCTAGTAACCAACCATAGCAACCATTAGCCAATCATAGCCTTGGAACTGACAGCGCCGTTTGCAGAGGGCTCTGCAGAGTTTCATTTCTTAAGAGGAGCACAGATGTAACACCCAGGCCACGGTGTGGCCTGCTCTGTTATCATTATGTGTGTAATTCCTTAGGAGTTTGTTCTTATGTTTATTCCTTGTGTGTTAGTCTCTGTCTTCTCCCCACCTGTTGCCCATGTTCCCTCGTTAGTCTGTCGTTTCCTCCCACCTGTTGCCCATGTTCCCTCGTTAGTCTGCCTTTTCCTCCCACCTGTTGCCCATGTTCCCTCGTTAGTCTGTCGTTTCCTCCCACCTGTTGCCCATGTTCCCTCGTTAGTCTGTCGTTTCCTCCCACCTGTTGCCTATGTTCCCTCGTTAGTCTGTCGTTTCCTCCCACCTGTTGCCTATGTGTCCTCTGTAGTCTGCCCTAATACCTGAGTCCTCCCCACCAATCAGTTCTCCCGATTTGCCCTCTGTGTTCCTGCCTTCCCAGCTGTCCCTCATGTTTCATTAGTTACCTATAGACCAAATCACCGTGACGTCACCATGTAAACAAATTTACTTCCGGGTACCACTTGGGGAAGGCGGCAGGTTTAAATGTGCGTGTTGTCAAATAAATGCTGTCAAACCCTCTCGTTGTTTTCGGCCGACTACTTTCAATTTAAATGGTTAAACGGTTGGTAAACATGCTTGTCCGACGTATCTAGCCTTTCTTCTGTGTTTGTTTTATGTAGTGTTAGCTAGCTAATAACGTTTGTTTGTCTGTCAAACTCGCTGTTTTTTTACGTTACAGACAGAGTAACCTCGCGTCACCAGGCTCTTCTCGGCGAGAAAGAGCCTGGTACAGACAGAGCTACTGACGCCACGTCAATTTAATTTAGCTTCAAGTCTACTCTAGTCTGGTCCAACAGGTAAATTAGCTAGTCTGGTCTCCACTAACGTTAGTGAAAGTGTTGTTATGAATGATATTAAACAACAACACAACACGGACGAACCATTTTTGTCTTCTTTGTCTGTTTTTGTCTTCAACACGTCAGTTTGTGCCGTCCACCGCCATTATAATGTGTGGACCTCAGGGGTACCCGGAAGTAAATGTAAACATCCCGCTGATTTGGTCTATATGTCTATATATTGTCTCAGTCTGTGTGTAGCCCTTGTCGAGTCATTGTCTATCCTCTCGTTGGTATGGCATGTCTTTTGTTGTCTCCTGTAATTCCCAGTGTTTCCCAGCCTTGTTTGGAGTTTAGCCTAGCCTTGTGCTAGTGGGTTTTGTTATTTTGGTTTCAGTTTCAGTAAAAACTTTGTTGCTCCTAACACTTTGCCTGCTGCCTCTCTGTTCTGCATTTGGGTCTACACACCTGCACATACCTGACATCGGAGCTCCGTGCAGAGACCCTCCATAGAGCCCCTAGGGAGCTTCCTAATCGCCACACAGACCCTCCACACCATGAACAGCGGATACTCCACAGTAACCATAAATTAGCTTTCAATCAGCTCTGCCAAGCAGCTCTCTTGGCATATAGTGATTAGTGTGTGTGCTGTGCGAGCGGGAGGTCGGCGGGTCGAATCCCGCTCCACCCCTGGGCAAGCCCTTAACCTAGGTTGCTGCAAGTGCTGTCAACACAACGCATGTTACACAAGGGCAAAAACTTTGCTAGTTTCTAGCACCCAAAATCTCTCTTTTCTTCTTTTAATCACCACTGGGTCAGTACATCAAAGGACGTATTTCAGTGACCCAGTGGTAATTAAAAGAAAACAATGGAGATTTTGAGTGCTAGAAACAAGCAAAAATGTTGCCCTTGGTCTAAGATATGGCCTCCAAGGACTCTTAAGACTTGAGGCTTGACTTGGACTTGCAAAAAATGACTTGTGAGCATCTCTGCCCTGGACGACCCCTCGGCGCTCTGGAGACCTGCCGAGCCTCCGGTCCCCGGCACGGTGGCACCGCTTGCTCCACCTGCCACTGGAGGGTGCCACCTGCCACTGGAGGGACATCAATCTGTATTTACATGTAGTTAATCCACGCTTGTCTGTCTTCCCACATCTTTTTCACCAAGGCTCATCATTTATTTAGAGAGGTGTGTCACCGTAGAGCAGCGGCCACTTAGCTTGTTATGGTCGCCTCTTTGGGCCGATGAGTGGACGACAGTAAATGTAGCCTGTAGCCAACAAAAAATCTTCATCTTAACAAATTAGTTTAGTTAAACTTCAGCATTATGTAATTTACAAGAAGGTATAGAGAATGTAGAAGAATGCCTGTTTTGATCATAGTTATGGGATTCTGCACAAAATCATATCTAACAATAAAAAATAGTCTCAGATTTGGGTCAGAGACAAAATCTCAGCAAATGGGGGTCTAATGGGGGTTCCCAAATTTTCAGACCAAGTACCACTATGTGCCAAACCGAATTTCCGAGGGACCGCTTCCACTGCAGATTAAAAAAAAATTGGAATGAAACCGCTCAATGCTTCTAGCCTGGTAAACCATCATCCTGATCACGTGAACTCACATTCTGTTTCAATCTGCGGGTCAGTCTGGCCTCCAGCCCGCCCCCAGTCATTTCCAGAAATTACAAAGTGCACGGGCCAATCAGGGATCTGCCTCGCAGTTGACAATGCAACCGGCGAATCAGGGACGCCACTGGCAAAAACAGTATGGCGGCACCTGATGCAACAAGCAGTAACATTAAGTGCAGCTATTGCAGAAATAGACTCAATGACAGCAATTAAACAAGAACCAGAGTATGCACCTGCAGAGTTCCTCATGGAAAAGACTTTTTGCCGTTCTTCCGAGTGGATTTGGAATGGATTTGGCAATGCTGATTGGCTGAAGGAGTTGTCTGTCAAGACATGGAAGTCCAGACTGATACTTAGAGCGAAAAATAATGTGGAGTCAGGTTCTCAGGATGTTGTGTTTTTTGTACGAGGCTACACTGCTTCTCTTGGTTTAAGAAAACTAAGACTGAAGACTGTATGAGACTAAATGTTAAGATGGAGGTTTCTGCAGTGTAAGCAAAGTGCGGTTTGAAGTAACAGTGCTCTGAGATTGAACTGATGAAGACCAGAGATGGGAAGTAACTAAGTACAAATACTTTGTTACTGCAATTAAGTAAGATTTCAGGTATCTGTACTTTACTGAGTATTTATTTTTCTGACAAACTTTTTTATTTTTACTCCCTAACCATCTGTACTTTCTACTGCTTACATTTTTAAAACAGGCTAGTTACTTTAGTTTTAATGCACGGCAGACAAAAGGATGTAACGTCTGACTCTCTCGTCTCGCGCTCTCCCAGCTTTCACACATTATGTGCAAATTTCATTGTGGAAAAACCATATCACATCAAAGTATAGTTTTTATACGTCTTAAAACATATTGGAGGGGATCTTCTAAGTTTAATAGTCTTTGAATCCTACTACTATAATTGGAGGCGTGTGTGTGTGTGTGTGTGTGTGTGTGTGTGTGTGTGTGTGTGTGTGTGTGTGTGTGTGTGTGTGTGTGTGTCTGTCTGTCTGTCTGTCTGTCTGTCTGTCTGTCTGTCTGTCTGACTGACTGACTGACTGACTGACTGACCGGAGTTGCAAGATGTGTCGTTGCTCCAATCGCCTCCAAAATGGTTTGTCCAGTGTGGGTTGAACTCCAGCTGGCTGCCGGCCTACATCTGGTTCTGTCTGAAGCTGACTGACTGACTCACAACCCTGAGGACAAAATGATGTCATCAGTGGCTGGCAGCCAGCTGTCTGGCAAAAATATTGCCAGATGACGGAGACATCATCAGTGACGTCATCAGTAACTGTTGTTGCCTGGCATATAGCGTGCTTGTGGAAATGGGTCTCTGTGAAAGCAAACAGGGTGTAGGGTAAGCACATCCAAAACAAGACACAGTCTAAATAAGGCGTGGCCGATGATGTCACAAATCACTAGATGTACAGTTCTATGGCTCAGCCTGGTGGCCAGCACTACCACAGTGATGTCATAAATCACTGATGATGTCAGACAGATGATGTCATCAGTGATATCACTTGAATTGTGATGTCATCAGTGATATCATCATTGAGTGATGTCATCGGGGAGTGATTTCATCAGTGATGTCACTCGAGCAATTGTGATGTCATCAGTGAGTGATGTCATCAATCATAATCTTATGAATTACAATCTAAAGAGTGACATCACCAGTGATTTATGACATCACTGATGATGTCACAATGTCCAACAGTTTGTATAAATAAGGCATTTTGAGATCCCAGTGCCATAGACAGTCGGTTACATTGACAGACCTGAAGGAATGCTGCTCAAGCAGAGCATGACGACTGGCAGCGCCACAATGCCGCCTGGGCAGGAGACCTGGACAAACTGAGGACCCTGCTGCAGGAAGAGCGCTTCAGAAGGTACATCAATGTATTGTGGTGGTGTGGTGGGAGAACCCCTCTGGGGTCAGCTGGGGTCATGCTGACTGTGTGGCCTACCTGATCACCCAGGTAGCCCATGGCACTGGCGTAAGGATCGGCGATGCAGTGCACCGGGGCCAGAGCTGTCAAGGGCCCATGAAGAGCGAGTCTCGCTCGAGACGTAACGTACTTACGGTTTCTGCTGCAGTCCCACTCCAAATAAACTTCCATGCTGTATTATGCAGTCAGCACTTGCCCTCATGTAGCTTACTAGGCTAACAAATGCTATTAGCTTTAAGTTTAGTTTACTGGGTTCAGTGGATTGGCGTCATCGTATGCGAAAATACGAACGCGTTCTCTTTCCAACGTCATTGACATCATTGACCATATATGGAGTTGGAGCAAGAGAGGAGGAATATCCCTTCACGTAGCGTAGCCGGCCCTCTTGTTTACCCTCCGGGGGTCCTGATGCATAATAGACGGCTAACAATCTGCCTGACAATTTTTTTTTATGAGTGAGTCCATATTTTCTATAACAATATAATTGTTAGGTAGGGCCCAGAGCAAATATTTGCACCGGGGCCCATGGCAATGACGTTACGCCACTGAGCCAAGGTAGACCTAGATGGTGGAGTAGACTACACACCTCTGTACTGGGCCGTGTTCGACAGTCACCTGGACTGCGTCTGGATCTGCCTGGAAGCCGGGGCCGACCCCAACGGAAGCGGACACTGCCAAGACACCCTGGTCTACTATGCTGCCCGGGATGGAAGGATCGTTCTGTGCTGCTGTTGACATGGACAGCATTCACACCCTCAAGAGGTCTCCTCTCTACGTCAGTGCTAAACACAACCACCTGGACTGCTTCCGCCTGCTGCTCCAGGCCGCTGGCGTTCTGACCCATGATGTGGCTTCTCGCCTGCTGCAGGTGGTGCTGCTTAACAGGTGCCAGGTGGCCTTTGTCCAGCTGCTCCTGGACCACGGCACCGACCCGGCCCTGGTGACCTTGGAGCAGGCACTGCTGGAGGAGTGGGCAGATCCCGAGGCTCTCAGGGTCTTTCAGGAGGCCAAGAGATGTCCTCGCAGTCTGGCCCACGTATGTTGGATCCGGCAAACGCTGGGCACACATTGCCGGAACCAAGTCCACTCCCTCCCACTAACACAAGTGATGAAGGACTTCGTGCTCCAACAAAACTGACTTCAAGGACTGTCAGTTTCCTCATTTTCATTTCCTAGATTTAGTTCTTCAGTAACTGTGTTTCAAACAAATCCAGGACCAGAAATTCAATATCATCATCACCTGTAGCCAATCCAATAACTGGAGCTGTGTGTCCGTGTGTGCTTGGTCCATCCTCTCCAGAGTCCCCCACCCTAGAATTCTGTTTATCTTAATATGACGTGAGGTTCATTTAGCTTTGCACAGAAACAGCCGGTAGAAATACTTTTATACTTGATTACATTTCAGAGCCTGTAATGTTTTACTTTTAGTTGAGTTAACAAGTTGAATCAGTACTTCTACTTTTACGTCTTTTTTTACACAAGTAACTGTACAGTACTTCTACTTAAGTTAAGAATGTGTGTGCTTTTCCCATCTCTGGCTACAGGGACTAAACTGTTGATGTGCCGAAATGTGGAAATTGAGCTCATTAAGGACATACACACGCACACGTAGAAACAGAGCACACACACACACACACACACACACACACACACACACACGGGAGGTGACCCGAGGGCAGCGGTGTCTGTGACAGGTTAGTGGGACTAGCGACGCAGTGCTAATCAGCTTTATTTGTGGGGATCAGACGTGCCAGCTGTCTTGCGCTACAGGACCATTATTGCAGGGTTTCATCGAGGCGGGAGTTATGATTCGTCCCTAACCGCCACCGCGGGGACCTCTCCGGCGGTCGCTTTCACGCAATTAACTACGAACGTGACCGCATCAGTCAATCACAGAGACCAGGGCTTTTGATCATCAGCCAATAGACCCATTGATTTCACAGCAAACGTGAGGTGGTAAAGCAGGAGGTAAAGCAGATGTAACCAATACCAGTAATGATGGTTCCATTCCATTTAGGTGGAGCAGCCCTGATTAATGTTATTGGTTACACCTGCTTTACCTCCTGCTTTACCACCTCAAAATGGTTGCTGTGAAAAGGTCCTCCTATGCCTGCTACTAGATTTAAAAGTTACCAGCCAGTCCGAATTTCCACTAGCGAAAACGTTTTTCTTGAAATAAACTACAGTAGATTAGGCTGTGAGTAGATTATGAGTTGGATTGTAGCCAATGGTTGTATTACACATCATGACATAGTTTTCATGGGAAATTGTAGGATTAGGACTAGGAGGATTGTTTCTGCTTCCTGCTTTAAATAGATGCAGTGGTATTTAGAGCTTGGTTTGCTTTATAATACTTTTTTATACTAACTTTTTACCCACGTTTGGTGGGTTTGAGGGTGTTATTCTCAAGCCCTGATAGAGACATAGGACTCTGGTCTGGACAGTATAGCCGCTGCCTGGATACTGTAATCTGGTGGCGGATTAAACGATTCATTATCTGATTAGCGTAAATCAATTAGGAGCACAAATGAAAACAAAGGGGAGCCTTAGGAGGAAACTGAATGGGTTAGACACAAACATCTTGTGTGTGGGCTTAACCTACATACATTCTGCTTTGTCAAACTTTGATTAAGATCGAAGGCTAAGACCTTTGGTTGGACCGAAGCGGCGAGCCACAAAGAGCACAAATGAGATGGTTTCAACAGCAGTTAAAGGATTTTTTTCTTCTTCTTTTCCATTTAATTTCATTGTCTATCTGGGAAGCTCCAGTGATGTTTTGTGGATTTAAAAACTACACCCGACCTTCCACTGGCATGGGGTGAGATTTTACTTTTTGGGTGAATTTATTCTTTAAAGGAAAGACCGATAAAATATTGAGGGAAAAATAAGGGTGAGCGGGTGAAGTTTTATGTGCAACAAATGCCTTTTCGAACCGTAAGCGTTGTTTGTTTTTTAGACCGGTTGTTTGCAGCTGTTGCCGCCGCCGCGACCGCAGGCTCGCACCCGGCCGCCTCCAAACCGCCGAAAAACAAAACCGAAAAACCCCGCGGGCGTCTTTGATGTTTGCGAAAATCCTCGTGTTCTACGGATGTTCAGACATGATCTCCGTCCAGCGCCGGGGCAGAAACCAGCACGCCAGCGACGTAAACACCCTCTCGCCCGTCTCCTCTGAACACTCGCTAATGACTCCCATGCAGCGGCGCGGTGGTTCAGAGAGAGTTCAAGCCACACGTTCGCCACATGTTTGAAGCGCGACCGCCCCTGCGCCCATCAAAAAGCGAGCGCTCCCCTCATCAAAGGGTCCTCTCTGAGTGTGCGGCCAGGGATGGTGCGGTGGTTAGGTCCCCGGAGTGCGGCACCACATGTGTTTCCCCGGAACGGCCTGGGATTGAATTCTCCCCTCGGCTGTGGCCTTTGCCGTCTCAATGTCGGCTTTCCCTTCCTCAATAAAGAAGAAATAGAGGAACTTTCTCTCGTGTCTCTCAGCTTTCCTACAGACACAGCAGCACTTGATGGATGGCGGCGCGCCGAAAGTGACCGACCCCCCCCCCCCCATATAGATTTTCATGATGTGCAGGTTCAATAGAGAGCCAAAGTGGAACGTCACTTCCTGCTTCAGCACTGTACCAAGAGATTTTCATCCGCCATTTATTTTCCCATAGACATTTCCTAAAATGTAGTTTTGGTCCGAGTGAAATGTTCTATGGTCTCTCCCGATTATAGCGTTTCGCTTGAACCAGTAAAACTCTTTTTTAACAAAATGTCTATGGGAAAATAAATGGCGGATGAATCTCTGGTACAGTGCTGAAGCAGGAAGTAGGCGGTCACTTTGCCTCTCTATGTCAACCCAAAATGATCACAATGTGATATTTTGGCACTGTAGAAATTCATAGAAAGATGGCAATGGTTATTTAAGTCAGTAATTCTCAACCTTTTTCATATCATGGACCCAATTTACCATGCATTATTTTAGGGACACGTACCCCTTTTTGATGAGATTCTTCTGTCTCTCTGACCCAAATTTGAGAATTTATTCATATATTGTTAGAATTCCATGACTATCTGTATTGTAGGTAGAGAGATTACAAAGAAACTATAATCAAAACAGTCATTCTTCTCCATTCTCTAATTGGGTTTATACATTAAATAATGCTGAAGTTTAACAATTCATCAACTTGCTGGGAACTTGACTCAAGGACCCTTGCTAGTCCTTGGACCCCACGCTAATGAACTGCTGCTTTAAGTGAAGGGTACTTTCTCCTTTATTATCTCCTTGTGTTGAATTTAGAATGGATAAACATAGTCTTAAATGGGAGCGGTATTTGATGTTTTCATATTATCGGACACCAATAATGTACATCAATAGCCATAAACACCTCCATATACTGTTTTATTTTATTTTTCTTTTCATATTTGTATATAGATGTTCGGTTATATTATGCTCTATGTGCATTGGTAGCCTACTACATTGGCACTGAGTTGTGTTTTGTAATAGTTTTTGTTGTTATCGTCTTTTTGGAGTTCATGAAAATTTCCAATCACAAAAAAAGAAAAAAACATTTTGCTGATACTAGAAAGATATTTAGTTCCGATTTCACAAACCGATGCAGCCAGCTGATGACTACTGACATCTTGTTATATTTACCTTTTTTTCATAATTGGTGGAGGCCATTATATTAACATGTATTCAGTGTGGGCTGGGAAAAATACAGACCCTTTTCTCCTTTGTCACCTCTACCTCTGTCTCCCTCTGTTTCCTGCTGGACAACCCATTCACCTTAAAAACCAATTTGTCTTATGCCATAACTCAACCTGATGTGGCCTGAGAAGCCTGCGATCTGCTGAAACATGCCTCTCTCATCGTTCGCTCAAAGCTGTGGTCAATTTCCTGAGAGAGAGAGAGAGAGAGAGAGAGAGAGAGAGAGAGAGAGAGAGAGAGAGAGAGAGAGAGAGAGAGAGAGAGAGAGAGAGAGAGAGAGAGAGAGAGAGAGAGAGAGAGAGAGAGAGGAGGTGATCCACAGGATCAAGGGGATCCAATTTGTCTGGAGGAGAGCGGTACCCACAGACTGCATGGCTGTGTAGGCGACACAGCTGGAGAGTGTTAGCGTTAGCGTTAGCATCCCCTGGCCTCAGAAGAGAGCTGGGGTTTCCCGACACAAAAGGTGACACGTAAAGGCATCATGTGCACTCTCACACAGCCTGTTACTCTCACCGTGCAGAGGAACAGCCTGTTACTCTCACCGTACAGAGGAACAGCCTGTCACTCTCACCGTAGTCTCGCTGGCCAGTTTCCCCTCCCTTCCGTGAGAGTCGTCTGGCTGCACAGAAACAGGTAACTGGGATAAGCCCTCCCCTGCTCTACAGCTGCTCCCCATTGGAGCGACTGTTTCAGTCGCTGCCGGATGTCTGCTCCCCGCTTATTAGAAGCTCTGTCATTGGCTTCGACCACGTCAATCAGAGCGGCTTCCACTTCCTCCTCCCTGTGTGTCACTGTAAATAGTGCCCTGCCGCCTCAGTGAAAACAACAACGCTAACTAGCTAGCAAGCTAACGGCAGAAACCTACACGCTAGCTTGTTGGTACACGCTGAAAATGGCAAATTGAATTGTTGGAAACTATTTTCCAAGGGCACTGCCGCTAAGCGCCGCCCATCGCAATTCCACAATGGAGACCTGTGCCGCCAGATTCCTCTCACGGAAGGGAGTGGAGGCTGGCCAGTGAGACTTCTCTCACCGTACAGAGGAACAGCCTGTCACTCACACCGTGCAGAGGAACAGCCACGGATAGACATCAACAACTGATGTGGAGATAACATTTTTGCACATGTAAATAGTCCTTGAATTCTATGTCTGATGCACTAATGGGGGTGAGTTGCAGTTGCGTATTGAAAGATGATTTCGAAAAGAACATCAATTTGATGTGATACCAGATTCAAAATGTCTCACGTCAAGGACCCGTACGTACACCAACACCTCTCTGCCAGCCATGTTATTTTCTAAGCTAGAGAGGCCTGCGACTTGACAAAATCTCAGTTTTGTTGTAAAAAACAAGAATTCTAAACCAGGTTAGGAGTTTTCTGAGTCTACTGGATGTTTCTGTCCATACACCGATTTGTTTTAATCACTCTTTTTTGCCTGCTTGGTCAGACAAAAACTATCATGCCTGGAGTGAGAAGGGGCTGGTTTCCATCAAAGACCTATAAATAGATCGTCATTTTACATCCTTTGATCTACTGAAGAGGAAGTTTGAGTGGCCTGGCATGAACTGGCTCAGATACCTGCAAGTCAGAAATGATGTTTGATCCAAGATTCGTACCTTTGAAACGCTCCCAAATGAACATGCTTTTTTCGATGTTTTGCTGAGCCCTCCTCACTCCAGGCATCTCATCTCTAGATTTGTTTGTCTGTTTGACAACTGTACCACGGCCTCTACTGAGAGGATTAGAGAAGCATGGCAGGGGAAACTAGGTATTGATTTATCTGACATCTTATTGGAAAGGACTCTCTTTGTGATGCAACTCTGCTCAGTTAATAGCAGACACCAGTTGATCCAATTTAAGGTCACTAAAATAGTTTTTTGACCAATGTTGCTATGTTACAATTTCGGCTTCAAAATTGTAAAATGGTAACTTTTTTTCGGGGGGCTCCGACCCCACGGACCCCTCTAACCTCTCCCAGACCCTAACGCAAAGGCTAACCTCTCCCCAGACCCTAACCTCTTTCCAGACCCTAACCCTAAACCCTCCCACCCCTCAACCCATTGAAAAAAAGTTACCATTTTACAATTTTGGAGCCGAAATTGTAACATACTGTATTTTACAATTTTTTGGAGACTGTGTTGACTATACAGTCTCTCTCCCTCCTCACTGATGCAAATTTTCTCCTGTTTGTTTGTTTAGTGTTTGTGTTGTCTAGTTATTTCCCCTTAATCTTATTTCATAAATTATTGTTTTAACCTTTACTTTGGTGTGTGACTGCCCCCATTCCTTACTTCCTTGAGTCGGCTTGTAACATATGAGGGGATGGAGGATCATGGAGGGCACAAGAATGCATAGAAAATATGTCACCTAAGTTTAAATGCTATTTGATGGGATTTTTGCAAGAAAACACCTCCCAAATGGTCTCATTCCTCTCTCTCTCTCTCTCTCTCACACACACACACACACACACACACACACACACACACACACACACACAATGAGAGTAAACAGCAGCAGCAGGGCGGTCTGTGTGTTAATTGACTGGACTGAGGAGAAAGAGGCCCGGCCTGCAGCCAAGCCACTGGGAGACCAACTCCAGAGCGATCCACATGGCTGTCTCTGCCTGACCACACAACTGTGACGCATTTCCTGATGAATGGGAACAATCAGCAGTTAGGAAATGCACTACAGTGGCAAAAGACGCATTTCTACTGCACGTCCATACACGTAGTAACATCTACTGTACCTTAAGTCACATAGTTTTGATCACGCAAGACAAGGGAAACCGGTACAGTAAGTTCGTCCCAGATGGCGTCAAGCTGTTACTAATATTCCAAAATGACATCCATGCCTCTTACAACATGATTGATATCATGAGGTTACAATAATTTATGGTGCTTTCAAAGACAAACAGGATGATTAAGTCCTTGTCTGACAAGATGACAACACTTTAAACACTGCTTCCTCTATAATTGGAGATATTGAGTGATGAATTACTCGCAATGATTTTTTTCCCGCCGCAAACAATGTGGTGAATTCCAAAATGAGACTTCCGCCGTTTCAAAACTGTGACACCAGCTATAGGCCTATTACAAAGTGATTGATAACACAAGATTGTGATAATTTATGGTGCTTTAAAAGTAAAACAAGATAATTACATCCTTGCTTGAAAAAATGACAACCCCAGAAATCACGACCCGGTTACTCAAGTTAATCTACAGACCTTGTGAGAAGTTTTATGTAGGAAGCATTTTCCTTTGAGCGAACTACAGTAACCGGGTCATGATTACTGGAAAGAGACATTGCTGTTGAGTTTTTCAAATGTATTTTTGAGTGCCATCCAGTTCTATTGTATTTGAGAGACATCTCTACGGCCGATATCTCCCAAAC
>NC_139625.1:75413251-75460751 GCF_964638095.1 Poromitra crassiceps
GCTGTTTAGGGTCCGAGAGGCACGCACAGTCAGAGTCTAGACTTTCTCAAACCCTAATGGGATTCCTCCAGATTGACCTCGGCTAAGCCTGCGGGCGGGGCAGCAGAGTATGGGGAGCCGCACGGTCCTAAGCCTGCGGGCGTGGCAGCAGAGTATGGGGAGCCGCACGGTCCTAAGCCTGCGGGCGGGGCAGCAGAGTATGGGGAGCTGCACAGGAACCATGACCTGGAATGACACCGCTGCCCAACGAGAGCCAACCAGACATGCACTGTATGTAGTCATAAACAAAAAGGTGTAAACTACAGGGAGTCAGTGACCATTATAAGGCAAACAGCCTTATCAAATCAATGATATTCTCACTGCAAAAACTGACACACTGATCCAGACGTTTCTCTCTCTCTCTCTCTTTATTTTATTTATTTTTTATTCGACGGCACTGGCAGATCATTTTACTGGTTTTAACCAATTTGATCAAAAAGAAAAAAAATGGTAAAAGTGAAATTGTCTTGCATAAAGTTTCTAGTTTCTGGATTTTCTTCATTATTTCATGACCAGCATGATTATCTGCCACCAGTGCAGTGAGACAATTTGAGGTATCATGAAATTAGAGACCATCTTGCAATGCGATCACCAGCCACAAAGCCCGTGACTTAAGACCAATGTGGGGCGTAAAGTACACGTTATTATGGCTCCCACTGCATTTCTTGGCAAGACCAATAACTAACTAATCGCACTCCTCATGCCTAAACCTAACCAAGCCAACTAACGAGTACTAGCCAATCAGAGTCAGAGTAGGGCGGGTCTTCCTAAGAAATGTAGTGGGATCCATAATAACGCACTTCTTACCCTCCTAATTCTGGGGCACTTGCTTAGACCACACCATCTTCAAACTCCTTCAAACAGACAGACAGACAGATAGACAGACTGACAGACAGCCAGACAGAAATACTGTATAAACCGCTGGCAAAGTACTCAATACTGCTTCTGTGATATACGCTATGTGTCTCCAGGACCACATTTGGCCATGATGACCCAAATACAGACTCACAAGGTGAAAACAATAGCAGCCACACACTGTGGCTGTGGCTGTGGCTGGTAATAATCTTGATAGGTCTGGGAACAAGAGACATTTTGACTTGGTTATTCTTCCATAGAAGACTATCTTCCTACATTAGTTTGATATTACATTTAATTTTACATCAGCATGATGAGGCGAGGAAGTGGCGGTTTATACAATTCCACCCGCTATACTCCATCCCCATGATGTCATACTGCTTTTTATACGTATATATGTATTCTTATGTGGAATCAGACTTCCATACTTCCCTATAAGTGCTTTACAAAGCCACAAAGAAGTGCGTCAAAAACTGCTGATTCACCAAACAGCCACATGCAAGAAAAAGGAAGGGCACACTTTTCTTGGCCTGAAACCCTTCAAAGGCACTTTTGTATTTCCTGTTGTGGTCCTTGAGAAAGTGGTCTTAATTTTATATTCTTATTCTTATTTTTATTTGTAAACTTTGTGTATTTGTTTCGGATGTACTGATACTGTGGACCCCTGGAAGAATAACTGGCACCTGCATGTAGCTAATGGGATCCTTATCATTAAACAATACATATTTTTAGTCAAATTCTCTCACTGCACTGGCAGATAATCTGCTGTTTGAATGAATGTCACTTGATTGATGCCAATATCACTTCTTTAAAAGAAATCATCATAAAACAATGACGACAATCTGGAACCAAGAAACGTTCTCCAATACATCACTTTTAGCAACCAAGTGAATGTCCTGAAGCAAGTTAACTCAAAATGTCAAATTTGATGAAACCGGGAAAGATATCTGCCAGTGCAGTGAGATGATTTCACGAAATAAATCCTAAAATAAGCTTGATAAGTCTAGACACAAGACAAAATAACAGAAAAAGTGTGTCGGCTTTTGCAGCAGAAAAGCATTCATTTATGGTAATCTTTCCATATAAGACCTTATCTTATTTTGTCTTCAGTTTGACACATTGAAATAGATGAGGCAAGTAAGTGAGTTTACACGGTTCCACCCACCAACTCCACCCAAATGGCCTAAAACACGGCCTATGTACGTGTATTATTGTGTGGAATCAGGGCAACTTCCCTAAAAAGTGCTTTACAAATCCACAAGCCAGTGCGTCAGTAGCCTTGTCTGGCCTCACCGCCGGGTCACCCAACAGCCACACATGCAAGAAAAGGGAAGGAGACTTTTCTCACACTCCAGCCCTTCAAAGGCACTTCTAGGAATACACACCAAAAAAAAACCAACGTGTCAAAACTGGAAAGAGCAGACACCTTCTGATCCCCTCTCCTGCATCCTCAGTCCATTTCTCAAGAACATTTTGGCATAATCCCGACGTCATACTTCTTCCAGCAGCCGCACTACACAGAGGACTGAACCTGTGTAATTGCGCGGGGCCTAATACGTTGTCGTAACGCCGTTCAAAATGATCCATGGGGTGAGTGCTGGTAAAAGCCTGTCCACCCCGCTGCTGTCTGTGCACAGCGCCAAAGCCCCGCAGAGGTGGCGGGCGTGCAGCTCGCAATAGTCCTGTCTGCTGTAAGAGGTGCTGGGTGACGGGCTGTAAGCAGAGGAATGCCTGCCTGGCAGTCAAGAGGGAACCAGGCCTTCTTCCCCGTTCCACCAAAAAGCCTCCAATCATCCCTATTCTTCTGGACTCTCCAGTCTTCAAAGTCACGCAGAACCTCCTTGTACCTTTGTCTCAATGTCGCTCGTACCTTCAAAGTCACGCAGAACTCTTTGTACCTTTGTCCCAATGTCGCTCGTATGCCACGCGCCGTTGTGTCACTTCTTAGGGCGTGTGTCCCCATGGTGTTTGTCAGCTTTTTTATTTATTTTTTTTGCCGTGGAAAAAGCATTGCCTGGAGCACTTTGTGTGAGGAGAAATAGCAAAAAGCAAGATGATAACGTTGCCTGCTGCTAGCTCACTGATCAGCTGCTAGCTCACTGACCAGCTGCTAGCTCACTGATCAGCTGCTAGCTCACTGACCAGCTGCTAGCTCACTGACCAGCTGCTAGCTCACTGACCAGCTGCTTAGCACTTCTAGCAGTGTTGTGGAATAAGCAAAGGCTTACCAGATATTTCAAATACATGTCCGGTATCCATACTGCCTTTAAGATCGCTGTTACAGTAATAATTACAACATCCAATTTCTCCACCACCAGCACTTTGACTTCCTCCATATTGTTGTTGCTATGGGCGGTATGGGAAATGGCCAGCATCTCTCATCATCGCATTGAGTTGACTGTCACCCGGTCAAGCCCTGTCACCCGGTCAAGCCCTGTCACCCGACGCTTTTCTGAAAAGTTGAACATTTCTGAACTTGTGTAAGCGCTCCGCTCTGATGAAGAAAAAACAGACTGCGAGCAGAAAACTTAGGAAGTGATTATTTATCGTTTGGATTGACATTGTTTGGTCCCGAGGACGCTTCCCTGCCAGTGTGTGGAGACGGAGTTCCCCCACCGGCACCTCTCCAACAAGATTATAAAAGTCCTCATCGCTCAACATACCTGTGTGAGTGCGGGTTTTCCACATTGACCATGATTAAAAGCAAGTACCGGTCAAGACTGCAGGTAGAGGATGATCTGCGTTTATTCCTTTGTAGTCACTCATTATCCGCAATCCACAATCAAAGATGCAGACTCATTGTTCCCATTAAAGTAGGGGGTGACTGAGCAAAATGCACCAAAATGTATCCGATTATTACGGAGCCCCTAAAGTTCTGAAAGCTAATATTTATTTTGAGGATACTAATTTGTGCGCACGTTTTAGTTAATTTGTGCGCACAATATATTAAATTGTGTGCACAATTTAACTAAAATGTGCACATAATTGACCTAAAATGTGTTAACTAAAATGGCCAGAAAAACACTCCACAACAATGCTGCCTGTGACATCGTGACAGATGCAATGTTCTTGCCGATGATGTCATAGTATCATAGGCGCTATGGCCCGCCTCTCAACCCTCTTTCAGACAGGCAGTATTTTCAGTCTGATACGTTACCGCTCCTCTCCTCCTATGTCTATGGTGGAAACCAGCAGCTTGTTTGTTTATCTCTTCTTCCAACCATTCATCAACAGTAAGTCCGCCAAATAAATTAAAATTGACAACAAAACAATCCATTTTGCAGCAATGCTGTAAGCTAGATGCTGGTTTCTGCACAGGTGTTTCTGTTACAGTTAACTAATGTGATGAGCATATTGGCTGGCTGACGTCTGGCTGACTCAACGAGGACTATTTATTGTCTCGGCAAAAACACACTCGGCAAAAACTTTGTTATTTTGAGAGCAAATGGCCACAAAATATGAACACCTTTTGTTTATAGCTTGTATTTAGTTGGTAACTGTTGTATAATCACAATATTACACGAGAGGGTGTACTTTACCATGGTTATTCGCACTTCAGTGACGCGTATGGACCTTGGCTGAAGTCTTGGTCCTGCTGCATCACCGTCGTGCCAATAACCACAGTAAAGTACACCCTCTCGTGTCATATTGCTTAAGTGGAACATACAACAATAATACTAATAATAGCAATAATTATTTGGCGGGGGGGGGGGGGGGGGGTGTCTACATGTTCTCTCAGGGGAGGCTCACTCTGCCACACTTTGAAAACCACTGTCCTAAGGAGTAACGGTTGTGTCCCGGTGTCTGGAATGTATTCATTCATCTGGAAGAATCTGGAATTTGTTACAAATTGAGATTATATGCAAAGCATTTTTGGACTTTTCAATACTACATCCTGTTTCAACTGGAATTGTGTCAAATTACAGAAGCAAGACCACCATTGAAATGCAGTTTCCTTGTGACTTTGAAGATCTTTTGCTGCCTTGCCCCTTGACTCCATCCAAATCCCAAACCTTCCAGCAAGACTGAATCCTTCTTAGACTCGAGCATCATACATGCTCGCTTGGAATCGGCAGATATTTGTTGCATATTTTTGCAGGACATTGAGTGGCTCAGATCCTTGCAATGTTTACTGGCAATCTAAGGAACATAAGCTTACTCTACTGTTGCACTCACGCTAAGCTATTTTGAATACCACCATCCGCTAAAGGCCTTCAAAGCAAAATGGAAATGTAAAACCCTAAGCTAACCCTCACCCTCTAGCTCCCGGGCATCCACATGGCTTGCTAACACCCACACTGTTTACAGTCGGTCAGTTTACAACATCCGCGGCCAGAAAATAGTCGACATTCTTATCTCGGCCATTCATATCCTGGACCGCTGGAGGGGAGAGGGAGCTGAGTGCATCTGCATGTCCACGCCACCTCATCATTTCTGCCTGGGCCCAAACACATGTTTCCCTTTTAAAGTCACATCGGAGCAGAACATTTGTACGTTTAGCATCAACATTTTGACAGCGCCGCTCCGGCGAATCCTCGCCGACCCTCCTGGGAGGCGCGGTCGGTGGAAGCGCGGCTGGGCCAATTCCTGCTGGACGAGGAGAGGTCGAGAGGGGTCGCGGGTAAAATAAGCAGACAGAGAGGTCTCTGATCATAAAGAGTGAATAAGAAGACATAAAACCCACTCTAAACATTGTGGGGATGTGGGAGGCAGACCTCGTGTCAGGGGGGGATTCAGAGAGGAGCAGAGATAGAATCTGAGGAATCTCATCGGCTCTTAAATACATCAGCAGCTACATACATCTAATAGATAGACCTGGACCCTGTCAGCCTGTCACGGCGTCGCACAACATCAAACACACACACACACACACACACCCTAGAATAGATGCTATCATTTACCATCTAATGCATGCACACAAACGCACACAGACGCACACCCTGGAATGCATCCATGCATATTTTCTGTGAGGAGCAAAGTGAGGAGAACTCGCTACCTGATCACTTGAAAGATGCTCCGAACTTCACCACTTTTTTGAGTTACCGAATTCTGGTTAATTCGGCAACAAAGTTGTACTCATGTCTACTGTAGTTTAATGTCTTTTCTGTAGCTGTTACAGTACTACTCAATATGTTTTAGGGTACATACATGATCTCTAGTAGGTGGTCCAGCAGATCATTCATGCCATAGCTGTTACTACTATATGTATGATTTATGGTATTTGTTATTTATTTATTTATTTATTTATTTATTTATTTATTGATGCTTTATTCTCTTCTCTCCTTTTATACTTTATGCTGTATTGTATCTAGCTGAAGGCTACTCAGTTTACCTTTTACCGCACTGTTTTAATCTCTTATTGTCATAAAAGCCCTTCTAGGGACAGGTGCTGTAAATTAGCATCCGCTATAAACAATATGATACATCAGATAGCTGTATTCAAACTGTCTATGTATATTGCATCTGTTCCTATCAAATAAACCATAAAATAAAATAAATAAAATAAAATATGGCATGCACACACACACGCACGCACGTGCACACACACACACACACACACACATACAGTGTAAGCCTTATGAACACAAACATGCACACACTGGATGCTATTACCCGCCATCTAATACACACACATATACTGGATGCTCTTATCTAACGTGCACACACATAAATTCAGCACAATCTCACACACACACACACACACACACACACACACCTTGGCTGCCCTTATCTAACGTCCACACACGGAGACTATCGCCCACCATCTAATGCACACACACACACACACACACACACACACACACACACACACACACACACACACACACCTTCAGGGAGGTCGAGGGGTCAAGCAGAGTTGGAGTGGGCTGGAAAAGGTGCAGAGATCGGGCCGATAACCCCGCCTCTGCCCTGAGCTGCCGTTCACTTCCAGCCAGATCTGCCCGCGATACGGCCCGCCGCCCAGGTCACTGCTATCAGGTTACCCCACCCTCCCCCCCATGCACCCGTCCCGTAGCCTTGGACGTGGACTTGAGTGCCGTCCAGACGCCAACACAAAGGGACGGAGTGCAGCAGGAGGAGGGAGAGGAGCTGGCCGTGTGGAATATGAGACCTTCCGCACTGAGGTTTTGATCATCGATTTTAAAACAATATTCCACTTAGTTTGGGGCGTTTTTGAAGGTGGATTTTTCTCCCATATTTTATTTTACATTTTTGTGAGAACAACACACTAACAAATATACAATACACTATATACTATACTATATATATAATATCACTATATACAATACACTATACAATACACTAACGAAACAAAACAGACGAACAGGCTCAGACACAGGAAAAGAAAAGAAAGAAAAAGCATACATACATCATCGACATTCAATATTACAACAGGGTGCTACCAGCCACATAAGATGCTAATATGTGCTTGTAAGAGATGTTGTGCATGAGATCCCACGCAACGGGTCCATGAGAAACCAGCCGGGGGTGTCATCCGTCACCCCTAATCTCATCGAGGTAGGCTAGAAATGTGTCCCACATAGTAAAAAAATAATTAAGTGAGTTGGTCCTCAGGAACCTGAGTCTCTCCATCCGTATAACAGAAATCATGCCCACTAACCACAATTGAAAAGAAGGTGGAGAGGGGGACTTCCATTCCATCAGAATTAGTTTTTTGGCAACAGGTGACCCCTGTGTCTGAGAGACTCTTGCACAGCTGTAGGGAAGTTCAGAGAGGACTCCGAGCAGCCGAAGATGGCGAGTTCCGCCTCCTGCTGAAGGGTTATTTTGTAGGCCTTCTTAGAGTACCAGTCAAATATTTTGGCCCAGAATCCCGTCAGTGAAGGGCAGAACCAGAAGGCATGAGACATAGTAATATTCAACTTAGTTTTAACACAGGGGGGAGGGAGGGGGGTGATGCAGCTCTTCTTGACTGCCACAAAAACCAGAATATCCTAACCAAGATCAAATGCAGTTGAACCAGTTTGTGGCGTTCAGATAATTACTTCCCATTTTTTGAGTGATGCCACAAAAATAGACTTAAGGGTTCCATTTCGTGTGAAACAAGATTTCCTCGCTTCTTTTAAAGGACTTGAGCATGCTATATAAACATCATGGAAGTCTCAAAAGTGACCGACTAGAGGAGGCGCTAGTGCAGGGACCAAGACACATACCTCTAAAGACCTGGCCAAATGTGACTGTATGGACGCCCGGCCAAGCAGGAGGTAACACGAGGACTTGAACCTGCGACCCTTGTGTTGGTAGGAAGATGTGGAATCTACCACTGCACTACCTGGACGCACCACACCCATGTTAAGTGGAATATTGCTTTAAGGCATCAAAAGGTCAAAAGCTCCAAGATGGTGGATTATTATTGATGATTGAGATTCTCTAACCTCTCTAACCAGCCTTGTGGTTTGAGTGTCCGCCCTGAGACTGGGAGGTTGTGAGTTCGATCCCCGGCCGAGTCATACCAAAGACTATAAAAATGGGACCCATTGCCTCCCTGCTTGGCACTCAGCATCAAAGGGTTGGAATTGGGGGGTTAGATCACCATAATGATTCCCGAGTGCGGCACTGCTGCTGCTCCCCGCTCCCCCAGGGGATGGGTCAAATGCAGAGAACAAATTTCGCACACTCAGGTGTGTGACAATCAGTGGGACTTTCCTTTACTTTACTTTACTTTTACTCTCTGGCTGCAGGTTGACACCCAGCTCTATGTGAAAGTGATGTCTGCCTCGCCACACAGCATTTCTCTCAAGCGTCTTAAGCTTCTTATTTCCTACAGGAGGAAACTTAAACAGCAGCCTTTAGAAAAGCCTTTTGGCTGCTTTTGATCCCGGTCAAGTGGTCAGCCTGCAAACCGTCAGATTACTGGACTTTCACAGTCAAAACTCGTTGCTCAAAACGAACCAGGATTTGTATTGGCGTGTTGCTTTTGAGTTCTATTCTAGGAATTTCACTGATGTAGTCATTTTCAGAGCGAGTGGGGGCTCAGTGCTTTGCTCCAGGGCACATCCACATGGCTTGTGTTTTCTGTAACCACGAGGCCGCCCTGACCTGCCACCGCTGCTCGCCATTGGACCGCTGGAATAATGGAACAAGTATGCAGATTCACCGGATTACAATTACTGTTTACAATGAACAGCTGTGAAGAAGTGAACAATAACAAAAACATGTTTCTAATTGTTTACACGCTGCAAAAAATGGCAAGCTTGGGAAGGACTTATTTGTGTCCAGACTTGTCAGTGAATTCATGTTACTGCATAATTTTGCGGGATTCAGGACATTTACTTCTGAATATATTGCCACGAATGAAGTACAATTTATTGAATATCTGCCAGTACAGTGAGATAATGTGACTAAAGTATGACAAAATAAGCCTCATAGGTCTGGTCTGGAAACACCATAAAAATCACATGACAATTTGTCATAATGCCTCCGCCGGCGACAGCCGTGGCTGGAGGCATTATGTTTTCTGGTTGTCCATCCGTCCATCCGCTCCATGCTCGTTAACGCGATATCTCAGGAACGCCTTGAGTTTCTTTCTTTTTTTTTCCTTTTTTTCCCCAAATTTGGCACAAACATCCACCTGGACTCAAGGATGAACTGATTAGATGTTGGTGGTCAAGTTAAGTTAAGTTAAGTTAAGTTATCCTTTATTTATCCCCTTGGGGAAATTCATCCTCTGCATTTGACCCATCCTCTACTAGGAACCTTCCTAGAACTAGGAGCAGTGGGCAGCCACTGTGCAGCGCCCGGAGACCAACTCCAGTTATTTTGCCAGTACCTTGGCCAGGGGCACTGACAGGAGTATTAACCCTAACATACATGTCTTTCTTTGATGGTGGGAGGAAACCGGAGCACCCGGAGAAAACCCACACGGACACGGGGAGAACATGCAAACTCCACACAGAAAGGACCTGGGACGGACCAGGGTTCGAACCCGGGACCTTCTTGCTGTGAGGCAACAGTGTTAACCACTGAGCCACCGTGCCGTCCTAAAGGTCAAAGGTCAAAGTTCAAGGTCACTGTGACCTCTCGTTTGGCCGTTCTATGCTCGTTAACGCGATATCTCAGGAACGCCTAAAGGAAATTTCTTTCAATTTGGCACAAACGTCCAATTGAACTCAAGGTTGAACTGATTATAATTTGGTGGTCAAAGGTCAAGGTCACTATGACCTCACAAACGTTTTTGGCCATAACTCAAGAATATACACTAATTATGACAAAATGTTTACACAAATAAGATCAAATGAGGAAGTAATGACATTTTGTATCCAAAAGTTCAAAGGACAACCTCCTAGCAGGTTTATCAGCGATAGGAATGGGGCTGATGACGAACCTACTGAATCTATGGGTGACAACAGTCAGATCGGGTGAATATTGGGTCATTCTACAAAAATGGTAGTCCCGGTAATTTTGCAGACACCTAAATCCTTTAAGTTGACCTAAAAATCGCATTAGATATATTGACTTGGATTTAGTCCACCCTCTTCACTTCCTCTCCCTGGATGACAGCCAGGACAGGGGGCCTCATGTTCCTCTGGTAGTCCACCACAAGCTCATTGGTTTTGCTGATATTGAGCTTCAGGTGCTTGTCATTGTACAGTGTGACAAAGCTCTCATGAGTCAGTCCTCTGCACTCCTCTGGGAAAATAGTCCCTAAGTGAAGACAGCATGTTTCTGACTGTAAAGTATTCAATGTAATCATACATTTATCATATGTCATCGATACAGTATAGTGATGAAGTGGATACTGGATAGTGACCAACTTCCAAATGTAAAAAACACACACACATAAAATGCCTCCATACTGCTCACCTGGCGCAATCCTCTTCACAAGCCCTGTTTTAGCTGAAATCTTCACTATAGCAGGCTACGCACCTCACATAGTTGGCCCACATGGCTACAGTGAAGATAAAAAGCTAAAAGCAGGTTGTATATTACGTCTTTTCAAGTTAACTTGGCATCTTCTGTCAGCTTCTGGAGACTTGAATTACACCAGGTGAGCAATATGGAGGAATTTTATACGGTTTTCTGCTCACCATCCACTTCAATTGTTTAGGAGCAATGGTGTTTGAAACTCCACAAATGTTTTCTGGAGTAAAAAATGTCACCTGCCCTTCCTTTCATGTGGGTGAGTAGATAATGACTGAATTTTCATTTTTGGGCAAACTTATCTTATTTAATAACTTTTACCTTTTAGTAAATTGCTTCAAAGTCTTCACTACATAATGAGTTTGGACAGACATGGATGTAAACTGCAACTTGCCTTGTTGGCGGAGGCATACAACCGCATGGCGCTTATTTCTAGTTTTATACAGTGCATCAAAAAACGTGTCAACACATTGTTACCATGTCATATATATATATTAAATAACACATTGTTACTATGTCATATATACATTATAAGGCTATATGTTGCTACGGCACACATAGTGTAAGGTGTGGAGGAGACGGCTTTTATCCTTGACCCTTTCATATCATATGTCACAAAGCCCAGTCTAAGCCGTCCGGGCGATAAGGTCAAACGGCGGCTTATCACCGCTCTAAAAGAGGCCGGTGTGACCTTTCCACCCGCCGCCCGGCCGGGTCACAAAGCCGCCAAGAAGGAAGCCCCGCCCCCCCCCAGCCTTCCTCGTAGCTTGTTTAACTACGCGACAGGCAGGGCGAGCCGCCGGACAGACTTCTGTGACATGTCAGAGCAGCGTGTGGCAGACGCAAGGGAGTACCGCTTGTCATCGGATTCATCCATCTGAGAGAGAGAGGGAGAGAGGGAGAGAGAGAGAGAGAGAGAGAGAGAGACAGAGAGAGAGAGAGAGAGACAGAGAGAGAGAGAGAGAGAGAGAGAGACAGAGAGAGAGAGAGAGAGAGAGGCCGGTCGCCTGGTGCTGAAGTTCAAAGCGGTGGCGATTCGTCAACGCAGCGGCGTGGGAACAGAAGAGACGAGGGGAGGGGGAAAACAAAGGGAAACCTACTGACCTTTCCCTCCACACACACACACATGCACACGCACACACATGCACACGCACATGCATGCTTGCGCACACACACACGTCGCCCTCCTACACCCTTCCAGACACACTTCCATACATGCACTGCCTGACACACTCATGCACACACCCCTTCCTTCACACACGTACACACACGTACAAAGGTCTATAAATGTCAGAAAATGGTGAAACAGAACATTAAGTGCTTCCCAAAGCAGGCTACAAGATGATGTCCTCAAATGTCTTGTTCTGTCCACAATCCAATATTCACTTTACTCTCATAGAGGAGTAAAGAAACCAGAACATATTCACATTTAAGATGCTGGGATCAGAGAATTTAAACGATTATCAAAATAGTTGGCCATTAATTTAATAGTAGACAATTAATCGATTAATCGTTGCAGTTCTAATGGACACATAGGCAACCTCCAAACGTGTACACTCACATGCACCCCTCACTCACAAGCACGCACGCACGAGCACACACACACACACACACACACACATACACACACACACACACAAACACACACACACACACATTCCTCACCGAAACCTATGAATCCCAAGAGATACAATGGCAAAGATGGAGAGCAGAAGTCTTCTCTCGATCTCTCTCAATCTCTCTCTCTCTCTCTCTCTCTCTCTCTCACACACACACACACACACACACACACACACACTGTTCGTGTTCATCTTGATCAGTCTGTGTGAGATGCTGGAGCTGTCTCTGGCAGGCCGCCTCCCGCCCGCCCGCCAGCCCTCTGATATGCACGCTATGAGTGTGGAATGCGGATAGCCTTGATACTCGCTCTGACCTTTCCTCAGCTCCAAGCAGCACTGCAGCTTCATTTCCTCAGCAACAGATGGAGAAGGAATTCCAGCCCAGGCGCAGCGCGGCGCGGCGTGCACGTGCGAAGACGCTCGCCCGTCACACGGCGGCGTGGACGGACAGACGGCGAGCGGGCCGGACGACATCAGAGTTTAATGAAAGCTGGTTGGATGTCAGAGGGGCTCAGAGGAAATGCCTTGATCTGCAGAGGCCTGTGCTAAATTACAGGACGGGGGTCGGACACATCTGGGAGACGACGCTGGAGCCGGAGCGCAAAGAAAATCTCCATCTTAAAGGAGTACTTACCTCCAAAACACTTTTTTTCAGCTTTTAACCAATATATATGACTTTGGGGGTGATGTGTGAAGAATTCTGGTCAGAATTTCCACATTTGACACCAAACTGTTGCCATTTTACCATTTGTATCATTTTTCAGCAGCATATCTGGCATAAGCGCCCTCTTAGGGTCAAAGACTGCTTTTTTTTTTTCTCAAATGAATGGGAGATTAGGGGCACACTGACGTCACAGTGCCCCCAAAGACTATGGGATTTCAAGATAATTACTCCCCTACCCCCTCTGTACCCTTTCGGCTCCTCAGAACTCCAAGCCTATTCTTATTGAAGTTTGCTCTTAAAATACTGAACCAAACGTTGTCAAAGTTGGCACATGTCTTAATTATAGTTAGTTTCCCGCTGAATGTGTCACTACTTTATTGATATCTTACCTGGATAAGCTCGAATGATGATGTTTATATTATCAGTCCGAGTTGCAAGCACTGTTTCCAGCCCAGGCAGGCGAGAGTCGTACTGTTACATGGACGAGCCCCAAGCTCCACGGGCGCGCGCAGCAGGCCAGCAGCAGCTGGGCTCTCTGTGCTCAGAGCAGCAGAGAGAGCAGTCTGATATTTCCGCAAACAAATCTCGTCGCAGTTTAGCGGACATGTAAAATATAACGCTATACTACGACGTGACAATGTGACAAAGCTTCTCTAAACATATCGGCTAATATAATATCATCACTGTGTACAAGCAACGCCAACTTTTATGGAAATCAAGTCAGCAGAGCAGAGCGACTGGCTCTGTCTGTGTGTGTGTGCTGCTCGGGGGGATTCGCATGGGAACAGTGTGAGGAGGAGAAGAGCTCTGCGCTGCCTCCTGCGTCCTGAGAGGAAAAATCAGAGGTGCCCCAAAACGAAAAGGTGGTAAAAAGCCCCAAAACGCAAATTAAAAACGGATTTCATTGCGCGGTTTATCTCTAGTTAGACGAGGGAATTACGTGGAGAAATCTCGCATTGTGTTACCCCAGAGCGAGAGGTTTGTCCTCACTGTGTGCTGCGAGCAGCGAGGCTCTTAACGTAAGTTTAGACAAGCCACATGCAAGCCACGCACACACACATGGGACAAAATGGGACAAAAATAATTAAATTTCTAGTTCGCCACTGAATGGCCAAATTGATATAACTATCAACCATTTCAGGATTTTCTGTTTCCATACAGGCCACCAGCGTTGGCTAGTTGATGATATTTATAAAGATATCGCCCCTCTCAAATAAATTATTTTTGAGGCAGTATGCAAACTGTAATGGCGTCGATTTCCGAAAAAAAATCTTGACTTAACACAGCCAAAGAGTCTAGTATAGACAAGAGTATATGTCATTTCTTGGTTTTTTCAATAGGTATTTTCAAATCACTGTTCTAATACATATCTAGGGGGTAAGTCCTCCTTTAAAGTATCAGTTCACTATTCAGTCATTATCTACTCAACCTCATGCCAATGGAAGAGGTGACCAACTGTAATAGTAATAATAATAATCCTTCCATACTGCTCACCTGGCGTTACAATCATCCACAAGCCCTAGATGCCAAGTTGAGTTGAAAAGACGTGATTTACACCATAATCTTAGCTGAAATCTTCACTAGCCATGTGCTGCTAGCCTGGTAAACCATCCGGTCACGTGAACCAGTAGCGTAGCCAGACTTGGCTCATTGGGTGTGCCACAGAAAGCCAGGGCGGCCGCCGCCAAAAAACATTTGGGTCCTTTCAAACCAGATTTAGAGGAATATTTGTGTGTTTGCTCCTTTTCACACTCATTATTAGCAGGTAGAAGCAGTCAATTAAATTGTATTTTTTGGCAACATGTAAAACCACTTTGTTTAGTATCTCAAAAAAGTCTCACCTACTTTTTCCAATGAGTGTTCTAGTCGGGAAAGAACGCAAATTTGGTTGGCATGAAGGTTCGTCTACTGCAGAGAGATCTGTAGCGTTCTCAGTGTCCTCTGGCTCTGCACAAACCTTCAGTGTGTTGTTGGCTGCGTTCCCCGCTGTTAACGTCATTGTTTCGGCTGCATCATCTTCTTCATAATCGTCTGTCTCTTCTCCACTGTACACCACCAATACAGGTGCGGGAACGGGTGCACTACAATCCGCACTTGTTGAGGGGGAGGGTGACAACGAGTCATCTTCCTCGTCGTCAAAGCGACGTTTCTTGCCTTTGCCGAAAAAGCTTAAAAGCGAGCTTTGTTTCATGTCTTCTTGATTTGGCGCTGCTGCTGCTGCTACAGCTGTGCGTGCATTTGTTTACTTTACGTGGACGACAGCTTAACTATTCCCATGATGCTCCGGGGCACATAGGTCAGCGGAGCGTGATTTCTATTCGCACATAGGATAAGTTGGACACAGTGCATGACAGCGTTGATGTGTTTTGCAGACAAAACAAAAAACCTTTTTTACCCCATTTTTTTTAGGTGTGCCAGCGGCCTGTCTGGGTGGCATTTGCACACCCGTGGCTACGCGCATGACGTGAACTGAGATTTCTGTTTCATTCTGCGAGACCGCCTGGCCTCTGCCCCATGGGGCGGGCTACTTCACAATCCACAAAGTGGACAGGCCAATCATGGACCCGCCTCGTAGTTGACATCGTAACCGGCCAATCAAGAACCTCACTGGAAAAACTGTAATGGCTGCCTCCATGGCTCTCCGCATCGAGCAGTAACGTCAATGTTCGTCGAGTTAAACAACCATAATAAGTGCAGTTATTGCAGGAATAGACTCAATAACAACAATTAAACAAGAGTACAACAGGAGTACCGGTATGCAACAGCAGAGTTTCTGGCGGAAAATAAGTTTTCGCCCCTTCTTCCGAGTGATAATAGATAATAACACTAATTTCCAATGCAAATCAATTATTTTCAAGAATTGTGAAGAAGCAATATAGTGCAGTGATCTGCCTTATTCTGATGTGGACAGTCATTTCCAGAACATTCCTGAAACAACTGAAACTGGATAGAAAACCAGTGGAGTTATCGCACCTCATTGGCTGATTTCTTTCTCTTGGTTTAAGAAAAATACGATTTTTGAAGGCTGAATATGAAATGACTTGTTGAGATGCACATTTTTTTACAGTGGAAGCAGATGCTTTTATATCCTGCGGCCCATACTCCCGCAGACGTCCAGGTGGACAGAGAGACGGACGGCGGGGTTTCGTCTTACACAAACACGTGCTCTCCACTTTTTTATTGGATGACATTTCAGAGACGGCGTGGAATGCGGAGATGAGGCCATCGCTCAGACGAACACGCTTCCCCCAAACGAGTCAAGTGTCTCAGATCAAGAGCAAATACATTTGTTCTGAAATTCTGATATGGATCCAGGTGCAGCCTTTGCTTATTAGAAACAAAGTGAAACGGTTAAGTGTTCTTCCCCAGGCGTCCGGGTAGTGCAGCGGTAGATTCCCTGCCTGCCAACACCAGGGACGCAGGTTCGATCCCTCGTGTTACCGCCGGCTTGGTCGGGCGTCCATACAGGCACAATTGGTCGTGTCTGCGGGTGGGAAGCCGGATGAAGGGTATGTGTCCTGGTCGCTGCTCTAGTGCCTCCTCTGGTCAGTCTGTTCGGGGGTGAGTGGAATTTGGGGGAATAGCGCGATCCTCCCACGCACTACTGTATGTCCTGCCGGTGAAACAACTCACTGTCAGGTGAAAAGACGTGGCTGGTGACTGCACATGTATTGGAGGAAGCATGTGCTAGTCTATACACTCACCCCCAATTGGCAGAGGGAGCAACGACCGGGACAGCAGGGGGGATTGCCTAAGTACAATTGTGGAGAAAACGGGGTGTTTTATGAGAAATCTCTTTTTCGCTCAATTCCCCCCATCATGTATTTGTACATAGTTCATAAGCATTTATCATCAAATTGTTATAAAGTCGTTATCACCGGCAAGAAGCCAAGTGTTATAAAGACGTTATCACCGGCAAGAAGCCAAGTGTTATAAAGACGTTATCACCGGCAAGAAGCCAAGCTGTTGTTTGTCATCTATAGCCAAGAAGGCTGCTGCAGCAAAGCTCTGGGCCCAAAACGTTTATAGGCAATAAAACGTTCGCTCTGCTGTCAGTGATCCCTAATTATTTCCATATTAGCTTCTTCCATGTTTGAGGGCACGAAAAATCCTTATCTCTCATTTCTGCTTCTCTTTCCCTGCAGCTCTACCCTACATGGTCATTCTGGGCTTCTATCTGTAGGACTCAGCCTCCAGGTTGGGAGTATAAGGATCAGATCAAGTATGCTGAGAGGTTCATTCACAATCCTTTAGTTCAGCTGGTTTGTCCAGGTGAGAACGGTGCCCTTTGATAATGGCACCAAGTGTCTCAGTCTTCTAACAAGAGAACTGAGATGTGGTTTGTTAATACAACCAACTACAGGAAATCACCCTAAAACACAGGATATTATGGGCAACCGCCCGGGCTGACAACTTAAGTCAATGCGGAAGTGCCTTAAACTTGCATTCTTTCTAATGGCCTACAGGGGGCCACTGCACTGGCTGCCAAAAGAAGTCTGAAGGGGAAAATGACCCTATTTCTCACTTGATTTATGACCTCAGTAAACACTTTCCTGATGAGTTTATGATCTCAAGCGCTAGTTTCAAGTCTTCTTCAATACAGCATGATGTCATTTTGTAAAATATGTTCCCATTTAGAGTAAAAAGGGGATAAGCAGACTATGCTTCGGGGCATGATGATCGACAGTGATTGTCCAGTGATCGCACAGCTCGCCATGGCCAATCACAGACCAAATAGTGACGCTGCAGCTCTTCTTATCCAACTATGGTCACTTCTGGCTCCAAAAATATGCAATTTGGGGGGCTTGCTCGGATCACGCCCATTTTCAAACTCGCCATTCATGTTGATGTCAACTACACACCTGTAAAGTTCCATGACTGCATCTTGCACGGTTTTGACGATATCGTGTTGACAAGACAGACATAAACAGCTGTCAAAGTACTCATAACAGCTTCTGTGGTAGTTCCTGCTACAATAGGTTTCTCCAGGACCACATGTTGCCATGATGACACACACATGCACGCACACCCACCCACCCATATATATACATATATATATATATATATATATATATATATATATATATATATATATATATATATATATATATACTCCCTCCCCCACCCTCACTCTTCACTTTCAAATCCTGACTAAAAACCTACCTGTTCTCCCAAGCTTACAACCTCCCCTACCCCCACCTCCTGCACCCTTGCCACCCCCCTTTCCCCTTCCCTCTCTCCTCTCTCCCCTGTCCCTCCCACGTGCTCCCTCCCTCCCCTCTGTTTTCCATCATATCCCTGTTTAGATGTGTTACTTGTTATTTGTATATGTTGCCTGTTGCTCATCTCTATTCTTCTTTTCTGTGGACTAATGTCAGCGTCTTTGGGTCATTGAAAAGCGCTATATAAAATAAATGTTGATTCCAAACAAACCGGAAACGTAAAACGCAGCACTTCCTGTGCAGCATCGTAAAAAGAACACACACACAATCTCATCTTTTGGTATCCATGCGAGGATATTTGTTGCTTATAAGTATACAGGAACACACACACACACACACACACACACACACACACACACACACACACACACACACACACAAACCCACCCACTCCTGCAAATACAGTCACACAGAGAAACACTCTCTCACTGTACTCTCTCACCCACACATCCACCCAGCCGCCAACCCCCCCCCCCCCCCACACACACACACAACCCACCCACTGCTGCAAATACAGTCACACAGAGCAACACACTCTCTGTACACTCTCTCTCTCTCTCTCACACACACACACACACACACACACACACACACACACACACACACCTTTCCCCTCTGCCTTCTCGCTCCCATCCTCCCCTTCTCACGTTGCTCCTCCAGTCGTGTTACAGCGCAGACAAAGAGCGGCGATGTCATTGATCTGGCCACGGCCACAATCAGCTGGCAGCCACACAAAGGCTCCCTGAAACATCAGCAGGCCAGGAGAGAGCAGGCGCCAGTCAGAGGGCCAGAGGGTGACTCGCCCCAGGGTGCTGCTTCCACAAGACGTATGGCTGCTGCCGTCATCCCACCTGTGACCTTATGGGTACCTGGACGTCAGTATCAGAGAGAAGGCTTTTCCACAGTTACCTCTGTCAGCCAGCTACATGTGAGACTTACTTACTAATACTTACTTACTACTGTACCTACTTACGTACTGTAGTTAAGTAGGATTTTCGGGTATCTGTACTTTACTAAATATTTATTTTTCTGTCAACTTTTTACTTTTACTCCCTACATTTTAACACAAATATCTGTACTTTCTACTGATTACATTTTCAAAACAGGCTAGTTACTTTAGTTTTAATGCACGACAGACAAAAATGATGTAACGTTGTCTGTCTCTCTTGACTCGCTCTCCCAGCTATTATGTGCACCTCTTTTTGTCGAAAAACCATATCACACAAATTATTAGAGGCGGGTGTGTCTGTCTGTGTGTGTGTGTGTGTGTGTGTGTGTGTGTGTGTGTGTGTGTGTGTGTGTGTGTGTGTGTGTGTAGGTGTGTGTGTGTGTGTGTGTGTGTGTGTGTGTGTGTGTGTGTGTGTGTGTGTGTGTGTGTGTGTGTGTGTGTGTGTGTGTGTGTGTGTGTGTGTCCGGAGGTGCAAGTTGCTCCGATCACCTGTAATCGAAAAACTGTATTAGTGTTAAAATGACTGCAAAGTGGCAAGCTTTGCAGTCATTTTAAGCAAAAAGGCCTCTTCATCTACAACTCCAGGGCTGACTTTGAGTCCCAGTCCCACCCTGCCTGTGAGCAGGCACAGCTGGAGGAGGAGGATCCTGAGGCTCTCAGGGTCTTTCTGGACTTTTTGCTCCACCAGAACTGACTTGAAGGACTGTCAGTTTATTCATTTTAATTTCCTAGATTTAGTTCTTCAATGACTGTTTCAAACAAATCCAGGACCAGAGATTTAATACCATCAGCATACACCAGCTGTACCCAATCCCACTACTACAATTGCAGAGCTGTGTGTCCCTGTGTGCTCGGCTCATCGTCTCCAGAGGCCCCACCCTAGAATTGAGTGCATGCAGCGTGTGGAAATTCTGTTTATGTTCATATGATGTGAGGTTCAGTTAGCTTTGCACAGAATAAACAGCCGGTAGAAATACTTTTTGCTTTTATACTCGAGTACATTTCACAGCCTGTAATTTTCTTAAAAGTATTTTTTACACGAGTAACTGTACTTCTACTTAAGTTGTGTGTACTTTTCCCATCGCTGCTTACTTACTTACTTACAGTGGGCTGCTCCTAGCTCAGTTTGTGAAGCCAATGCGGAAGTAACTTAAACCTACATTCTTTCAAATGGCCTGCAGAGGGCGACTCCACTGGCTGCAAATAGAAGTCCGGTTACATGGAAGTGAATGGGAAAATGACTGTACTCTTCACTTGATTTATGGCCTCAGTAAACACTTCCCTAATGAGTGTATGGTCTCAATCGCTAGTTTCAAGTCTCCTTCAATCACGAATCAGCGTGACGTCACTTGACACCCAGAAATGCGGAACCCCGCGGCAGTTAATAGTATGAGTTGTGCCAAACAAACGTTAATATCTCAAAAACTATACATGACATCGCTTATATTTTGACATTGTGAGTGAGAGCAGAAGTAGCTCAAGAGTTTGCTGTATAATATATGCATGCATATATGCATGTCGTGTTAAACTTGTGTGAAATGTCGCAGTTTTTAAAATGTAAACAGAGTTAACTGGCTATAGAGTCAGACATTCAAGCCTCGCGCCACTTGGGCTCCATAGGGTTCCATTGCCGTTGCCACCCAGTGACGCGGTTTGTTTACCAAAATGCTGCTCGGCTGATCCCTCATATAGATGATACAAAATACTTTTGGGCGTGATTGACAGGTTGTCTGGACAGTGACCGTGCAGCTCATCAATCACAGACCTATAGAGCTGAACATTCACGTGATGTCTCTTGCCCCGGAAGTGAGTTTTCCATTAATTTACTCCATAGACATTTCAAAAAATAATGATATGCCAACCCGTGACCTACTGAATCATGAGTGACCATAAAACATTTTACTTGGAGCAAAAACAAAAAAAATATTAGATCCCCCCTTCCCCCCCGAGAGGAGGGATTGTTGTCCCCCACCAAAGGGGTGTCTATGGATCTCTCTCCGTCAGCTTGGTTCCGTCCATAAAGCTCGTTATATAAGGATTTTTCAAAATGTCTTCTCGTCCAAATTCACATCACGTCTGGCTTCAGATAACCAAGATGGTGATGGTGAAAATGCCAACCTGGAGGCTTCAAAACACGAGTCCAAAAACCAATAGGTGATGTGATGGTAGCCACGCTTATATGGTCTACGCTTACTTACTCACTCACTCACTTACTTACTTATTACTACAGTATATAAGTCAGAGTCAGAGGGAGAAAGGCAACTTTATTTGATGGGAGAGGTGCAGGGGGGAGGGATTGTTGTCCCCCACCAAAGGGGGGCTATGGATCGCTGTCTGTCCGTTCGCCATTATTCTGGATCCCACTTGTTTTCCATACAAGACCCGCCCTACTCTGCCTCTGAATGCCCTAATCTGCCTCTGATTGGCTTACCCTGATTTTCTTCCCCTAACCCCAACCAATCATCACTCCTCATCAATCAATCAATTGTATATACAGTATAGCATTATATAGTGTTATTTGTATAGCCCTCTCTGTGTTTCTGCTTGTCACACAAACACACACATGCACGCACACACACACCTCCCACCCATCTTTCGGATGCCCAATCCAACCCCCCATGCCTTCAGGGCCGTGTTCTTTCTCACGTGCACAGTCAAACAAGGTGCGTGTGTGCGCGCGTGTGCGTGCGGTGTGCGCGTGTCGTGTGTGTATGTAGGAGGGGTAGGGGAATGGAGGCATCAAACACCCCCCCCCCTTCCCCCCAAGCCCAACAAGCTGGCTCACTGCATGGCTGATTGGTAGCGATATGTAGCATTAATATTTAAACGTATCCAAATTCTGACATGTTCCGATTAAAAATTCATCTGGAGACATGAAGAGAGCCAAACCTCCATGCGGTGTAGTGTGTGTATTCACATGTGCCGATTTTACGGCCCAGAAAGACAGGCACGCTAAATATTTGGGGAGAATGAGCAATCGGGCGATGCTGGCAGAGGGTGGGAAACTATTCTGGGCCACTTTTAAAAAGAATGAATTGTTTCCAGGAGGAGGAGATATATGGCGTACCCTTCTTCTCCAGCCATTAATCACATCCTGTTCCCACATCTCCTCTTCCTCTCCCTGCTCTAATTCGCTCTTGTCTTGAAGTTTAAAAAAAAATCCTACCTCCACCCCTCTGTTCAGCTCTTATTTCCTCTCCTCGCCTTTCTCTTATCACATACACGGTCCATGCTGGGGTCACAGGGAGATTTCCTTACATCTATTGTCAGGGTGCCATCGCTCTGACCTTTGACCTCTTCGCTATTAGTTGCATGTAATGTTGTCGGTGAAGAATTTAAGCTTAGTTACAGATCCCGGGACTCTGTGACCATTGCGAGAGAAACATATATTGAGTCCATGATTTACTCTAACGTGCGCACGAATGGACCAAAACGTGCGCTTACAATTTGTACACAATTTGTTCCTTCATTTCTGCGTGGCTAATACGAGGGGTCAGCCAATCAGCATTTTGGGAAAATGGGACCCTACACACACACACACACACACGCACGCACGCACGCACGCACACACACACACACACACACACACACACACACACACACACACACACACACACACACACACACACACACACACACATCACATCACATCCCACCTGGTCAGTGATGGATGAGGTAGACGGCCTCCCCTGACCCTCCCCTCTGCATTCAGATGAACCAAACTCCACCGGAGAAGAAAGAACAGGAGAAAGGGAGGAGCACGACAATGATGACCGGTGGGCTAGCTCGGCGCTCCGTAAACCTACGTTCTTTCGAATGGCCTGCAGGGGGCGACTCCACTGGCTGCAAAAGAAGTCTGATTATATGTTACATGTACTTTTCACTTGATTTATGGCCCCAGTAAAAACTTTACGAATGAGTTTATGCTCTCAATTGGCAGTTTCAAGTCTTCTTCAATACAGCATGATGTTCATTTTGTAAATCATGTTATTTAGAGTAAAATTGACGATAAAGCAGACTATGCTTTGGGGTGGGATTGACAGTTCGCCTGTCCAGTGATTGCGCAGCTTGCAGAGAGATCATGGACCAATAGCAGGCAGCGCTGTGGCTCTTTTCATCCAAATTCACGTCACTTCTGGCTCCATGGCTACGTCCATATACATATACAGTCTATGTTTACAGAGTAATTAAATCACACCCAGGTGTTGAAGTAAGCGGTGCAGTTTCCCATCATCTCATCAACAAGTGCAAATGTACAGACAAGAGATACAAAAGATACAAAACATAACGAGGAGATTAAACATTTTATCATGTGACTAGTAGTTAATTTGCATTTCACCTCAAGACAGGACACTGCTTTCAAGTCTGAAATGTACCTAGATTTGCTGAAAGATGACAACATTTCAGTTTTTCGCCAACTAGGGCGCTGCTAGATGATGTCCCTAGGTTGACTGTACAGTACAGTAGTAAGGATTTTGAACGTTTTGTCTCAATTTTTCATCCCATTTTTTATCCCCCATTAGTGCAAATTTTAATTTATTTATCCTGGTTGCTGCTCCACACTCTGCCGATCTGGGGAGAGCCGAAACTGGCTCCATGCTTCCTCCGAGACATGCGCAGTAGCCAGCTGCTTCTTTTCACCTGACAGGGGAAGCTAGGACATAGCAGGACATAGCACATGGGAGGATCACGCTATTCCAACGAGTTCCCCTCCCTCCGAACAGGCGCCCCTAGGGAGGCACCACATCAGCGACTAGGATATTGCATGTTTTTTGGTGTGGGGTTCCTATATGAAGGAAACCCCCATGCAGGGGGCACGGGGAGAACATGCAAACTCCATACAGAAAGGCCCTTTTGACGACCCCACCTGGGCGGTGGGCACTCAAGGACATGCGGACGGGCACAGTGTCCCAGGTGGGAATGGAACCCAGGACCTTCTAGCTGTGAGGTGACAGCACTTACCACTGCGCCACCGTTCCCCATATTTTGATTTTGAAAGTTTTGATGAATCAAAACAACCACAATCCAAGTCAGAAACACAGCAGCATTATGTTGTGAGCCTGTGAAAGTGACGTGCGCCGGCTTAGACCACCTCTTAGCTGTTGCAAAATCACTGTAAATCACAGCCTCACAGGGCTTATTGCTTTTATGAAATGGTAACAGTCTACCTAAAAAGGCACATCATCTCTGCTAGACACCAAGGAGATATGCCTGGAAAAAGAGCACAAGTTAGAAACAGTATTCCCTCCCTAGCTTAGCTGCAAGGATAGCCGCATTATTGCTGAGATAAGCAACCAGACGATGGATTTTGAAGCTGATGCCCCTTCCCATAGGAAGAGCGTGACTCGAAGTGGTTAACAAGCAAATGTTTTGGCCACTCAGTGGCGTTTTGAGGCTGACGAACGCTGTTACAGCCAGCAGGCAGTGTGCTTAGCTAATGTAGCTAGCTAACTTTTATTGAAAGTGCTTTACGATCACTGACCTAAATAATATGGACAGAGCTATCCCATTGATCTTGGTCTCCCGTTTGGAGTTGAAACCCGTTTGGAGTTTCCTCTAGGTAGTTTTTAACTTTATTTCATAATTTTGTATCTTTTCTACTTGCATTGTGTCCACTTGACCCCCAGTTTGTATATTCATGTTTCTGCCTGTTCTTTGTGAAGGGCTATTGTAGGGGAACATATCCGACTAGGCTTTATTTATTTAATTATTTCTATTTATAAATTCTTTACTTGAAATATGTATTTGCTATGTACATTTTCTGTATATTTTGTAACTATTTTGATGTCCTTATCTGTGTACACACACACCTATACCTGGTAACTGATTGAATTATTAAATGTAGTTCCGGTTTGATTGTATTTATACGCCATTTTCGACTGACTCAGCACAACGCTGATGAAGGCTACCTGCTGAAACGCGTACGTTGTTTCCTGTGCTGTACTTTACCTTATTAAACGCTTATGGACATTCTGGAGTGCTGGCCTTTTCTCCATTTTATGATATGCCTACATTCACCCATTCACACACTGATGGTGGCAAGCTACCATGTAGGGTGCTGGATCACCCATCGGGAGCAATTTGGGGTTCATTATCTGGCCCATGGACACTTTGACATGCAGACTCAAGGAGGGGGGGATCGAACCAGCGACCTCTTTTATCCAAAGCGATTAGTGGACAAACCGCTCTACTTCCTGAGCCACAGCCGCCCCATATAGTGTTCACTCATGCAAGTAAACATTACCCGAACAAGGCCAATGAAAATCTGTCCCATGACAGCTCTGTTTCATATGAAGGCTGTTTAAAAGCTGAGCTGAATGTGTTGATATGCTGCTTTGTTTTGAGGAAGATGAAGGAGAAGAAGAATAGTGCGGGCCTTGTGAGCGAGTGTGTGGGTAATAAATCAGCTGGTTGAAAATGACATTTTGCGGGTGGGGCTGTGGGGGGGTGTACCTAGCTGGGGAGGGCGAGGCAGGGTGGGGTGCATGGGGTCAAAGTTCAGAGACAGTCGTCGTGTCAGCCAACACTCCACAAAGAGGCCCCTGGAGTGAGGTGTGTAATCGTCAGGTGGGGGGGGGTGGGGGATGTAATTTATACACCTGTCAGAAGTAAGTAGGGGGCCCGCCGGCCGGGGTCACACTGCAATTTGTATAGTCAGAGGGCTCAACATCAGCGCACAATGATGCTCTTTTATGTCCCATGGGTCCCTCACCACACCTCCATTACCGTCCCGGGACAGACAGTTACCTGGGGAGACGCGGGGTCATTGTCCATTCACACCCTGCCAGAGCGAGAGGACAATGCGACCCAAAGAGACAAAAAATGTGGTTGGATTTCAACCCGGCATGACTCCTGAGGTCAGAAGGTCTCTCTCTCTCTCTCTCTCTCTCTCTCTCTCTCTCTCTTTCTGGAAAGTGTTACCCATGAAGGAGGGGAAACTGTTACCGAGGAGGGGACATGAAACACAGAGGTTTGTCACGTCTCAAAATGCAGGGGTTTAATCCAAAATAGACACAGAAGAGACACAATAAGCACAGTAGCTTTTATTAAATTAGTGCCTTTTCAATCTTTAAAACGACTCCAGTGGATCATTTTTGAATAAAACATTTTAAACATGGAATTCTAATTTCAGACAGGGTTGCACTGTCTGCAAAAATGAAAGAATCTGATATGTATCCACGTCCCAGGAGGTGCCAACAGTCATATGTAGACCTAGAAAAGACAATCAATCTTACAAGTTCAATGTCTCCTCAATGAAAATGGGGTAGGAATCTTGTCGTCACTCCACAGCTGGTTACTGACCTCTAGTGGCAGATGTTACTGGCTGCCAAGACAAACCTCTGTTTAATAACTTAAAATATCAGATCCTTGTCTGTCACATCACAACCACCAAGATTGTTTCTTTCTAAGTAATGAGAGTAGGTGGTTTTCTTCTCTTTGGACTCTGATGGGTTAGATAGGCGGTGCACAAGCGTCACACTAGTTATTTGAGTTGGGCCTTACAGCGTAACAAAAGCTTGGGTCAACTTTAATATGGTCTCTGTCACACGCTCCTGGACTGCAGAACATTCGAAACAGCTGATGAGCTTGGAAAATCTGAGTTTACTCAGGTTGAACTTTCTAAGCCGTTTGCTTTTTCTGCACGGCAAATTGACTGAGTTGCTTGGTATGACATATAATTCTGGTATGCAGGTCTGACTTGGCTGCATGGTCCTCCTCTCCACAGAACAACACAGACTGACAACAACAAGGTAGTAAAAATGGAGTGATGATTTTTTCTTCATATTTTTCTCCCATTTTCTCCCCATTTGACCTTTTTCACAGCAGCCATTTTGTGTCTAAAAGGCAGGAAGTAATGCAGGTGCAAACAGAACATTAATGAGGGTTTCCAACTTCCAATCCATTTAGGCGTTCCAGTGCTGGGGCCCTTATTAATGTTTTGCTAGCACCTGTGTTACTTCCTGCCTTTTAGACACAAAATGGCTGCTGTGAAAAAAAGGCGGATTGTACTTGGCCAAGTCCCCCTGCCATCCTGGTCATTGCTCAATGCCCTGCCGATCTGGGGAGAGCCGTAGACTAACACATGCCTCCTCTGATACAGAACACCATGACTATGTGTATTTATTTAAAGTAGAGAGATAACAGTGAAAGATCAAATAGTAAGTATTTTGTGTTAACTTCTTGTAAACTAAATAATGGTGAATTGTATCAGTTTGCTGGGGACCCCCTGGAACTCGCTCAAGGATCCCCGGTGGGCCCCGGACCCCATGTTGAGAACTACATTAGACCAAAGAGAATAGCAGAATTGCATATGGGCCTGTGTACAGTAGGTGGCAGTGAGCCATGGAGGTGATCACTAGCTAATGATGTAATAGTGAAATGAACTACTGTCAAGTGCACCAGAGGTTCTCAACATGGCATCTGGGGGCCATCAGGGGTCCTTGAGGGAGTTCCAGGTGGTCCCTAGCAAATTGACGAATCATTCAACTTTTATTTGACCATTATTTCAGGCTATCACAATTAGAGAATGTAGAAGAAAGGCTATTATGATCACATAGTATCAAACCTATAGTGTCACTCTTACAGACAGTCATGGAATTCTGGACAAAATCGGACAATAAAATGATCCTCCGATTTGGGTAAGAGAGACACAATCTCATCAAATGGGCGTCCTTGATATGAAAAGACAATGACCGAAGTACAGACAGAAGTACAAACAGACTTAAACCCCCAATCACTCCTCAGCAGCCAACAGCTTCCCCTGGATATAAATAAAGGTGATCAAATAGAAACATCACGAGCACATGTCTCTCACAGTGGGCCAGTGAAGCTGAAATGAGGCCAGCTTGTTGTTAGGAGGAGATAAACCCATGCAGTGGGGGCCCTAAGCCTCCCCTGGACCCCCGAGTCCATCCCCCCTGAGTGCCCCACGCCCCCCCCCCCCTCCCCCCGCCGACCCCCGAGTCCCCTTCGCACAATGACCGAACGGAAGATGCCCTACTGCTGCAGATAGTGTGTTTCCCCACGCTGCAGCACAATGAGCCCAAACCTGCTGCCATTATCTCTGCCCTCTAATCCCCTTTCTCTCCCCCCCACACCCCCCACACCCCCCATCCCACACCCTCCCATCCCCCCCGGCCCTGCCGCCATTCACCCCCCCCCCCCCCCCCCCCGGCATTCACCCCGCCCCGATGGCCCAGGACAGTGACACACCATGCGGTATAAGTTCCCACAATTGGGCTAATAACACCACAGAGTCTCCCACACACGGGTTGATTCTCTTGTGAATAAGCAGTATTGGGAGTAACTAGTTACTCTAGTTACTGTAACTGAACTACTTTTTTGCAGTAACTAGCAATCTAAAGAATTACTTGTTCAAATTTTGTAAGTGAAGTACAATGACTGACATTTCAATGGGCTAGTTACTAGTTACTTTAGGACGTGCAAAATGGCAGACAACTTCAGAGGATTATCCGGTTTATGATCATAGACCTATAGTCCGGGGAAAGACTACCCGGCAAAAATGCTCCACATGCTGCAGCTGCAGCCTGAACCTATAGGCTATACGCCTCCCCAATAAGCACATGTTCAAGTATCCATGCAGGTACAATGATAGATACAATGTGACAGTTTGACAGTAAGTCCCACACTGTGCCACAGTCAAACTCAAATGTGTGCATTAATAGAATTGAAGCAGATGACTGCGTAATCAAAGTAATTAGTTACTAGGGAAAGTAACTTTTGCATTACTTTCCCTAATAACTAATTACTTTGATTACGCAGTCATCTGTAAAGTAATGAAATTACTTTTTGAAACAAGTAACTTGTAACTGTAACTAATTACTCGTTTTCAGTAACTTGCCTAACACTGGAGACTGTGCCACCCCCGGGTCGACCCTCTTGTCAAATAAGTGGCGGCTCGAGTCGTGACTGAAGGCTTTCAGACAGAAGGAGCGTCTGAATGAAGGCCTATAAGCACCCATCTAATTAACACACAATGTGGCAATTACTGCTGTTCTGTATGGGACAAGTGGACACAATTAGACAGCGTGGGGAGAGGAGAGGAAGGCAACACACAGACACACAGACACAGACACACGCACACACACACACACACACACACACACACACACACACACACACACACACACACACACACACACACACACACACACACACACACACACACACACAGCTAACTGAATGCAATTCCACAATGAAGTCCAGTGGTTCCCAAAGTGTGGTCCTGGGACCTCCAGCGGGCCTTGAGATAAAAAAGAATGTCCTTCTTTTTTCCAGTGAACTCTATTTTGAAAAGATCTTCAATATCCCAAAACATAATATCATTTTAGAAGCGTTGTGCTGCTAATCCATCAATGCAGTACAATATTGAATGAATGACTGAATGTATAAATACATGAATCAGTGTTTGTTTTCATGTCCTATCATATCCTTGCTGTCAGGTGAAAACATTACTTGTCTCCAAAATGTCAACTTTTCAGTGACTAACAAAAACAGGTTGCTTTTAACCAGATTGTTTTATCCGATCTTTTGAAAGAGATTCAGAAGCCATAAATGTGGGGGGAAGTGTCATCTCTAGTGTAAACTACTAGAGATGTTCGGAAATTTCCCCCCTCTCCGATACCTGAATGAACCTGACCCGATCCGATAACAGTGCATTAAAAAAAACTCTCAATAACTGTAACACTAAATGAATGCCTGCAAAACTGTTCACAGTTTTCGGATATGTGCAAAATAAATCAGCATTGTTTTTCCAGTGAAGTGCCCCTTGCCCCAAATTGGAGTTATGAGGCTTTCACAATAATGCAACAAAAGAGATATACCCCCAGTAACACTTGACATTATATGACTCGATTTAAATGGAAAACTAGCCTAGCACTAAATAACCCATAAATGATATGACAAGGCCTTTTCTCCCCACCTAGCCAACTGGTTACTCCTCCAATGCGATGCGATAAAGCTCTCCACATGGCAGTGCAGATAAAGCTCTCCACATGGCAGTGCAAAGCAAGGCGAAGCAACAACAAACCAAAGCGAAGCCTCATGGTACAGTCGAGTGAGAGAAGGGGGCGATGTGACCGGTCGGATGTGCTGGAGGAGCCTGGGACCTCCAACGAGAGAACCCCCAATCTCCACTTGACATTCGTCTCCTCTCAGATCACTTGAGTGTGACTCGCCCAGTGTGGCGTCCCTGAGTCCTTGACAATAACGCTGACATGTATTGTTGGCGTGTCACTGGCTTTTGGAGAGGGCCACGTGTGTCCAGCAGGCCGGGACGAGTGCTCCCACACATGATGTCAAACGTGTGAACGGACGTAGCCTCTGGAGCAAAACACACTCCCGTCTGCAAAGCCCCACACACAGCACACAAAGGGACTTAACCCAGAATCGGCTCAGGGGCCGTTGCTTCACTGAGCTTTAGTGCAGGGAATGACGTCTTCCTATATGGACCAAACCAAATATGAATTGACATTGTGTTTTCCCGGCCGATTCTCTCATCCAGAACCATTTTGAGCAGTTAGGGGTTACAAGGGTTACAAGAAGATTGCAGGACAATTTCTGAAACCACTCGGCCACCCAGTCAAAAAACAAACAGTGCGACAGTCCTGCATTGTGTTGCCAAATGATGGAAAACAATCAACATAAACAACATGTATCATCAGATAGAACTGATTTGAAGAGATTGATCTTGCAACGTGGAGAGACATCTCCCTCTGGAACTGGTCACATTGTAAAGGTTTCTTACGTCATGACAAAGACAATACAGCATGACACCGTTTGGAAAGGCCAGGACTGAAAACCCATCACACACAACTGACAGCGCACACACTGAATAGTCAACAATATTCACAGTTAAATCATCGGTCCAGTGGAGACTGTCTTCCCCGCAAGAAACGAGCCCACATTATGACCTATACAGTTACATTTGAAAGACCTCTAGTGGTCGTGTAAATAACGACAATCTACTACGTTGGTCGGCGTCCACGTCACGTTTCTCTGTCAACATTGAAATAATAGCATGGTGGGAAAAAATATCATAATAATAGCATGGTTGTTATGGTCGGGGATGGCGGATGGGCGTGTACATTTGCCTGTAATGTGAGAGAGCAAGGTACAATTCCCAGCCTTTACAAAGGACAGAATTATAACCGTGAATGACGTTTTGTTGTTGTTGTTGTTTTTAACAATGACCAAACCATTTTCCTAACCTTAACCAAGTTGTTTTGGTCGCCTTCTATAACCATAACGCAAGTTGTTATTCGCCTAAACTTTACCATGCCCTTAACCCTAACCTTAACCAGACTTGTTTTACCTGGCTATAAATGTAATCAAAGTGGTTTTAATTGCCGAAATTGAACTTGTAACCAACCTTTGGGGTGTAATTAAATGTGTGCATGGTGGAGGAATCTTTTCAGCAGCATGGTGTTGAAAGTGCTCCTAGCTGTGGACTGTACTGGACAGCTGTGTGCTCGTATGGGCTGCAGGACTTGTAGGTCCAGTGAGCCTGGGTCTCAGCTCACAAAGTGATGGACACAACAGGCACCGCAGTGGGATGCAGCCAACACACCAACTTTCATGAGCTCCACAACATTCCCAGTATTGCATGGTCTGTTCAGCTGCTGCCCATGGAGAGGTTGACTGTGTCGCGTTTGTGTATTTGGTTCATTTTGGTCCACATTGCCCAATTCCACACAAACGTCACATGACTCACAAGTAGTTATTTTGTTGTTTGTTTGTTTGTTTGTTTGTTTGTTCAATTGTTTGTTGTTTTGTTTTTGTTTTGGTAACCTGTCATTCTGCCAGGTTAGAGGTTTTGGTGGAGAGAGGACGTCAAATCGGATTCCAGTGCCTGGAACTTTATCTCTGCATGATGGAGTTGTCTGTCTCTTCTTCTCTGGTGTTCAAACCAACACATTCTCACTCCCAAGTTACGCTTTTAACGCACTGGGTACCGCACAAGACCATAGCCAACAACTTGTGTTGTGGTTATGGTTAGGCAACTAAAACAACTAGGTTAAGGTTAGAGAAATGGTTTGGTCATGGTTCAATAAGAAGTGTAAATGTAGCTTACTGTTGAAATGTACTTTGAGAAAATGCTGGGGATTGAACCCGTCACTATCAAAGGCAAACACCCACCTGCCACCATTTTATTTCATTGTCACACTCTCGTGGCATCAGATGTTGTGGGAGTTGTAAGTCTAATGGACTACCCTGCAGGTAGAATGATGAACAGGGGGGTTCCCGGAACCCAGAGGACTGAGAGTCAATTCAAATGACAACGTTCTCACCTGGAAGATCAAACCGAAGGTAGTTCAATCAGGAGAGACCAGTATAAAAGTTCAAAATAACATTTATTGATACAACAAACGGATTAAAGTTTGGCATTATGGCTCCATGATGCTGATGAGGGGAGGGCGTCCCACCAGGGGGAATCCTTCTTGAGCCATGAGGTTGGTGGTGGCAGGGGAGGAGGCGGGGCCAAACAACTGGAACACGGGAATAACATCAACTGCAGAGTGACAACATATAGTATCTGCAGTGAAACCACATAGTAAGAGACGAGAAGTGGAAAGACTCTCAACCGCTTTAGATGATTGGTTCAGCGGCAGAGCGAGGGAAAGAGATGGCTTTCACCGATTGATTGATTTCACCTATTGATAGCATGATAAAGCACGGATAACCGTGATTGGTTAGAGATAAGTATGAATGAACCTGCATGGGCATGAGACAAGTAGTCTTCATCCCGATTAAAATGACGTCAAAACGTCACTAAACGCTGCCGAGTTGGACAAACCGCTTCGGACCCGCTCGGTGTGAACGTGCCCTCTCTGACATGGGTGGAGTCAGACGGCGAGACGGGGCGAAGCGGGCGGCGCCCGGGAGAGTGTGTGTTGACTCTGCTGTGACCGCTACTTTATTGTCTGGGCGGACAGGGCCTGATGGGTCTGGGGCCTTCTCTGAGAGTGACAGATCCCCTTGGCCCACAGCCAGCAGACAAACACACACACGCACGCATACACACACACGCACACACACACACACACACACACACACACACACACACACGCACTCACGCACGCACGCACACACACACACACACACACACACACACACACACACATACACACGTACACGCACGCACAAGCGGCACCCTACACGGCATGGGAACGTTTGGAGCTGCTGGCTGGCTGAATGGATGATGGAAGCGAAGGGCAGATTGTTAGACTATTAGTGTCAGATGGGACTCAACATCTCGTCCCCCGCCAGCTCAGGGTGAACCAACACGGCAATCCATTTGGATTTGATTGAAAGGGTACAGTGTTCTCTGTACAGCAGTTAACGCTACATCTTTGAAAACCAGGGCAAAATATCCATCAATGAAACTGCACACAACTCGAATCTGCGTTTCAATGGGGGAATGATAAAAATGTGGCACAACGTGCCACATGTTCCGGTGTACATGTTCCGGTGTACATGTTCCGGTTCCGGTGTCTATGCCGGAACCACGCCGAGAGGTGTAATTCAAGTGTTAATGAGAGACAGGCTCTTCTCCTCGGGTGAACCTGGTGACGCGAGGTTTTACGTACGTTAAGAGATGCACTAAGAGAACTCACAAGCAGCGTAAAATGTCGATATGTCGTACAAGCGTCACAGAGACATTTCAAAGGCTCTCACCAAAGCAGATGACTTCATGGATTAGAGGTGCCGGGGTTTGAAAGCCCAATGCTGCTAATAAATACATTTAATATACTTAATCCTTCTGTGTTTTGTGCCATCATAACCCTCCACAGCGCTCCTCTGGGCGGAAGCTATCACAGAAGAAGAAGGCATGGCTGCTGCTGCAGGAAGACGGCTTCAGAAGGCAGATCAATGCGCTCATTGATGCTTGGTGGGGGAGTTGCTTCACGCCTCTCATGCTCGCAGCCATGCAGGGTCACGCTGCCTGTGTGGCCTACCTGATCACCCAGGGAGCCCAGGTAGACACACACCTCTCAACATGCTCACCTGGACTGTGTCTGGAAGCCGGAGCCGCCCCAAGCGGAATTGGCTGCCCCATACAGACCGTCCTGTGCTGCCAAGCTGCTGGACGGCAATCACCTCCTCAAGAGGTCTCCTCTCTCCATCAGCGCTAAACGCCACCACCTGGTGGCCTGCTTCCGCCTGCTGCTCCAGGCCACTGGCATTCTGACCCGTGACGTGGCTTCCCTCCTGCTGCATTATATGGTGCTGACTGCTGAGGGAAGGGTGCAACGCGGCCTTCGTCCAGCTGCTCCTAGACCACGGTGCCGACCCAGCCCTGGTGACCTGGGACGGGAGCAGGCACAGCTGGAGGAGAGGGCGGATCCCCGAGGCTCTCAGGGTCTTTCTGGAGGCCAAGAGGTGTCCTCGCAGTCTGGCTCACGTGTGTCGGATCCGGATCCACCCACCGCTGGGCACACATCACCTGAACCAAGTCCACTCTCTACCACTAACACAAGTGATTTTAGGACTTTGTGCTCCACCAAAACTGACTTGAAGGACTATCAGTTTATTTATTTCCTATATTTAGTTCTTTAGCGACTGTGTTTCAAACAAATCCAGGACCAGAGATTAAAATGGCTTTTCTTGCAGCTTCTACATTTTATTGTTAGATTCATAGCAGGGAGGTGGAGCTGTAGCGATGTCACGAGCAAGAAAGAACACTGAGCTACTAACACACCAATTTAGTCACACTATTCATGCACAAATGCTCCACAACTTCCCTCAGATCCACTCTCAATAACTGTCAAACTAAATGAATGCCTGCAAAAACGGTTTACAGTTTTCTGATATACTACTTATTCAAAGCCGGTTGAAAATCGTCTGAGTGTTCCTTTAAGATTGAAGTTGATTTTCATCTCCAGTCAGAACAAAACAAGCCTGCCATTGTGCTTTAAAGACAGCATGCAATGTCAATGAGCAACAACCTGGCCCTCTGCCTTTGAACTGTATCCAAACACTGCAGCCATTCACCCACTTTCACACACCGCCCTCTCCTGTTTTGACGCCGATGCCGTCACCCCAACCTGAAGTGTGCTGGGTGGGGGGCTGTGGCCACTGGCCAGTCTGTATACCCCAGCAGTATATTCATCTGCTCGCCTGTATTAAGGTCAATAGAGCCGCCCAATCACAGTAAACACAGCGGAGTCTGTGTGTAGAGCCGCCCAATCACAGTAAACACAGTGGAGTCTGGGGTCTAAATGAATTTAGTTAGGAAAAGCTGGGGTCACGCGGGGTTAAGTAAGAGGGGACAGTGTTCATTCATTCAGCATATCTGATTTCATACGCGCGCGCACACACACACACACACACACACACACACACACACACACACACACACACACACACACACATCGCTGCAGGGGAGACCAGGTGGGGGGGGGCGGGGAGCGGGTGGGGAGGGGGGTATAAACTCAGCGGATATTAAAGGTCAAGCGGGTCTTCAAACATGTGTTTCCTGAAGAGCGAAGCAGACGAGCCACAGCTGAGACCAAGCTGCTGCAGATGGGAATGTGGTCCAAAATAACACCATCATTCTGAGTGTCAACGCCACTAGATGTCGCCCTTTGCATAACAATATTTATTTTTAATATTTCAATGTCAAGGTGCCTTGTGAGTTACCCAGCAGTTTTCAGGATTTTGACTTCAAATATGTTTCGCCGTACGACTCAGGATAATGATAAATTCTTTGTGATGTTTTGCAATGTATTTAAAATGGCCGAATGGTCACCATCAGGATTTTTAACAGCTCAGTGAGGAGAGCCAGTCAAGACTAGAGCCAGCTGTGGTGTGTTGACTGGAATTACTGTCCCTAAATAAATCAATCAATCAAACTGCACACTCATTGTCATTTGCACTGATTTCACACCGATCTATTAATCACCGGTTAGCCCTAATTTTTGTGTGCCATAATGTTGGTTATCTTTTCACAATTTAATGGGCCTTTTTCAAAGCAGCCATTTTGTGTCTAAAAGGCAGCACTGTGGATGGAAGTTGGAAACCCTCATACACAGTGGATACATGTTAAGTGATTACATTTTCAAAAATGAATGGATAATCCACTCAGACCAAATCAAATGTTAACGCTGTCTACATTAAACACTTTAATAACTCCTGGAACTGCATAGATCATCACAGATTTGACAACCCTCCCACTCTCCTGGTTCTGTGCAGGTGAGTGGACCCTCCCACTCTCCTGGTTCTGTGCAGGTGAGTGGACCCTCCCACTCTCCTGGTTCTGTGCAGGTGAGTGGACCCTCCCACTCTCCTGGTTCTGTGCAGGTGAGTGGACCCTCCCACTCTCCTGGTTCTGTGCAGGTGAGTGGACCCTCCCACTCTCCTGGTTCTGTGCAGGTGAGTGGACCCTCCCACTCTCCTGGTTCTGTGCAGGTGAGTGGACCCTCCCACTCTCCTGGTTCTGTGCAGGTGAGTGGACCTGGGCCTAACGACCCCGCATCCACCAGGCTCCTGCAAGTCACAGAATGAGGAGAGGTGGAGGGTCATCACAGACTGATACAGGATTTTTGCTTTAATCCCATATTACTCAAATAAACCCTTTTTTGTTTATGATTATTTGATCCAGAGAGACTAACAGAGAGTGAACAGGGTCGGTGTCTTGCTCAATGGCACTTCAACAGTTACATTCATACTGGCCGTTATGTGGATTTGATCTTTTGGTTGCAGGACAGTCTAAGCGTTCATCAGAAGACTGTTTTCCATTTCCCCCGATGCAGAAAGGAGACCGATAAGAGCAGTCACCTCTCCTGACCGGCCGTCTGTCTGTGGAAGTCATCAGTATCAAATGGCAAGATGGGGGAAAGGACTTCTCACGCAATGATTTACAAAGATATTTCTCATTATTACTCAGAGTTCAAATGATTTCCATATGGCGGAGTGCAAGGAATGTCATCAGCTTCCCTCTACAACACATGTATTTTTTTAAAGAATAATCTGTATATATTTTTCTAGAGTTAGATTTTATTTCATTTTATTTGAGTGACATGCACTCTTGCTGCACAAGCACAAGACATATCCACATCACACTGTTGTTTGTGTTTTTAAAATGTATTCCTTAACAAATTAAGGTATTACACAAGGAAGGTGTTTTGTTTATATACAGATACAGTTTTCTATAGAATCCACACTTATGTCATTAATTGGGGTTAGGAATTATATACATTAAACTGACATTTGTCCCAAGCTTTACAGATGAATTGTGCCACATATTATCCCGTTTTTAAGCACTTTGTCTTTAAGAATCCAATAGAAATTAGCATAATTGGGAGTAATTTTATTATAAATGATCTCAACTCATTATATAAAAAGAGTAGAGAGCATTGAATCTCATTTTCCATTCCTCCCATACCAGACAGATGCTATCCTCTGATCACTGAACTTTGTTTAGTGGACCTGTGGGAGTTAGAACCCCCCCCTCCCCCCTGGGGGTTAGACGCCCCCTGGTCTGGAACACAAGCCCCCGGGAAATAAATCACTGATGATATCACGTATGTATACAGTCGGTCACGTTACTTCCGGTAACGTGTGTGTGTGTGTGTGTGTGTGTGTGTGTGTGTGTGTGTGTGTGTGTGTGTGTGTGTGTGTGTGTGTGTGTGTGTGTGTGCGGGCGTCCCAGGCTGACCCATTGACCACGCGTCTATGAGACACCTCCTGAAGGTATAGAATTGGTGATGTCATCAGTGACATCACTTGAGCACTCAATGATGATGTCATCAGATGATGTCATCATTGCTCAAGTGACATCACATAATTTTGGTAATTAGGGCAAACATAGGTAATTAGGGCAATTAATTGGGACTAATCACCTAATTAAAAAATCTGGCTTCGTTAGCTCACCCACAGGGGTGCTCTTTACACTTCCTGAAAGATTCAGCCCCATTGCACGTAAAATGGCATAGCTGTGGCCTAACACAATTCTGCTCACACACAGACACTCTCTCTCTCTCTCTCTCTCTCTCTCTCTCTCTTTCTCTCTCCAACACACACCCACACGCTCACGCGCGCCTATAGAGGGTATGCATGTGATGTCACAGAGGCAGAAGTCACTGTGGGGTCACGCCCACTGAGTCACAGCAAGACTGAGCTTGAATGCAGTAATCAGCCTAGATAACTGACACCTGCTGCTCAGGGAGGAATTTGACACTCATTTTGACACTCATTCCTGATTGAGGGGGCGTGTTCCAGTGGGTGTGCACTGTGCATACCCTCTATAGGTATATACAGTATAGGAAACCAATAGCCCTTTGGATTTTAGACATGTACACAGATTATTTTTCTTATAATTACATTTCCATTGTAAGTATTTAGTTGAGGCATTGAACCAGAGCAAGCTGCACTGAGTGAGCAGCTTTATGTGCTGCTCAGTGGCTGTGGAAGGACACTTGCTGGCTGCTGCAGGAATTGAATCTGTGAGCACTAGAGTGGCCCTAGCTCCACACCACACACACATTTTACACACACAATTCATTTCATTGTAATTCAGGACTGTATTCAAGACCACTTTAGTCCTTTCCAAGTACATTTCAAGACCTGTCCAGGTGAGTTTAAAAGACAATCCCAATAGACCTTTTTCACAGCATCCATTTGGTGTCTCAATGCAGGCTAAACACACACATGTAATAACATAATGATGGTTTCCAATTCCATTCCATTTAGGTGTTCCATGTGCAGTCACCAGCCACTTCTTTTCACTGCGAGGAGTTTCACTGGCAGGACGTAGTGTGTGGGAGGATCACGCTATTCCCCCAGTTCCCCTCCCCCCGGACAGGCGCCCCGACGGACATATCCTATAATAACAATGCAAAGTGTCTGTCTGTGAGTGAATGAGCAAATTGTGTCATGACACTTTTAGCTGTTTTTATTACAGAAAGTGTATGAAACCCATGACCAAAATAGTCATACATTCTGTCATTGTGTTATGTGGTTGGAATCATAGTGAAAATAAAGTATTCCCCTTTTTTGCTGGCGACCCCCTGAAACCCCCTCAAGGACCCCACCGGGGGTCCACCGCGATCCCACTTTGAGAACCACTGTGGCTTAATGACCTCGACGCGTGATTTCTAACCCCACATAGGATAAGCAATAACCACGCCCTGTGGCGCCGGGATTGGCCAGGAGCAACACTGGAGGGCACGCAGCCCAGCAATTTCATGAACCAACTGAATAGCTCTTGAGAACAGACAGCGATATTGAGAGGGGACATTGAAATGAATTATGGTCACCTACTAGTAGGGTCATCTGTGGCACTTCCGTGACCGTGGAGAGCGAAGGTCCGTTTCTCAATGGATTTGTCATCTAGGAGGGTTAATAAACAAATTTAGCCGGGGTGTATTTTTAAAAAAGGCGGGGAAAATATTTGAGAGACCAAAATCCAAAATGTCTGCCGTGGAAATGAACTTTTTAATGGTTTGACCTACAATGATGCACAATACATGGTTTCAGAGCTTATTCTGGTCAAGGAATACATATTTGGTGTTTATATAATGATTTGACTTATTTTTTACCTTCAAATCCAAGATGGCTGCCAATTTTGAGCTCTAAAAGGCAGTTTTTTCAAAATCGTCATAGAGCCTTCATATTAGGCTTGAATGACAGGTCTTCTCATGATGAGTTGAATAATATACAGTATAAGTACACAGAAGTAATCTCTGAGGTCATTAAAGTCAATGTTTGTGTGTAAACAACAGTTGCTGATTTGCGGTTTCCCATTAAATAGGGTAGGCTACTGAGAATATGGTGTCCAGTTCATCCCATCACATTTTCATAATGAACCAAAAACAATTTTGCACTATAGCCTAACATAAAATAGTATTCTGTATGCAAAGCTAGCAAGGTTAGTTGCTTGAGCTGAATTTAAAGGTCAACTCAAAACAAACAATGAAATTAACTTTGAAATTAAAACTGAATCCTAGGCTACTAAATTTCATCAGCACACAGTAAAGGAAACTTGTCTTTGAACTCAGCTGACTGTCTAGTCCTAATCCCTGTTGTGCAATGTCCCTTCTCAGTGAAGTTTTAGTTTTTGTTAAGAGTATGGACTTTTAATCTTGACCTTGTTGGTAGGCAACGGCCCTTTTTCAGTCAAGCATTTTCAGATTAGCTCAGTCAGTCTGTGAAGCAGTCAGTGTCAGCACTTGCGCGAGCTCGCTTTTTCTCTAACTAATGTTAACATTACACACTTTAAGACACTTTGTTTGAGGATATAAAAGGAGGTACGGTGGTGTAGTGGTAAGCACTATCGCCTCACAGCTCGAAGGTCGTGGGTTCGATTCCCACCTGGGACGATGTGAACGCTGAAGGAATGCGTGCCCGTCCGCATGTCCTCGAGTGCCCACCGCCCGGGTGGGGTCGTCAAAAGGGCCTTTCTGTGTGGAGTTTGCATGTTCTCCCCGTGCCTCCCGGGGGTTCCCTTCATATAGGAACCCCCTTCACCAAAAACATGCAATATCCTGGTTGCTAATGTGGTTCCTCCTCTGGTCGTTAAGGGCGCCTGTTCGGAGGGAGGGGAACTGGTTGGAATAGTGTGAACCTCCCACGTGCTATGTCCTACCGGTGAAGCTTCCCCTGTCAGGTGAAAAGAAGCGGCTGGCTAACTGCCCATGTCTCGGAGGAAGCATGGAGCCAGTTTCGGCTCTCCCCAGATCGGCAGAGGGTGGAGTAGCAACCAGGATAAAGAAATTATGTTAGCACTAATGGGGGATAAAAATGGGATAAAAAATCGGGGGGGGGGGGGGGGGATATATAAAAAAGAAAACTTTGTTTGAGGTTATCAACGTTATTCACTAGTCTAAAGATAGTTCTACCATCAAGAACATATAAAACAAAAGCAAAAACAAATTTTATTTGCAGAAGTCATCATTGATATTTGGTGTTAGCTAACGTTAGGTAACGTTATTATTTTTAGCTAAAGTTAATGTTATCTGTCTCCACAATTCTGTCAACTGACATATGCATTTGCTTTAGAAAATAAACAGCGTATAACAGCAATATAATATAACAGTAATATAATAGCGAGTTGCTTTCCCTCCCAATGAAAGACAAAGCACACAATGTCCTATGAATGTGTCCTAAAATGTGACAAGCCTTGCAAGCCCACCGATACAATAAATCAAGGCAAATGGGACAGCTTACAATTAAAAGCCCAAGACTGGTCAGGACTTGATAAATTTGATGATGTTTACACCACCACCTCATGGGAAGATGGGGCAACCAATCGGTACATGCATTCGTCATGTTATATTTCTATTTAATCTTCAGTTATGCTTAAGCAAGCCAGGCTGTTTATTTTCAAAAGCAAATGCATATGTCAGTTGACAGAAGTGTGGAGACAGATAACATTAACTTTAGCTAAAAATAATAACGTTACCTAACGTTAGCTAACACCAAATATCAATGATGACTTCTGCAAATAAAAATTGTTTTTGCTTTTGTTTTATATGTTCTTGATGGTAGAACTATCTTTAGACTAGTGAATAACGTTGATATCCTCAAACAAAGTGTCTTAAAGTGTGTAATGTTAACATTAGTTAGAGAAAAAGCGAGCTCGCGCAAGTGCTGACACTGACTGCTTCACAGACTGACTGAGCTAATCTGAAAATGCTTGACTGAAAAAGGGCCGTTGCCTACCAACAAGGTCAAGATTAAAAGTCCATACTCTTAACAAAAACTAAAACTTCACTGAAAAGGGACATTGCACAACAGGGATTAGGACTAGACAGTCAGCTGAGTTCAAAGACAAGTTTCCTTTACTGTGTGCTGATGAAATTTAGTAGCCTAGGATTCAGTTTTAATTTCAAAGTTAATTTCATTGTTTGTTTTGAGTTGACCTTTAAATTCAGCTCAAGCAACTAACCTTGCTAGCTTTGCATACAGAATACTATTTTATGTTAGGCTATAGTGCAAAATTGTTTTTGGTTCATTATGAAAATGTGATGGGATGAACTGGACACCATATTCTCAGTAGCCTACCCTATTTAATGGGAAACCGCAAATCAGCAACTGTTGTTTACACACAAACATTGACTTTATTGACCTCAGAGATTACTTCTGTGTACTTATACTGTATATTATTCAACTCATCATGAGAAGACCTGTCATTCAAGCCTAATATGAAGGCTCTATGACGATTTTGAAAAAACTGCCTCAAAATTGGCAGCCATCTTGGATTTGAAGGTCAAAAATAGGTCAAATCATTATATAAACACCAAATATGTATTCCTTGACCAGAATAAGCTCTGAAACCATGTATTGTGCATCATTGTAGGTCAAAGCATTAAAAAGTTCATTTCCACAGCAGCCATTTTGGATTTTGGTCTCTCAAATATTTTCCCCGCCTTTTTTAAAAATACACCCCGGCTAAATTTGTTTATTAACCCTCCTAGATGACAAATCCATTGAGAAACGGACCTTCGCTCTCCACGGTCACGGAAGTGCCACAGATGACCCTACTATACCTTCCTTAGCATAGTAATAATAATAATAAGCATAATAATTGTAATCTACACAATGTACACAATCTACAAAAACATGCAATAATATAAACGGTGTTGTGTTCACGTTCATAGCTCATATAATATAATGTATCGTTAATTTCAAGCTCAATTCTTACCCAGAGAAAACGTACAGCACTGAAAATGTAACAAGCAATAGTTTTTTAAACATCTTTATTTTAAAAGATGAAAAACCCCAGGTGCTAGTCCCAAGCTTCAATGCTCCTGGCCAATCCCGGCGCCACAGGGCGTGGTTATTGCTTATCCTATGTGGGGTTAGAAATCACGCGACCTCGACACTATAAATCTGTTCATTTCCTCATGCAGGAAGCCCAAAACACCACTAGATGTCAGTATTTTATTTGAAATGAAAGTCCATGGAGCACAGTGCAGTCTTCATTCACCTGAACGGCAATTACACACACTCAACAGTCTCAGAAGAACTAACAGAGTAAAGGAAAATTCACTCCTATAATATTGCTACAGGGACTTGGAATGTCTATTGCTCGCAAAAGTGGATTTATGATGAATTTATTGTTCTGTATGGTATTTTAGAATCTGATTATCCCAATAATATTTCTATAAGGACTTAAAGTGTCTGTGGTAGTGAGTGGACATTGACTTTATTGTACTTTGTGGGATTTTGTGGGATGTGGGATATAATATTTAGGGACTTGTGTGTCTGTGGTATTCAATAGTGAATTTATGGCGATTTTATTGTATTTCATAATATTTTTAATCTGCTGTGGCATCAATGTAATATCCCCTACATGTGTCTAGGCTATTTGATAGGGATTTTATGGTAACCTTATTGTACTTGGTGGTATTATTATTTATTTGCAATTGCCTTCCTATAATATTCCTACGGCTCGTGTGTCTTCTCAATGTAGTGAGAACTTTGTACTAGTGAACTTATCATACAGTACTTTATGGTGGTACAGTAGGATACTTTTCAAATCTCCAATGGTAGGCCTATTCCTTTTGTTTTCCTATATATATTCCTAAAGGGACTTACATAGGCTACACTGTGATATTGTTATAGCCTATATTTCCATGATCTTTTATAGTAATCACTGGTAATATATATATATATATATATATATATATATATATATATATATATATATATATATATATATATATATGAAATCGTCCAATGAATAAAGAGTAAGACTATAGCCCTAACCCTAACTGCATAATGATAAACCAGTAAGGAAAAATATAAATAGCCCGTTGATCAGAAATAAAGTAGGTCGTAGTTAGAAATAACCTCATACCTCATGGCATTAAGATATTTTAAGATGTTCATGAAAGAATGATTAAACTAATGACAACATCCTGGGAACAAGTAGACATTACAACTGATAGGCTATCATTATATTCAATAATGACTGATAATAATAATTAACAGTCATTAATTATATTCAGTGGAGATGCAATGTGATACATCAATTATCCTAAGTTGAGATATCATTTTTAAGACTTATTCATAAAATATATTGATTTATTTGTCCTCACTTGACAAATTCACTCAAACTCCTAATCTATAATTGATTATAAATACTGTAGACCAGGGGTTCTCAACGTGGGATCCGGGGACCACCAGGGGTCCTTGAGGGGGTTGGGGGTCCCCAGCAAATTTATGAATTGTTAAACTCCATCAATTAATTTACAAGAACAATTAGAGAATGTCGAACACTGACTATTTGGATCATAGTTTCACAGTTATGTAGTCTACCTACCTACAATCGAGTTCTCGACAAAAATAAGATTTGGGTCAGAGACAAAATCTCATCAAATGGGCCATAATGTGGACTAAATCAGCGGTCTTTGATATGAAAAGAGTTGAGGATCATTGTCATATAGAAAGCCTTAAATGGCTTAATTGATTGATTGTTCTCACTAGTTTTTCGACAACACCTTTTTAATTGCCGGGGATCCTTAAATATATTGAACCATAAAGACTGCAAGAGAGAGAGAGAGAGAGAGAGAGAGAGAGAGAGAGAGAGAGAGAGAGAGAGAGGAGAGAGAGAGAGAGAGAGAGAGAGAGAGAGAGAGAGAGAGAGAGAGAGAGAGAGAGAGAGAGAGAGAGAGAGAGAGAGAGAGAGAGAGAGAGAGAGAGAGAGAGTGTGAGTGTGTGTGTGTGTGTGTGTGTGTGTGGGGGGGGGGGTAGAGACAGAGTAAAGAAGAGAGAGGAGGGGGGTAGCGCGTTGTAAAAACAGCGCAGCCTGAAGTCTCCGAAACCTCCGCACCATCCAGATGAACCAGCCCGCGGCGCGGTCCAAAGTTGCGTCTCCGTACTTCAGAAAGTGGTTTTCAAACTTTGCTCCCATCGCTGCTGGGATGGATCACTGACGCGAGGAAACTTTTGGTTGTTTTGTCTTTTTCTCAACGCGCAGAGTTTGGGGAGGACCTTTCCGAAATACGCGCTCTCCCTGCATTACCGTGCGTCTTTTTCGGTAGATGGAATTTCACGCTTCGCGGGGGATTGGGTGTTTTCCTCGCTGTTTTTGGCCGAAGAAAAGTTTGACTTGAGCGGACACGAGGCCGAGGAGGAGTCGGGAGGAACTGTTGGGACACAACTCGTTTGGGAGGAGGAGAGAGAGGGACAGTTGGGTGAGTTGGTCGGTAGCCTAGCTGGCCATGTGGTCAGGGAAACAGCGTTGGTGTAATGTTTACAAGTCATTTTGGTCATTGTTGTGTTGTTGTTTAGGGGAAATGCCAGCCAATGCAATTTACAGAGTTAACACTCAGGAAAAATCACTATTCTGCAATATTCCTAGGGACTTGAAGGGTGTTTGTGCTGCTCAATAGTGAATTTAGTGACCATATTGTATGTCATATTTCTATCATCACAATAATATTCATATAATATTCCTTTTGTGATTTAAAGTGATCTTGTGGTAGCCAGCTGTACTCACTAGTGAGTTTATAGTGATTATGATTATGGCATTGATTATCCCCTAAAGTGCCTGCCATTAACTTCCTATGATATTTCTATAACAGTCTATTTCTATAGAGTTTTGTACTTGCTTCATAGTTTTGCTGTGAAATCTGTACAATCCTAAAATGTTCTTTTCCCATAATTCACCTATTATATTCATATTCGTATTCATATTCACCTTAATTTGTGACAGTCAGTATGAGTAAATACAATTAAGATGATTTAAGGCAGGGGTTTTAGTACAAACAGCATGTATGGAGAGGGAGAAGTCGCTGTGAAAATTGTTATTTCAGGTTATTTGAGGTTTACACTGACTTTGGAATTCCAAGAATTTGCAACCTGATATTTAAGATGCACTCTAGTAAACCAGCTTGCAGAGTCAATGTAAAGTTCTTCCAAGGTGAAACACACACACACTCTCTCTCTCTCTCTCTCTCTCTCTCTCTCTCTCTCTCTCTCTCTCTCTCTCTCTCTCTCTCTCTCTCTCTCTCTCTCTCTCTCTCATGGAAGCACTTTTTTATTAATTTAGTTTTCTTTTTTTTGCCATGTGAGCCACTTGCATCAAATTGTTATAGAAAATGATACTATGTTATAGTATCTGACAGGCAAGATCAAGCCTCATTTTGCAACCTCACTATGAAACTCCCTCAAATAAAATTATGTTTTTTTTAAGGAAAAAGTCATGTTATGTCAATTAGCTTTGAATGAGATCCAATGAAATGATATAAAGAAAAATTCACTTGAATGGTGTTTTTAATTGAATACGTTTTTTTTCCTGCAGCTGCGCACAAGGCTGCAGAAAAAGGCCAGACAAATGCTTTTTTGTCTTAGGATTTCTTGTTGTATTTTTTAAGCTGAATCACAGCTGAATCAGTACTTAATCTTGTATTAGTTTACTTTATAGCAATTAAATATAAGGAAGCAAAAATAAGGGGTTTTCCCTATTTAAAAAAATAAATAATCCAGTTGTGTCCAGGCTCAATCCCCTCAGCCTCAGAGCAGAAATGTCTTTTTTTTTAAATCCTGAATGGCTGGTTGCATTCATTTGCATCAGAAAAAGTTTTAGTGCATTTGCTATTGTGCACAATGAAGAGTTCCAGCAGTCAGGGAGCGGGGCGGGGGGGGGGAGTGGGAAGATGTAAAGAAATCATGGGGCCCTTCCTTCACATTATTCAGGATGACAGGGGGGCTTCCCAAACCTGTGATGGGGCTGTCACTTTCATCCTGCCCCAAGCAACAGCCTCCCCTCCTGCCTGTCATGTTCACACATTCCCCTCCACAAGTCCTGTTTGCACTTCATCTGTGGAGAGTTTATTGAATCAAAAACGCAGGGATTTCTTGCAAAAAGAAAGAGAGAGAGAGAGAGAGAGAGAGAGAGAGAGAGAGAGGGAGAGAGAGAGAGGAGTCTGGCATGCAGGCTGGCGGTTGCAGGGCCGCGCGCGGTAAAATGTGAATGAGAAGTGAGTAAAGAAGCGCCCCGCTGTGAGGATTCAAAAGTCTCTTATCCCACAAAACAACAAGTCCACACCAATTAAGCCATGTGGCCCCCGGGGGCAATTGTTCCTTGTGGGTTTTTGGGGAGAAAAGAAACGCCAGGGGAGAAAATCCAGTGAAAAGTTCCTGCATCCTGCATCGTTCCTGTTCATTGAGCACCAAAACCTCCAAAACCTGCTTAAGCAGATGGACTTTCCAGGGACAAGTGCAGCAATGAAGTTCATATGATTTGGTTGATGTGGTGAATTAGTAGATCACCAAACTATCTGATGAGAGGGGGGAAACT
>NC_139625.1:75463251-75535751 GCF_964638095.1 Poromitra crassiceps
TATTTTTAGATATGATTTTTTCCAGAATTGCATTTATCTGTATTGTAGGTATGATCAAAACAGTTATTCTTCTACATTCTCTAATGGTGTTAACTTCTTGCAAACTAAATAACTGTGAAGTTTAAGAAATGGTCATTTTGCTGGGGACCCCCTGGAACCCCCTCAAGGACCCCTGGTGGTCCCCGGACCCCATGTTGAGAACCACTGGTTTAAACCACTTCTGCCTTTTATCAGAAGGCCTTTCTGTAACCGTTGGCTTCTAATGCCTTTTTCCTTGTTGCCTTGTGTGTTATTTATCTACTCCATTAGTTTTAGTCTGGGTCTAACTTTTAACTTTATTTTTATTTATTTATATTTATTTTATGTTACTGTTTTACTTCATTGTTCTTTCTATTTGATTGATCTATGACTTTTGTTCATTTTTGTTTTCCTTGCTTGTGAAGCCCTTTGTAACCGCATTTTGCAAATAGAGATTATTGTCAATATTATTTGGAGAGGCATTTGCATTAGCACGCGCACACACACACACACACACACACACACACACACACGTCACAGGCACGCACGCACGCACGCACACACACACACACACACACGCACACACACACACACACACACACACACACACACGTCACAGGCACACACGTCACAGGCACGCACGCACGCACACACGCACACGCACACACACACACACACACACACACACACACACACACACACACACACCATTTGGGTAGATTACATACACGCCTGCTCTAGCTCTCTCTCTCTCACACACACACACACACACACACGGACCGCAAGCACGCACGTGCGCACGCACACACATCTCACTTTCGTTGGCCACTTGGTTGAGGATGTAATGTTTGTTTAACGAGCAGATCAGGGTAATGATAAAGTGAATCACACTAACTCATACTGGCACTCAGAAAGGACAGTTGGGGATGTAACATTGTGTTTAACGAGCAAATCAGGGTAATGCTAAAGTGAATCACACTAACTCATACTGGCACTCAGAAAGGAAAGTTGGGGATGTAACGTTGTGTTTAACGAGCAGATCGGGGTAATGATAAAGTGAATCACACTAACTCATACTGGCACTCAGAAAGGACAGTTGGGGATGTAACGTTGTGTTTAACCAGTGGACAACCACCACCCCAGCTTTCCTCTGATGACGCGGAAGTAAACTGAAAAGCTGTAGTTGTCAGTTGTCAGTTGTCCAGTTTTTATGGTATGTTACTAGCAGGGTCTAAGGACAACTCCCTTTCTTGTCTATCCGCATGGGAGAAGGATCTTCAGCTGGAAATCCCCACAGAGGACTGGGAGGATGTACTGTATGCCATCAAGCCCAAACCCAACCTATAAACACCAGAGGCAAACTGTTACAGTATAAATGGCTGCTCAGGACTTACATTACGCCTGTCAAATTACACCGTTTTAATCCTAGTATTCCTGACACTTTTAATCCTAGTATTCCTGACAGTTGCACTAGTGTAATGAAGAAATTGGCACCTTATTTCACTGCATGTGGGAATGTCCGAAGCTCCAGATGTATTGGAAAGAAGTTCTGGAGCAGATTTCCAAAATGATAGAAACTATTGTTCCAATTGAAGCTAAACTATGTTTTGTTACACATTATACCTTGAAAACCTTTCAGTAAATGCAAGGAAACCCAGACTTATCAATTTCTGTTTGTTACAAGCCAAGCGTGTGATAGCTTTAAAATGGAAAGAGACAGGGGGAGAGGGAGAGAGACTGAGGGAGATGGAGAGAGAGTATAGGGAGAGAGACTGATGGAGAGAGACTGAGGGAGAGAGAGGGAGACATTGCGTGCGCGCCAATAGGTAAAGCGAGGCCACGCAGCAACCGAGCTGCATTATGCGAGGGCCAGCTCGACGAGATGCAGGGTGGGCGAGGCCGCGCAGCGGGCGAGCCTAGGAATCGAGCGTGTTGGAGAGGCCTTTAAGAAGAAAGTGTCACTGCAGGTGTTAATAAAAGGGTCAGCTGAAGGGGCAGCAGAGAGGAAGCCAGTGGCCCAAACGGTGGCTGTAAAACAGTGAGTGGCCGTGTTGCAGGCAGACCATTTGGCCAAGGGTCAGGGGTCAGGGATCAAAGAAGCCTAGGCGGTGACGGCGATGGCCAGTGGGCAGGACATACTGCATGCTGTCAATCACCGAGGTTTTAGGGAGCTGGGGGACGCATGGGTGGTGGGACTTAAAGGCACAGTGCACCCCAGTAGAGATGTCTGTCCTCTCTGGTTGAGTTCATGTTGTTAGAATGTAATCATAGCGTCGAGTTGCATGCAAGGCCGCGCAATACCTGCTATTCCAGGTGCAGACGGTGCTGCAATGCGGACAGCACTACAGTTATGTAAATAATGTGACTTTGTTCAGGATTGCCTGAATGAAGAGGAACCGGAACCCCTGTCCCATTCCAGTGTTTTGGGTTTGTTTGTTCTTGTTGGGGGATAGCTGAATTTTCAGACAGTACTGTACCAGTAATATACTGGCGTTTTCAGGCATGCCTTGGTCATGAGAAGCGCAAAAGCCACGAATACGAACCTACCAAGGTGCATGAGCTGGTCTGGTCTGCATTCATATGGAGCGTGTGCATGTGCCCGTCTAGTCACACAGAACACATGAAGCAGAAAGGTGAGGCCGGGGTCTGCTTTGGCACGATCGCACGTGCGGTGCGGTGCGGTGTGATGCGGTCTGAACTCAGCCCCCACATCTGTTTGCTGTTGGTGTGGGCAGGAGGAGATCAGCCACAGGATATTGGACATCCAGGGCGGGGGGGGGGGTTGGGTTGGCTAAGCGAGCCATGGGACACCTCTCTGTAGCCACCCACCACCTGGCTGCTCCTGTACACTGCATATCCACAGTCTCCTAGAGACTAGAGTGGGAATAGAATTTAATAGAATAGAATAGAATAGAATATAAGCTAGAAGGTCCTGGGTTCGATTCCCACCTGGGACGCTGTGAGCGCTGAAGGAGTGCGTGTCCGTCCGCATGTCTTCGAGTGCCCACCCGCCCGGGTGTCGTCGTCAAAAGGGCCTTTCTGTGTGGAGTTTGCATGTTCTCCCCGTGCCCCCTGGGGTTTCCTTCATATAGGAACCCCTCACCAAAACATGCAATATCCTGGTCACTGAAGTGGTGCCTCCTCTGGTCGTTCGGGGCGCCTGTTCGGAGGGAGGGGAACTCGTGATCCTCCCACGTGCTATGTCCTACCGGTGAAGCTTCCCCTGTCGGGTGAAAAGAAGCGGCTGGCTACTGCCCATGTCTTGGAGGAAGCATGGAGCCAATATCGGCTCTCCCCAGACCAGCAGAGGGTGGAGCTGCAACCAGGATAAATAAATAAAAATACAAAAGAAAAAATAAATAAATGCACTAATGGGGGATAAAAATGGGATAAAAAAAATCGGGGGGGAAATATTTAGAAAAAAAAATGCCATAACAAATAATCTTAACAAAAGTAAAAGAATACAATAGCTTTATCATATTTTGCTCCAAGGGAATATTTCTGTTTCCCCCGTGCTCTCTTTTTAGCTTTCATATTGGAGATGTTTTTTTGGGTCTCGTCGCTTATCTTGAAGTTAAGAGGAACAAGTCTCGTAAGTCGGTATAAATTCAAATGTCACTGTTAACCTCTATTTGTGCATTTGCCGCTCGCACAATAAACAACCCCCTCCTCAGTCGGAGCTGCTTTCTATTTTAGACTCGCCACCGACCTGGGCTTCTTTTACGGGATAGCTATTATTCAAAGGAGAATAGGTGTAGGGCCCAACCATAAATTCCAGCAAGTGGCCCTTCGGAGGGGAGCCGAGCCCAGGAATTGACTGCGTGCTCTTGTGATTTTACTCTGCTACGCCGTGACCTTTGGAGTCCAGACACAGTCATTAGTTTGGTTGACAAGAGCTGCTGTAATAACTCAGGGGGACGCGGCTGTGATCCTCGGTGATGAGCCAAACGGCTCTCTGTAAGATGAGTACACCTGGAAGGCACAGGCATTTGTTTTCCTGACGCCGGGAATACCCTCCATCTTAACCGCAGTCCGTGTGACTTCCAGGAAATCACACCTATAGTGTTTTCTATTTTGTATTTTATCCGGCGTGTTACCGGTGTGATTTTGTGGTTACGCTTTGTTTGTCTTGGTGTGGATTTCATTGAGGTTTTGGCATGCAGCCTGTACAGGATCTCTGCAGTCTCTGCCACATGTAAATGTAGACACAACTATGTGAATTCATGACAAATACTTACATCATGATTAAAGGACAGTGGTGGATGAAGTACCTGAAAGCCACACTTGAGAAAAAGTAGCCTACAGATATCTTACCAGAAAACGACTTTGGTAGAATAGTCCTATTAGAATAGCCTATTGAGAAAAAGTCTTATAAAGTACATTAGGCTATCCGTTATTAACTGTAGGCCTATAGGCTATCAAAAGTATCAAAGGTAATTTTCTGATATTAAATGTAAAAGTACCAGTAAAAGCTGTTAATAAAAGGCGTAGCAAAAGACATGACTGGGCTTGAGTGGAAATCTTCTTCTTCTTGAGTTTTATAGCATCTGGCAAACAACATTATGGTCCATTATACAGCCACCAACTGGAATGAAGTGTGGCTCGTGATTAACATAACTTGCAAGCTAGGAACATTCACCAAACCTGCGTGCTTGCAGGCTACCAAATGTATGCAGATTTTATTTTGTAGTAACAAGTAAAGTGCTTAGGGAAACGTAATGAAGAAAAGTGAAAGTTCACAGAAATATAAATACTCTTGTGTTAAACTGCAAAATCTATATCTATCAGAATCATTTATTGGCCAAGTCTAATAAGTGTACAGGAATGTGTCTTGGTGGCATTGGTGCAGAGCTTAGTAAGACAAGCACACATGGCACAACAACAGCACTGTGGCCTGAGATAATCACATCAACTGGAATAACTAAGGAAAGGTAGTGAGATGGAGAGAGATGCTGCTCTTTGATGAGTGTTTGCATTCCTCTCATTGGAAGTAAAGAAGTAGTGAGGATGAGGCAGAAGAACAAACAGCCATTGAGTTCAACACAATGACTTGGCTGGGGGGGACTCTGAAGTTGTTGTTCTCTTAAATGACCTTATTGTAAGGATCTCTTTGTTGGCTATTCTATTATAGTCAAATGAATCATTGTGTGACTCTTTAAAGGCCTTCACTGTCGACAGTAGGAGGTGACAGCTCATTACTCCACTAGCTGGCTGTTAACTAGTAAACTATGTTTAGCTAGTTTGTACAGTTCAAAAGTACAATCCTAGTGTGTGTCACTCTACAGCGGAGTATTCGTGTACTTTTCATTCTTTTTGTATGGTTTTTGGGGTTGTTTTGGTGTAGTAACAGCATTTTACTGCTACTAGTACAGATAGTTTGTGGTCAAAGCTACAATCCCAGTGTGTGTCAGTGTCACTACTGTATATCCTAATGGTACTGAGTAGTTTGCATCTTTGTGTCATTTTCAGTTATTATTATGATTTTAGGGTAACTTGCATTGTTGTTTTGGTGAGGAAGTAACTAGCTTATTATGCCACAAATGGTTGGTTACTGCTAATAGTCCCTGGTTTATAGATTGACTTGTTAAAAGACAGCACTCTTCAAAAACACATAATCAGTGACCACCAATCAGCATTTTCAGTAATACATGTATATCAAAAAGGTCACCACATATAGGCCTAGCCTAGTGTAAATATTTTCTCAGGCTGTAGGGCTAACTGTTAGCTGTTAGCTGCTAACACATCTGAACCGCTAAATGTGTGAACAGCAAATGTTAAGTCTGACTAATAGTGATTTGTGAGGACACATCAGAGGACTGCAAGTGTGAAAGACTGCCATTACGTGCCACATATATCACCTCAACTAAAGGCGGGTTTGTGTCTGAGTGTGTGTGTGGTGGGTGGGACGTCCCATGAGCCTTCACTCCTGGCCCCTCACACCTGTTACACGGATCCATCCATCGCAATAAAGACAGCAGACAAAAGTGTCAGTCACAAACCACGCTTTGTTAAAGAGGTAATAAACTGGGCTCGCTCAATGAACTGTTGGTCCATCTAAGAGTGTGACCTCTGTGTGGGCTGGGATGGGAGGGTGATGACAGGCGCCGTCCCGTAACCAGAGGGTCACATGTTTGATCCCTGTGACGGCCAATGAGCCCATGCCCTTGAGAAAGACTCCAAAGCCAGAGCACCAGCTAAATGCCAGCCTCAAAATGTAAACATGTAGAAAAACAGCTATATGGTCTCTGAGGAAGTCTCCTGTGAAGATAACAGCGAATGACATTGAAGACGTGGTAGACGATTTAAACACGATAAACACGATTTCAGACGGACAAGCCCGTCTTTATTGTCACACGATTACACATCAACACATGCACGGACGGCCACAAACACACACATGCTGACGGTGGCCGGTGAAATTTGTCCTCTGCATTTAACCCATCCTGGCTTGTCCTTTCCTCCGGGGGGCAGGCCAGGAGCAGTGGTCGCTTTTCTCGTACAGCGCCCGGGGACCAACTTCGGGTGTTGTCGTCACTGGTCGGATGACGATGACGATCTGATCTTCTGCATGTTTTTATGGTTTTTAATGGACTTGACCCAAGAAGAAATGAAACATGTGGCACTGGTACCAAACCAGTTTATTTATTTTTTATTTTTTTTACCTTTATTTATCCAGGTTAGCCTCAGTGCCATATGGGGCGTAATAGTTCAAACCAAATGCACCCCTGCTGGTTTCAGCCAGAAGCTTCTGTCCTAATAAAGACAAATACTTAGGAAAGCATGTAGCAGATACACAGAAGTGCTGTTGGAGAGATCAGATTGAATGAAAAGCGAGACTTTTTTCTTTTTAGTCACATTGAGGATAATATAATCCGAATGGAGAAGATACTGAGGGTGTTTTGTGTTGCCATATTCCTCTTTATTTCCATGCCGGCTTTGAAGATAAGGTGGTATTGTTCTAACAGAGCAAGCCACAAAAGTCTTCTTGAATAGCGCTGACAGAAAGGTCAATAGTCAAATAAACTCTGATGACATGCAGGGTTAAGACCCATGCACCCCCTCCCCCTCCTCTTAACTCCCCTCCCACACCAACCCCCCCCCCCCCTCCCTGCCCCACCAGAGAGCAAATTGAGTCATGAATCGTGGGGGGTTTCGTGGGGAAGAGAGACACCCACATGTTGTCTTTCATGACAAAAAACCCACGGCAGAATTGAAAATTGAGGCCAATGTGGAAGTACCAAAAACTGTAGTTCCTCGAATGCCACTTGAGGCTGGCTCTAAGCCAAAAGGGACAAATGTACTTTTAAAACCCTGGGAATTGAACCCCGGTCAAACCTATACGCCCATCCTCCACCCCGACCACAATGGCCTTACTGGCCACCGTTTTATTACAATGTCACACTCCCGTGGTGTCAATTTCAGACATTGTGGGAGTTCTATAGAAGTCTATTGGACTACCCTGCATGTTGTGCAAGTTCTATAGAAGTCTATTGGACTACCCTGCATGTTGTGCGAGTTCTATAGAAGTCTATTGGACTACCCTGCACGTTGAGGGAGTTCTATAGAGGTCTATTGGACTACCCTGCACGTTGATGGAGTTCTATAGCAGTCTATTGGACTACCCTGCACGTTGTGGGAGTTCTATAGAAGTCTATTGGACTACCCTGCACATTGTGGGAGTTCTATAGAAGTCTATGGACTACCCTGCATGTTGTGGGAGTTCTATGGAAGTCTAAACTCTATTGGACTACCCTGCACGTTGTGGGAGTTCTATGGAAGTCTAGACTCTATTGGACTACCCTGCATGTTGTGGGATTTCTATAGAAATCCATGGACTACCCTGCACGTTGTGGGAGTTCTATGGAAGTCTAGACTCTATTGGAGTACCCTGCATGTTGTGGGAGTTCTATAGAAGTCTATGGACTACCCTGCACGTTGTGGGAGTTCTATGGAAGTCTAGACTATTGGAGTACCCTGCATGTTGTGGGAGTTCTATAGAAGTCTATGGACTACCCTGCACGTTGTGGGAGTTCTATGGAAGTCTAGACTCTATTGGAGTACCCTGCATGTTGTGGGAGTTCTATAGAAGTCTATGGACTACCGTGCACGTTGTGGGAGTTCTATGGAAGTCTAGACTCTATTGGAGTACCCTGCATGTTGTGGGAGTTCTATAGAAGTCTATGGACTACCCTGCACATTGTGGGAGTTATATGGAAGTCTAGACTCTATTGGTTGACCCTGCATATTGTGGGAGTTCTATGGAAGTCTAGATTATATTGCACTACCCTGCATGTTGGAAAATGAGGAAAAAGGGTGACCCACTGTGTTAAAAAAGTGACATGAAGGCTTCCTGCCCAAATGAGTTGGGAATGAGACTGAGAGCGGCTTTTCTTATCCATTTATTACCATTGAGTGAACTGTTAGGGGTTTGGTAGTCTCTTAAAACAGACGTGTTGGCTCCTGCAATTTGCATGCTCTGTACTTCATAAGATAGGAAAGTTGGTCAAAACTATCATGTTCCGCCTAAAGGCGGGGCGCCCGCTCTAGGCGGGACATCCGCTCATTTCACCAATCACCTGCCTCGGTTATGTTTACATGTGCCGTGATTGGTCAAATAACTCCCTTCCAAAATTGTAATGGGCAAACTTACAGACTGTCTGGTCTGGAGCATTCAAATATTGTAGAAGAGATAGTCTGGCTTGAGAGACTATGCGTTCAGTGTCTGCTTGAAAGACACTTGCTGTTGATGGACACACTGGATGTTCTAAGGGGTTTGACCTCTGACCTTTTGGTTACAGGATGCCCCCCCCCCCTCCGCTAATTGAAAGTGTGCTAACGCTGTTGCTGCAGCACCTCCTCATGTGGCAAATGAAGCCTATACTACGTGCTGCTGTTAGTTAGCTGTTAGTCCTTTTCTCCAGGAGGTACAAAAGAGCATTTCTTTTCTCTTGGAGGCCAACGTATTCTTGAAAGTACGCAGTGTTTTTTTTAGCAGCTTTCAAAGGCCCAAGGGTAATGGCCTTATTACAATGAATATATAAACTTTCCTTTGAGACAAATGTGTGTTTTTATGCAAAGTGACAGCACTGACTGCACTGTGTTACAACTCTTTTGGTATTTGTCTTATGGAGATCACAATGCTCCTCACACTCAGTGCTCCTGACAAGTCTTTTTCACAAAGAAACTCTCAAGCGGGAACATCTGAGCGCACTCTTGCTGCACGAGCCCTGGAGTGTGTCTGGTCCTGAGTCCAGTGTGTGTCTCATTCCTCTCCTCAGCGTGCCTGGAGTGTGTCTGGTCCTGAGTCCAGTGTGTGAACACTTCCTCTCCTCAGTGTGCCTGAGTGTACTACTCCACTCATTCACAATTAACGCCTCCTTTGTGCCCCCTCCTTCACTTGCAGAGCGTGTGACGCCGGCCATGGAAACCTCCTCATCGACGGCTGCCGAGAAGAAAGACAAGATGGACGGGAGCGGTTATGGCGAGCTCCCGAAAAAACCCTCACCTACAGTGACGAGAGGTAACACTAACACAACTTTCCAGCTTTGAGTTACGTGCAGTGAATACGCCAAGCATTACACTTGTTTGAGTAACCACAGTCTTATACTGAAATAGGCCACTGACAAGTGAAGAAGGTGTGGGGTGGGCGGCTAGGTAGTGTCGCGGACTCCAAACTTTCTCATTGTGAGAGCCCCAGTTCGAGCCCCAGTTCGAGCCCAGACACCCTTTAAAGTTAGTTTCTTAACCCACATAGATTTTTTTTTTTTAGAATTTTCTCCTAAATTATACTTAGCCATTGGCCAATTCCCCCTACTGTCCCGGTCATGGCTCCACCCCCTCTGCCGATCTGGGGAGAGCCGTACACTAGCAGATGCTTCCTCCGATACTTCAGTGCAGTCGCCAGCCTCTTCTTTTCACCTGACAGCGAGGGGTTTCACCGGCAGGACATAGTGTGTGGGAGGATCACGCTATTCCCCCCAGTTTCCCTCCACCCCCCCGAACAGGCGCCCTGACTGACCATACCCTTAATTCGGCTTCCCACCCACAGACACGGCAAATTGTGTCTGTAGGAACGTCTGACCAAGCCAGAAGTACCGCAGCCGCGAATTGAACCCGGGTCTCCACGGTGGTAGGCAACCCACATAAGATTGGACTTGAACATACACATTGCATGTGTTTTGAAAGCGGAAAGGCGTGTTATTTGTACGCCGTGCGGTGATACTGAGTTGCTCTGTCGGTACCTTGCATGCTGTGTGTCAGAATAAACCATGGTCTCGCAGGGCTCAGCGAGGGGGCAAAGGGGAGCAAACGCACCCGATGAAATATACATTACAAAGATAAAAGGCCATCTTGGGAGACGATGCTCTGGGCTCTACTGTAGTTGAGCCTGATAAGGCCCCCCCCCCCCCCCCCCCCCCAAACGCAGCGGCAGTCAGAGGTGACTTACAGTAGATGTCTGATAGGAATCCTAATGCAGCCGGGGCCTTAAAAGAGCATCGTTAATACCGAGCGGCCGCCTCGCGACACCGCCGAGTCGAGTCCTCGTGGCGCGTACAGTCGTGCAGTCGAGGAGTGTGCCGCCGTTTGAGGCGCGCATAAACGCTGATGAATAGATAACATGACAAGAGAGGGGCCGCGGCAGGTGAGAACGAGTGTTTTTGTTGTTGAACTAAATGAAGAGTAGCAGTGATCCTCTCTCTCAGGGGGAGGAACAGAGAAAGGGAGAGAGACAGAGAGAGAGACAGAGGGAGAGAGACAGAGAGAGAGAGAGAGAGAGAGAGAGACAGAGAGAGAAACAGAGGGAGAGAGACAGAGAGAGAGACAGATGGAGAGAGAGAGAGAGAGAGAATGCATGTTTTAAAGATGTCCGTGAACGTGTGATGAAAGCCTGGTTTAATGAGGCTGAAAGACCTTGTTCTTACCTCCAGAGTATAAAAGGGATGAATTACTGAGAAGAAGAAAAAAAGGCTGGTGGAGATTGTCAAAGATGGCGAGTGATGGCCCACCTTTGAAATGGAAATATAATGTGTGATTTAGTGACATTTTTACTCTTTAATGAAGGACTTGGTGGCCTGCCATTATCAAAGAAATATTCATTAATTGATCAAGAAACAGAGCTGGAATCGGGCCGTTTTGGCACCTCACCAGAAAACAACTTGAACTTGCAGAGACTTTAAGTTTCACAGTCAGATCTTTGAAACATGAAGATGTCTCTGGGGCACGATGGGATGTGGAGTGCTTGGCGTGTGAGAGCATGATGTTACAGACATTTTGGGGTAGATCTGCAGTATGAAACATGCGTCTACGCAACTTCCAATCTTCCAGTCTTCTTCCTCGACATTTAACTGTACCGCTGGATAATTCCTCTGCATCTCAACTTACAATTCCTTGAGTAGGCCTAGTATTTCTCTCTGTATATTACAAATCATCTGTGCTGCCCTTAACCAGTGGAGAATCAGTGTGCACACACACAACAAAAAAGGGTAATCGTGACAAAAGCAGTCATACTTTGGCCTGTCAAAGCATTGACCCACATTCAAAGCGCATGTACACGAGTGTTGGCAAATGTGTTCGTCCCATGAAGTAGAGGTAAGGATGACATGAGAGAGAGAGAGAGAGAGAGAGAGAGAGAGAGAGAGAGAATGCATGTTTTAAAGATGTCAGTGAATGTGTGATGAAGGTCTGGTATAATGAGGCTGAAAGACCTTGTTCTTACCTCTGAGCGGGGGGGGGGGGTGTCTGGTGGAGCAGCGGACGACATGGGGCATGTGAGATTGATAAAGATGCCAAGTGATGGCCCCACCTTTGAAATGGAAATATAACGAGTGATTTAGGGACATTTTTCCCTCTCAACTTGGTGGCCTGCCATAACCAAGACATCAACAATTAATTGTTTATAAGAGAATATCAATGTAGGACAATTCGACATGTCTAGCTGGCACATGCATAAACCAAAGATCCACAGTGTTCCATTTCTTGACGAACTTCACTTACTCAATATTTGATCATAAAAGATGTGAGCGTACTCTTCGCCTTCTTCACATTTATGTAGAAATAAACAGGAGTGATGGGCAGAGAGTCGTTCTTGTAACCCAAAGGTCACATGTCCCGTCCCACAAAAAGTGTTTTATGAGCGCCTGCTCTATAATCGCACATCTGATTCTGTGCTATGCTATTTGCATCCCTCCACAGTTTAGCGATAGCCGCATTTACCTTGCTGAGATCTCAACAACTGGGGAAACAGAGTTCAAAACAGAGGGCACCATTGAAATCAGTGTGACTCAGACACGTTAGGGGCAATTTGAGACCGACAAAGCTTAGTACAACAACAGGCAGCGGGGCTTAGCTAGCGCAGCTAACAGCTAGCTAGCTAGCTAGCTAGTTAACATGCTAGCTCATAAATGCTTCAAATTGACATTACGTATGACTAGTTCCACTTATAGTCATACGTCATCGTTCCATCTTAACAAGAATAATAACTAACTTAGATTTCTGAACTTGAGCACAACAGGTCAAGAATATTTGGCGAACAGTGTGGCTAATCAACATTGTCAGGATTATGACTAAAAAATATGAAATATCTTAAAAATGTCAAAATACACTGGAGGGGGCTTTAAGATATTTCTGATATCAGTTCAAAACAGAGCTGCTTCAAAATGAAAAAATATTTAGATGAATAATTATACATTGAATTTAAGGTGCTTGCAATCGCAGAAAAGTAGTAGCAGAGCCTGCACACTATAAACTCCGCTCATACACCTTTATTATATTTTCAAGACATTTAAATGTCCCTTGATATGAACCTTCACCATGTCATAGTTTTTGCTCGTTTGTGTTGTCATTGAACTCGACAAGACTGACATAGTCACGGCAGTTGAGTGTTCACATCCAGGTCTCGTGTAGCTCTCACGCCTCAGGATGCGCTGTTGTACCACACATCCCTGTGGTCCTCATCGGAAATGAAGAAATGGGACTCCAAGTTGCTGTTGGTTGTTCACGCCGATTAGAAACCATTAGATCTGTGTCACATGCGAGGGGGCGAAACATCAGAATTGGGACACTTGTTGTCCTAATTCTTGTGCGGCAGGTAGATGATGAAGCTGGGACATAAGAATAGACAGCCAGAGTTTTTCTAACTGGGTGTTCTTCTCCAGCCGAGACGACAGACAGCCTGGACTAATGTTTCAGAGAGAGTCCCTGTGGATATTAATGCTGCTAAATGCCCAAAATGCAAATGTAAATGTGGTTATGGACTGCAGAGTTTTTGCGTGCAGACAAGACGGTGATGTTTTGTATTTAGAGAGTAGAGAGGACTTTGGGTCTTTATTCCCATCGAGAAGAATACGTTTATTTTGAGTGAAAGCTGGAGGAACTGTGATGGAACCTGACGGGTAAGTTGATGAACACTGGCTCTCAGTTCATTTGGTAAAGGCAGTGCTTCTCAAAGTGGGGTCCTTGGGGGAGTTCAGGGGGTCCCCAGGAAAAAGGAGAATAATTAATTGTCTCTATAATTATATCACATATAATTCCATCCATAAGTAACGACAGAATGTAAAGCTTTCATACACTTTCGGTAATAAAAGCAAAAAATCTTATCAGATGGGGGACCATAGGCGACAAATGGGGGTCCATGTGGTCCAATTTGTGTCAGTTTAGGGGTCCTTGATGGGAGAAAAATTGAGAACCACTGTGTTTGTTGCCTTAATAACAATACTGCAAAAAAAGGGAGATAGTCTATCACTTTTTCTCCTTATTTGACAAAGTCAAAAACACATAGCATGCTTTGCACAAAAATTGCATGTAGGAAAAAGTCCAAGACTTGTTTCCATCGTGACCCTTGTCCCTTCAATTCTGTTACCTGAATCCATAACCTACCATGAACTTTTAGCGCAACCATCCAATTGCATGTTTATGTATGGCCATTTTCAGTAACAACTATTGAGTTTTTTAATCTTGTCTTGGTAAAAAACACAGTCCATAACTCTTCCTCCCTATCGGCTTTGTGGAAAGCGCTCCATATTTTAATCTGAAATAAATAAGACTCTGAGCATCTCCACCAATGGGATATCGGAGCGTGTACAGCCTCAGTGCTAAAAACCACGGCCGTCTGCCACTGTGCCGAGACAGAGCAATTACTTATGGCAGTAATATGCATTATTATCCCTGTTGCCAGGCCCTGATAAGTGAATATGCAGTATGAGAGAGGCAGGCACACGAGACAAGGTCCTTGAACCTGAAAGCCTATTCCCAAGCTGGCCGGCCCAGGGAAAAGTAGACAATTCTAATATACTGCCCCTGTTCCGCGCCCCTGTTATTGTCAGTGTATGCTTTACTATGGGCTGCAGAATTCCTGTCACCTAAGTCATGCCCACCTCTGAGCTGAGACGCCTGCTCTATAACAGCCCGCCCTGTTTTATATTCCCGTCCCACGTTATTTATTCACAACAATTTCCTCTCTATCAAAGGACACGGCTAATGCCGAGTTTTAATATGTTATTTACACATAAAAACAAGCTATTTACAGCGGCGTATGTGTGCAGAAGGGAGGAAAATGAATGGGCCCCCGCGCCCCTCTCCGATCTGTTATATCACACTTTAACAATCTGCTTTGCTAATAGAACCATTTATCATGGAGCGGCCATTTGTTTGATGTGAGCAGCCCAGGTCCTGTTCCCAGAGGCCTATGGAAATGGGGTGCGCATATAATGAAGCTCAAGTGAGCGTCACTTTGTTTAAAAAGTGGATACGCCACGCTCCCAGTCAATTAGAATGGACCCAGGTGCTCCTGGCTCTCCTGTCTGGTCCTTTTTGATGATACACCCCTTCCCCCCTCTGCACGCCGTCCACCATGACACGCACTCCGACCCCCCTCCTAGTCTGTATTTTTCACTGGGGGGGGGGGGGGGGGGGGGGGTGAAGGGAACAAGCGGTGAAATAAAACTCTGGCTCGGTGACTTCTGGACCTCGGTGCCGCTCATGTTGTTTACCGAGCAGCGGTCCCAGGGACCGGTGCAGTTTGGGCAGAAGCCCCCTCGCCTCCCCTCGGCAAGCCCCAGGCTCTGCTGCCCAGCTAATGGATTCAAATGAGCGCCTGTATTTCCTCTGACAGCACGCATCTGTCTGCTTATACAGGCCAGGCCAGAGCGCACAGATTTACGCCATCTTGGGGACCTTTATGATTTCAAACCCATTCATAATAACGGAAGGTATTTAGAGGGGAAATATTGGTGAGAAATGCAGTAAAATCATGAAGAATTACGGAATGTATGAATCCACCCATGCCTTATTGATGTAGGGGTCAATTTCTAGACTATGTCCTTGGAGAATTAAAGGGGCCCTATTATAGGAATTCAAATTTTCCTCTATTTATATATATATGGTCAAAGATGTGAAGACGTTAAAATTAGGTTTTCTTTTGAGTGGATAAAAATTTAAAGTTACAGTATATATTTTTTTTAAATCCATCCTTTTTTCCAGGCAGTATTAGACTTACAGGAAACGCATCACAACTGGACTCTGTCCTGATTGGCTGCCTCACTAAAGAATTACTAGAAATCCACCCAATCGAATGTCAACCCGGAAAGCCTCCACTCAGCAGATTCACCTCATTTGAATTAGAAGAGCTGCTGCTCTCGGCCAATCAGGGTCCAGCATAAAATTAATTCAATAAATGTCTTTTTAACTAATATAATAATATTAAAAACATCATGAACACTATTCTTATCATGAGCCACACTATTATTTTCTTAAATTAAAAAAAATCACGAAAAGTGAATAATGTGGGACCTTGAAATATGTCACTAAATGCAGCTATACTTTATTATTTTGTCTGCTTGGAAATCTAGTGAACAATACCGTGGCAGCAGCGTTTCCAGAGGTTTGAGCTCATTGTATTCTCTGCTCTCTGTCTGTGTCGGCAAACTAGGCCAGAGGAAAGGCCTGGGTGCTGCTAATGATTTGATGAACTGGCTTTGGTGGCTCATGACATACATCTTGCTGAGAGTGAGTTTGTCATTCGAGAGGGAGATTGATGTGCCGCGCTAAGCGCCGCAGCCGCCCCGCGACACCCCCCCCCTATCCCTCTCCCCATCCCTCTCTCCATCCATTCCTCCTCGCAGCCTCCCAGGTCTTTTTGCTGAGTTGGGTTGGCCCGCAGGGAGGGACCTAAGTACTTAGCACCTCCTAGGCTGCCCCGGGGCAACCCGGGGGGCCAGGCCTAACCAGTATTCCCTAGTATCTTGGGTGGTGGTGGTGGTGGGTGGGGGGTTGGAGGGGGGGAGGGTGCATCTGCAAAAAGTCTGTTTTTCAGGAATGAAGAAAAGGATGCTTATTTTCTCATCAAAGCTCCATGCATTTTTGCTACAATGGGTTTTAAGAGCCCAAGGGAAATTCACATGAACGGCCATATAAACTTTCATTTCACATGAGACAATGAAGGCACCAAAATTGCAGTTATGGTTTAAGTTTAAGTTTTTGGCCCCACTAATCTGTGAACTTTAACAAAGTACATGTTTGTCTCAGAGAGGGAAAAAATTACTCTTGACCCAGCGATTAATAAACTGATAATTATTAATAGGATGCCATTTTCCTCGTGTTTAGCTGCAGCTGGCTACTATTTACAAAGGTGGTCCCGTGTCGTTCAGAGGGCTCAGTATGAGCAATGACGCTGCCAGAATTTGGGGATTGAATTCCACTGGGTTGCCCTTAAAAATAATAAGAACTCATGGTACTGTAAGGTGCTGTAAGATAGTGATTATAATAAGAACTCATGGTACTGTAAGGTTCTGTAAGATAGTGATTATAATAAGAACTCATGGTACTGTAAGGTGCTGTAAGATAGTGATTATAATAAGAACTCATGGTACTGTAAGGTACTTTAAGGCAGATTATAATAAGAACTCATGGTACTGTAAGGTGCTGTAAGGCAGTGATTATAATAAGAACTCATGGTACTGTAAGGTGCTGTAAGGCAGTGATTATAATAAGAACTCATGGTACTGTAAGGTGCTGTAAGATAGTGATTATAATAAGAACTCATGGTACTGTAAGGTGCTGTAAGATAGTGATTATAATAAGAACTCATGGTACTGTAAGGTGCTGTAAGACAGTGATTATAATAAGAACTCATGGTACTGTAAGGTTCTGTAAGACAGTGATTATAATAAGAACTCATGGTACTGTAAGGTGCTGTAAGACAGTGATTATAATAAGAACTCATGGTACTGTAAGGTGCTGTAAGATAGTGATTATAATAAGAACTCATGGTACTGTAAGGTTCTGTAAGATAGTGATTATAATAAGAACTCATGGTACTGTAAGGTTCTGTAAGATAGTGAATATAATAAGAACTCATGGTACTGTAAGGTATTATAAGTCAGTGATTATAATAAGAACTCATGGTACTGTAAGGTACTATAAGGCAGTGATTATAATAAGAACTCATGGTACTGTAAGGTACTATAAGGCAGTGATTTTCAAACATTTTCAACATCAAGGACCCCTCACAGCTTTTAGTTCCATTTAGATCATCTTATTCACTAAGGCATACTCAACAACCATTTTTTATTGTCCCTAGAATATAGAAACAAATTGGGCTTTCAAATTCAAAGCACCATCAGACTGGAATAATTTGCCCGACTCGCTCAGATCAATTATTTCCTTTAATATCTTCAAGACTTCATTGGTTGCTTAACTTGCTTATCTTAAAGCAAGTTGGTCTTGTTTTTGATTGTTCTTTAGTCTATTATAGTGTATAGTCTATACTTAACTATGTGAGAAAACCCCATTGGTATTGATGTCTGATTGTCTGTATATATTCATTGATGCTTGGGATGTTTGGGATGGTGGGAGAGTATGTGTATTTGTTAATTGTTTTTGTTGATTGTTACCTTTGTTAACTTTGTCTTGTTTAATTGTTATGGTCTATGTTTTCTGTTCAATGAGGACCCCCTCGTAAACGGGATGCTGCATCTCAAGGGGCTTATCCGCCGACAAATAAATACATTTGTATTTAGTACACACTCAAGCCATGCAGGACCCCCCTTTGATGAGATTTTGTCGCTCAGACCCAAATCTGAGAATACTATTAGATATGTATTGTAGGTAGAGAGACAACAGTGAACATGGTCAAAATAGTACCTCTTCTGCATTCTCTAATTGTTTTAACTTTGCGTAAATGAAATAATGGGGACGTTTAACAATTCAGTGAAAAGAGGTAGAGCCTGCACACTTATTCCAAGCCGTAGTTTAATGAGGACAAAATATAAATTGACGTTTCGATCCTACATTGTGGATCTTCGTTTAACAACTTCCACGTTTAACAATTCATCAGTTTGCAGGACCCACCTTAAGGCCACTGTTGGTCCGCGGACCCCATGTTGAGAGCCACTGCTGTGAGGTGCTCAAAAGTTTCCACCAAACAGCATAGTAGTGACATCTGTATAGGCTTCTTCCAGCTTGTGTGTCAAAATGGAGCTGAGGCCTGCAGGGTGACCGGACTGCCCATTAGAAACAAAGGGGATTAGCTTGATTGTGATGAATCCAGAGCTGTGGACAATAGGCCCTGGGTTAGATGAATGGAGACGGGTCCCGGCTGTGTAAATAGTATTTTAAGAGAGGTGGGTTAGCGATAAGGACGGATTTCTTTATCGGGCCGGTAAAGCGGTAAAGCCGGCGGACAGTGAGTAATTGATGGTGGCGGGATGCGCGGGGCCCCCACCGCTAGCTAGCGTGCTGCACAGGGAGCACTCAGGGGGTCAGGCCCGCTGGCAGAGAAAAATGCGACGGAAAAAGGCTCAGCGTCCACCTCCTACTCCAAAAGGACGGCCACTAATCTTCCTGAGAAGAAGGAGGGAGAGGGGGGCGCTGTCTAAATGAGGCCCTGCACGGGGAGGCCTTGCCTGGGAGAAGCAGGCAGAAAAATAGCCCCCTGACATTAGCACGGGCTTACTTACACACCAGCTACATTCTGCACACAAACTCCTACTATTTCTCTGTCATCCCGGACACATGCACTCCAGTGTAGTGCTGAGAACCATCACATTTTCCTTTAGTTTATTCTCTTTTTTTATTCAGTGGGGTAGTTGGTACTGCACGCTGATTTTCAAACTCTGATTAAGATAGATAAAAAAAAATCTAAAAAAAAAATCATATTTCTCAGAATAATCAAAGATAACACAAATAGTCTGGGATTTTTCCATTGTGACCTTATATTTTGTCTAATACATACAGTAGACACTTAAGAGACATACCGTAGACTACATTCACTACATTATGACATCATTTACAGAGACAGACCCTCGCTACATTATGACATCACAAACAAAGAGAGAATACTCACTACATTATGCTACGTCATTAACAAAGTCACACACTGCACTTGCTACATTGTTAGAACAAAGTTACAGACGCCCTCGACAAACGAATGTGAGCCATGTGTGTCTGAATGATCTTAAATCAAGTGTCAACTTCTCTTGAAATAAGCAAGATCAATCCACCGCACCAGCATTCAAGATGTCACTTGCCTTGCTAAAAACAAGCTCAATGGTGTGGCCATTCTGCGTTATGGCAGCACACACACTCCCACCACCCACATCCCTCTAGCCATCCCTCCTAAACCCTCCTGTCTTTGCCATCTCCTCACCCCGGCGGGCCCTGCGGGCCCAGCGCCGTGGGAAAAAGTCTTAAAACAAGCTGATTTGCATTGGAAACAAGTGCAATTCTCTCCATCCACTTGCAGATTTATTCACTTGTTTTAAGAAAAGTACGAATTTAAGATGTGTTCAGATGGGTGCTTTATGTCACGTCCTCTTGGTGTGGCCCTTATGGCCCTTCAGTAGTTTCCCTCTGATCACAGTTCATTTCCACATGAGGACTCACATGTAAGCCACTGTGGGCACATACAGTACAGAGTCATCCAGGCTAATGGGATTTCTGCACACACATACATTCTGCAGCTCTTTGTAAACATTTAGCTTGATGACTTTCCCAGATGCCCCGCCCCCGTCGTCTTTTATCTGAAGTTTCACTCAGGGGACAGGCTGGTCTGAAGGACCCTCAAGATTACAGGCACTAAGTGAAAACAGTATTTTCACTCTATTTATAGGCAGGGAGTTGATTGCTGGATAAAAATCAGCTTAAAAAAATACATAAGGCTTGTTGCCCCCGCTTCCTTGCTCGCTCACTCTTTCTTTATGGCTCTCTTTCTTTGCAAGTTGTTTTCAGGCCTGAGCACAGTCATTAAGGAGACTTAAACTTGAAGAAACATTGGCCTAGATATTCCACATGAACCACACATACAGTAGATGCATGCAACACATAGTAATCTCTAGCTGGAAATGTACCCACACTGGTCTTGAAGCAACCTATTCGAATGAATAATATGTTGGCATTTTGTGTTTTCTGCAAACCACGGATATGTTCAATATCAACGTTTCTGAACCAAAAATATGTTTCGGCACATCCTCCAACCACAGGACGTCAATTTGAAAACGTCAGTTAATTCAAAAACATCACAGCGTTCATTTGAAAATGTTCCGCAATGTGCGTCCTGGTGCTCACCTGGTAGCACGCATACCACGGAGGCTCGGTCCTTCGCGCGGGTTCGAATCCGATCCCTTTGCCACATATCATTATCATCCCCTCTCTCTCGACCACCTTTCCTGTCTGCCTACTGTCCTATCTAAATAAAGGCAAAAATGCCCAAAGAATAATAATAATAATAAAAAAAAAAAAACGCAAATAAAATAAATAAATAAATAAAACAATCTCAGTTAGTTAGGCAACTAAAACAACTTGGTTAGGGTTAGGGTTCAATAACGAAAGAAACGTTATATGTGACTTAAAGAGGACATGAAACATTGATGAATGAATGAATGAATGCATGAATGAATCAATGAATGAATTTATTGAATTAATAAATATTTCAGCTTTTCACCAACTGGGGCACTGCTAGATGATGTCACTATACTGTAGTTGACAGTACAGTACAGCACAGCACAGTACAGTACAGTACAGTACAGTACAGTACAGTACAGAGTAGAGTAGTGGAGTACAGGCTAGTTAAGTGTTGGTAATAATTTTGAATTCTAACAGGCTCACAGCATATGATGTTGTGTTTCTGATTTGGATTGTGGTGGTTTTGATTAATCAAAATGTTCAAAATCCTTACTACTGTGCTGTACAGTCAACCTAGTGACATCATCTACAGTAGCAGCGCTAGTTGGCGAAAAGCTGAAATGTTCATCTTTCTAGCAAATCTAGTTAAATTTCAGACTTGAAAGCAGTGTCCTGTCTTGTCTGAGGTGAAATGCAAATTAAGTAGTCACATGATCAAATGTTTCCTGTGTTCTTTAAGGTTGAAATGTACCGTAAATTCCGGACTATAAGCCGCACCTTTTTTCCCGTTTTTTGGCCTTTTTTGGCCCCTGCGGCTTATATAACGGTGCGGCTTATCTATGGATTTTTTCCAAAAAAAAAAAAAAAAAAAAAAAAATCTCTCTTTTTTAGCACTCTTTCTAACTATAAATCCACTTCTGTTTTAATTTCCTCTCTTGCCCTCTTTTCACCACACTGTATGACACTGTATGACACTGTATGACACTGTATGACACTGTATGACACTGTATGACACTGTGTGCACTGTAAATAACAACACAGGTGGTGTTGTGTTATGTTGTTTTGTTGAAATGTTAATAAATGGGAGCATTACATATGGTAATTAAACATTAAAACACCAAAAAAAAAAAAAAAAAAAAAAAAAAAAAAATACCATTAAAACACCCGCGGCTTATAGTCCGGTGCGGCTTATATAAGAAAAAAATAGTCAACTTTGAAGGTGCGGCTTATACACCGGTGCGCCTTATAGTCCGGAATTTACGGTAGATAGACTTTGAACATGCTGGGACACAAACGTGAACCAAATGTACATACTCTTCTGAGTATGTACAAATGTACATACTCTTACGTTGAGTATGTACATTAGTGGGAATAGAACCCCTGACTCTATCAGATTCAATGCCTTGCTCTACCCACGAGGCTCCAGATCCACATTTCTAGACCACAAAGCTTTCTAAGGACATTCAGAAAGACAATGGCCATCTCATGTCACATCGTGCCAATTTATAGAGTGCTTTTAATAGAACTGTTGCATAGTGCTTTAACAACAAAGGACACAAGTACAGATACAAACAAGGGTAATAAACACAGGAGATAGTACAAGTTCATCACAAACTCCAAGAAATTGGGGCAGAGCTGTTGCTATTTATTGCTATAAGACCATCTTTTCTGTTAGAATTCGCATTTTACCAAAGATGTAAGCCGTCTTGTAAAGCAAATTGGTGTTTTGGTTTTTACCGCTCGCCAAGCCTGAGGATCAGCGTGAGGTTTTCTGCATTTTAGTAAGTATTATTGGTTGACTGAAGTTATCCCAGGGCAGAAATATGCAACCATGGGCTTCGGGCAACGTCTGGAGACATCAATCTCTCAAAGCCATTAAGGTTTGCTTGCACTCATTCCAAAAACAACAGGCTACATTCCTGGAGATTTACAACTGTGGGGAGTGAGCAGTTGGGAGTGAGCAGTTAGGAGCGATATATGGATGTTTTAGAGGATTAAGAGCCAAAACTCCCCCACCTCTTTTTTTTCTTTCTTCTTTCTCTACTTGGTATCCCTCCCTTCCTGGTCTACCAGACTGCAAATGACTTCCCCGTCACTCCAGAGAGTTGTGTCTGTGAGGCCCCGCCCCTCCAGAGAGTTGTGTCTGTGAGGCCCCGCCCCTCCAGGGAGTTGTGTCTGTGAGGCCCCGCCCCTCCAGGGAGTTGTGTCTGTGAGGCCCCGCCCCTCCAGAGAGTTGTGTCTGTGAGGCCCCGCCCCTCCAGAGAGTTGTGTCTGTGAGGCCCCGCCCCTCCAGAGAGTTGTGTCTGTGAGGCCCCGCCCCTCCAGAGAGTTGGGTCTGTGAGGTTTAGGGGCAAGTCCCAGGTTGATCCAGGTTCAGCCCAAGAGAGAACACGCATGCACACGCACGCGCACGCACACACACACACACACACACACACACACACACACACACACACACACACACACACACACACACACACAAACACACACACACTGGGAGACTTGAAACATGAGGGCCAGACACACAGCGCGAAGAATCAACAAATAGAAAATCTCTTTCCAAAATGAGATACAACTACAGTAACTGCTTTTGACTCACAGAATGAAGTTATGAGTCTTTTAAAACCCGTTGGTTAAACACTAATTCTGTGTTTGAAAACAGACTCACCTGTGTTTTTGGAAAATTAGCATTTTTCCATCATGGATATTTATAGTATTTCATAAATAAAACTTTTTAATTGCATCAGCTTCAATGGGTAGGGGAGTTTCATAGTACTGTCTGAGATACAGTTTAAGCTATATAGTAGTTGTGGCTTATCAATACATTTGATTCAACATTAATTGGCATGAGTGGTGTCAAAGCAACGTGCCAGCCTACCATTCCCTGCCTACCAACACGAGGGTCCCAGGTTCGAGCCCCCCCCGTTGCCTCCGGCTTGGTTGGGTGTCCACAGGCACAATTGGTCTTGTCTGCATGTGGGAAGCCGGATTAAGGGTATGTGTCCTGGGGAGGGGAACTGGGGGGGGAATAGCGCTACGCTCTGCCGGTGAAACTCCTCGCTGTCAGGTGAAATCCGAGGATGCCTGTGCTAGTTTAAAGGGGAAATCGGAAGGGAAAAATCATTAATAACTGTACTGTACTGTAGAATGGCTGGTGTCAGAACTTCAAGTCAAACTTTTAAAATGATCAAAAATAGGGAATGTACCACATTCTAGTTCCATTATACCAGGCTTGTTTCAGGGGCACAAAACACCTTGAGTTAAGATTCCCCTGAGTTAAGGTTTCCATAAAATAAAATGTGTTGCACAAAACATCCCTAAGTCTTCTCCTCAAGGCTAAACATTTTAAGGAAACCATAATTAGACGATTTAAGGGTGTTTTGTGCAGCCGATTTTATTTGATGGAAACCTTAACTCGGACTTTAAGGAAAATCTTAACTCAAGGTGTTTTGTGCAACCGGCCCCAGGCATTTAGCTAATGCTCTTACCTAGAGTGACTTACAGTACATTAAAGTAAAGTACAGTAAAGCATATATAACAGTAAAATGACTAAGTTTCTAGATCAGATGTGGCCAATATTCTCGTGTCCAGAGAAGTGACAGGTAAAAGAAAAAATAAACTAGAAACTGCTATTATGTTCCTATATAGAGAGCCGCAGAAACGAGTCCGGAAATCATCGATGCTAACAGTCCTGGTTCTTCACTGTTTTCGCCTATGGGAGTTTTGAATGGGTTTTTGGCGCGATGCTTCTAATAATCTCTCTGGGCAACGCTGGCTTAATCAAACGCGAACCAGTGTTTAGTAATATCATCTTCACACACGAGGACCACTTTTACGAGTTTTTTTCTGACTACAAAAATACGTCATCCCTGCGGCTCTCTATTAGTGGTTGCCAAACTTTTCATGTCAAAATGGAAAGAAAATTAAGCGAATTGTAATTTTTTTCTGGGGACAGCCTGGAAGCCCCTCAGGGCCCCTCGGGGCTGCCTGGACCCTAGTTTGTCAGCTGCTGCCCTGTATGACAGAGCATAAATCAAGCTTGTGTTGTTGTGTTGTGTTGTGTTGTGTTGTGTTGTGTTGTGTTGTGTTGTGTTGTGTTGTATGACAGAGCATAGATCAAGCTTGTGTTGTTGTGTTGTGTTGTGTTGTGTTGTGTTGTCATTGTATGACAGAGCATAGATCAAGCTTGTGTTGTTGTGTTGTGTTGTGTTGTGTTGTCATTGTATGACAGAGCATAGATCAAGCTTGTGTTGTTGTGTTGTGTTGTGTTGTCATTGTATGACAGAGCATAGATCAAGCTTGTGTTGTTGTGTTGTGTTGTGTTGTGTTGTCGTTGTATGACAGAGCATAGATCAAGCTTGTGTTGTTGTGTTGTGTTGTGTTGTCATTGTATGACAGAGCATAGATCAAGCTTGTGTTGTTGTGTTGTGTTGTGTTGTCGTTGTATGACAGAGCATAGATCAAAGCTTGTGTTGTTGTGTTGTGTTGTGTTGTCGTTGTATGACAGAGCATAGATCAAGCTTGTGTTGTTGTGTTGTGTTGTGTTGTCGTTGTATGACAGAGCATAGATCAAAGCTTGTGTTGTTGTGTTGTGTTGTGTTGTGTTGTCATTGTATGACAGAGCATAGATCAAAGCTTGTGTTGTTGTGTTGTGTTGTGTTGTATGACAGAGCATAGATCAAGCTTGTGTTGTTGTGTTGTGTTGTGTTGTGTTGTGTTGTGTTGTGTTGTGTTGTGTTGTGTTGTGTTGTATGACAGAGCATAGATCAAGCTTGTGTTGTTGTGTTGTGTTGTGTTGTGTTGTCATTGTATGACAGAGCATAGATCAAGCTTGTGTTGTTGTGTTGTGTTGTGTTGTCATTGTATGACAGAGCATAGATCAAGCTTGTGTTGTTGTGTTGTGTTGTGTTGTGTTGTCATTGTATGACAGAGCATAGATCAAGCTTGTGTTGTTGTGTTGTGTTGTGTTGTGTTGTATGACAGAGCATAGATCAAGCTTGTGTTGTTGTGTTGTGTTGTGTTGTGTTGTCATTGTATGACAGAGCATAGATCAAGCTTGTGTTGTTGTGTTGTGTTGTGTTGTGTTGTCGTTGTATGACAGAGCATAGATCAAGCTTGTGTTGTTGTGTTGTGTTGTGTTGTGTTGTATGACAGAGCATAGATCAAGCTTGTGTTGTTGTGTTGTGTTGTGTTGTGTTGTCATTGTATGACAGAGCATAGATCAAGCTTGTGTTGTTGTGTTGTGTTGTGTTGTTGTTGTATGACAGAGCATAGATCAAGCTTGTGTTGTTGTGTTGTGTTGTGTTGTCATTGTATGACAGAGCATAGATCAAGCTTGTGTTGTTGTGTTGTGTTGTGTTGTCGTTGTATGACAGAGCATAGATCAAGCTTGTGTTGTTGTGTTGTGTTGTGTTGTCGTTGTATGACAGAGCATAGATCAAGCTTGTGTTGTTGTGTTGTGTTGTGTTGTATGACAGAGCATAGATCAAGCTTGTGTTGTTGTGTTGTGTTGTGTTGTTGTTGTATGACAGAGCATAGATCAAGCTTGTGTTGTGTTGTTGTGTTGTGTTGTGTTGTTGTTGTATGACAGAGCATAGATCAAGCTTGTGTTGTTGTGTTGTGTTGTGTTGTGTTGTGTTGTCATTGTATGACAGAGCATAGATCAAAGCTTGTGGAGGAATCTCTGAGAGAGAAGCAGAACTGCGGCACTGGCCATCGTTGAGTCAGGTTCCCCTGACTGCAAGTGTTAGTTGACTGTGTGACAGCACAGCCACACCACACCGCCGATCATCCCCAACCATAATAAACATACCGAGGGGGGAGAGAGGCGGGGGAGGAGGGGGGGATGAGAGGGAGAGGAGGGGGGGGGGGGGGGTCTGCTGTAGCCTTCTTGTGTAAACAGGTCAGGGCGTGGGATAGACTGACGGAGACTCAGCCCAGATTGGTACGACTGACGAGTTTTTATTTGCTGCCCGGACACATCTGCCCAGGGCGGAATGAAAACACTGCACATGTGGAAAATGTGTGGGTGCTTGTGTGCGTGTGTGTGTGTGTGTGTACGTACGTGTTAGCTTGACTTGTGACCCATTAAGCAAACAGAGGGTCAGTGTATGTGTCATACATGCCAAACTGCACTGTGAAAAAACAAACTACAACTATTATAGAGATGGGATCACACCAGCCGTGACTTAAAACGAATGTGAGCCAGGGGTGTAAAGCCCAGTGTGTGTGTGTGTGTGTGTGTGTGTGTGTGTGTGTGTGTGTGTGTGTGTGTGTGTGTGTGTGTGTGTGTGTGTGTGTGTGTGTGTGTGTGTGTGTGTGTGTGTGTGTGTGTGTGTGTGTGTGTGTGTGTGTGTGTGTGTTTTCGAACACTGCCTTCATTTTGGTGTCTATCACACGCCTGGTAATTACTGGTAGATCTTGGTCCTGGTAATTACTGGTAGATCTTGGTTTACATCATGATAGGTAGGAAGACACTGAGCAGAATGAAACAATCCAGAAAAAGAAATTGAACTCATAGGGAAGAATAGATCAGCCATTCCTAACCTGTGGGCCGGGGCTCACTGTAAGTATTATTATTATGTATGAGAATGCATTGCTCCATTGTTGAATGATACCAATATTTAACTTGTTAGTCGTTAATTAGCCTATTGCAGACAGCCCCTTCTTGATTTCTGCGTGGGGCTGATGGACAGCTCCTTTTATCGTTCAAATAAAAAGTGCTCTGAGAACAGATTATTTGGCCTCCGTACTGTTTCCAGTCCCATGTGGCCCGTGGACATTTTTAAGCTTTTCAAGTGGGCCGTGAGTCTGCTGCAATAGATCATTTAAATGTCCTCAGCCAGATCGTCCTGCCCTGTGTGTGATGATGTGGTGTCAGAGGAGAACCCAGGGCAACAGGAGGGCTGCTCCACTCATGTGCTGCTGATCCTCTGTGCATCCAGCCAGCCACAACACACACACACACACACACACACACACCGAGGACCACAGAGCAGCACAAATCACGCTGGTCTGGCCAGTCTATTGTGAGCTCCAGACCCCCCACCACACCCCCAGTCTCTCCGTCTTATTTGCATGGTTGTGATGTGTGTGTAAAGTGTGTGTGTGTGTGTGTGTGTGTGTGTGCGTGTGCGTGCGTGCGTGCGTGCGTGCATGAGTGTATGTGTATGTGAGAGGGGTGGCGGGTGTAGGAGGGTTCAATGTGGGGTTTTGAGGCTCGATGGCAGGATTTTTGTGTTGAAGCCGCTGATATTTTGTGCTTTAAAGTTAATTTTTACCTTCATATAACAGCTCTTAAATCATTTTGATGGTAAGCTGACGTCTAATAGGGGGAATGGCACCTCTATCCCTCCCACTCTGCAACCTGAACACCTGTAACTTTGGTGTAGTGTCCCGGAGCGTGAAAGTTACATTACCTGGATGTATTAACTCCATTTCCTGCTGCAGCTCCTTCATATTAAAAGCTCTCCACTAACAAACTAATGTAATGATTTTATTGTGAAGAACGTATAGGAAGTGGAATGTGTTTATCACTAGCTAGCTTGATTAGCAGCCCGATTAGCCGGGTTCAGCATCCGCACCAAGGGATTTCATCCACACTCATTTTTCCATAGACATGCTTATAAAAAGATAGATTTACTTGGTCAAACCAAGCGATTCAGCTATATTCAGAATCAGGAGAGACCGGAGAGACCATAGAACATTTCACTAGGACCAAAACTTTCAGTGTCTTGCTCCAGCTATAGACTGCCTGGAAGCAGGCTGCAGGTCTAATGCTGCGTTCAAGTGGGCTCGTGTTTACCATGAATACGACATAAATCCACTTGAATGGCGCCCTCATGTGGTATTCACAACTTGGTATGTGGAATTTTTCTGAAAGCTTCGAAGCTTGTGACACTTGTGACGTGTCTGTGAAGTTTTCACAAAATGGCGGATGCCATGAACATCGATGGAAAGTAAATATATTGACATTTTATCTGTATAGAGCTTTTCATAGTAATTTTATAATATGTCTGAGGAACATGTTGATATTCTCAACAGTCTCATCTTGTTTCCTCTGTCATTATGTCTTTGCATTTCCTGCATTAACATAGTTAGCCGCTCGCTAGCTAGTGGTAGCTAAATTGTTAGCCTCAGTGGCTTCAATTGCGCATGTTCAGGACGTGACCACTTAAATGCCAAGCATGTAGTGTACACGACTTCCGGTCTCCTAAACACGAGTTCACGACTTGCATTTGAAGGCAGCATACTGTAAGCTCTACCATTGGTGCCGACCATTTCAGTCGGCAGCCGAAGAAAATCCCTTTCCGCTCTCTGCAAGCTCTGCGATTGGCTCCGACCGGCTCTGACCATTTATGGATTTCCTTTCTGCTCCCTGCGTGTCGCTCTATGGTCGCTCTCAAATGTCTCTGCCGCTGTTAGACAACAACAACGCTAGCTTGTTGCTACATGCTGAAAATGGCAAGTTTTGACAAAGATTTGGATTGTGCAATAAAGCCCTGCTTACAGTAGTACTTTCAGTAGATGGTTGTAAAGATACTGTAACAGAGCCTTTTTCCCCACTAGACCAGAGTGAGAGTAACCACACAAACACACGAGACGCCTAATCTACACTGAAGCAACGCTGAAGCAACCCTGAAGTAAGTGTTGAAGTAACCTGGTGTGGTCCCCTGAAGTAACAGGGGACCACACCAGCCGCAGCGCATTGCCTCGCCTCGCTGAAGCGACGCTGCACGCATGCTGCAGCGATAGTTTCGGCGTCGGGTCTATTTTTCACGCGAGCCACGAGCAGTATGTGAACAGCCAGGCATGAAGTCAATGCAAGTTGTAAGCGGGGGCGTGGGGCAAAACAGAGTGAGGCGTGGAGCAAAACAGAGTGCTTCTGGTGTGAATGGCAAGGGTCGTGCTCGGCGCTTCTGTGAAGCGCTGCTTCTGAGATGCTTTTGGTGTGAAACAAGGGTAAGACCAGCCAGACTCTCTCCTGCACGGATACAGCATGATACAGAGATAGTCTGGCAAGCGAGACTATGCTCCAGGAAACATGGTGGTCAAACGTTATTTGAGGGGTTTGAAGCGACAGTCTCTCTATCCACATCCCCTCTCTAACCGTCCCGCCGCCCCGTCTTGCTCTGTTCATTTTTACGCTCTCTCAGTTGGGTCTCTCAGCTGATGGGAATCCCCGGGCGTCTGGTCCTCACTAAGCCCTCCCAGACAACCAACCACATAAAGCAAGCTGAGGAGAGAAAATATCCTCAGGTCAGCTTGTGTCATGTTCAGGCTCACACTGCTCAGTCTCTTGCTTCAGTCACACTGCTGCAGCAATGTTATGCTGTGAAACTTTGACCATGTTCAAGGTAAAAATGACCTGATTTTGCTTAGGTTAGTTGCACAGAATGAGTTTGAGTGAGTGACCGCAGTAGAATAAGCTTAATTTCCTAGATGGTCAATGTTAAACAAGGCTAGGTCAAAACCTAGCATAGGGCCAGCGTGGAAAAGCGTTGAGGAGCCTGAATTCGCTGTAGCTGTTAGCGGCAAAAGTATGAAGGATGGCCCAAAAAGTCACAGTGAGGTGGCATTTAAACCAATGGGAGGGGCAGGATTCTTCTTCTTTTCTGTTTTATTATCGGTTGGAATTCTTATTTGCATCCTATAGTACACATTGATGTCACAAGATGATGTCACCACTAAGGAGATATTTGTGTGTGTGTGTGTGTGTGTGTGTGTGTGTGTGTGTGTGTGTGTGTGTGTGTGTGTGTGTGTGTGTGTGTGTGTGTGTGTGTGTGTGTCTGTGTGTGTGTGTGTGTGTGTGTGTGTGTGTGTGTGTGTGTGTGTGTGTTTATTTGCAGAAATTGTCAAATAGTTGTATGGTATGCTAGTAAAAAACAAAGGGAAAGAAAAGAAAAAATGAAAGAAAGAAATTTAGTGTGACTTTAAAAGCAACCAACAGGAAGCAGGCATTCCTATGACGTAGAATGATCATGTAAGACAGGAGTAGAAATGAGAAAGAAGAAGAAAAAGCTAACGAGTAGAATGTCGAGGAGATTTGTCATTTCAAGATAAGGGCAAATTAGAAGGAGTAGAGGAAGAAGACATGGGACAGCGACGTGATTCAGTGAGGAGAGGCTGAACTCATGAATGAAACATGGTCTCTGGGATATCTCAGGATACCTCTGTGGTTTGAAAGCATGGGGGGAAGTGACATCACTTCCTGTGTGTCGCTAACCTTGTCCCTGCCTCTGAAGGAAAGACTCCGTCAGCCAGCGGTCGCTGGAGCATGTACAAAACGCCTCATTGAGGATGTGATGCCCGCACAAAGAGTCAATGAGGAGATATTTCCCATACCCAGCATGGACCCGTTGCTAATTCCACCACACAAAGGAAAGAAAAGGAGGGAGTCGGGACATGAGAAAGTCCGTGGGATGAGGCGTGGTGGTGTGTGTGTGTGTGTGTGGGGGGGGGGGGGGCAGGTTTGGTTGGATGCACGCCAAAAATGTCCATCTTAACAAGTATTGCACACTCAGTCCAAGCCGTAGTTTAATCAGGACAAAAGATTTCTGCGCTGACGGAGATCCAATGTAGGATCCAAACGTTATCAATTTATCTTCTGTCCTCATTCAACTTATTGGAGTAAGTGTGCAGGCTCTACCTCCTTTCACTGATACAGCTTTTTCTGCCTTGCACCTATACATGATGTGCGTACAATCTCCCTTTCATCTTAACACGTCTTGTCATCTCGTGCCGAGTCGCTGCAGTCCTAAAATGTTTTTCCTAAAACAATTGACCTCAGATCCTAAAGATCTGCAGGCTCCAGGGTGACATACTGTAATTATTAGACAGTTTTACTTGTTTACATTTCTTTTTAACTTAACTGATCTTGAAACAACGCAGATCCCGCCTCTACCATCCAGATGATGTCATTTGAGCATAGACCATTATAAATAATAGCATTTTAGTCAGGAAATGTTTGATTTGCACTGCATGTAAACGAGTGAAAATACGTCTTCCCAAGAAAGAGAGGATTTAAAGAGCCAATACAATAGAAATGACTTCTTAAAATGGATACTTCTTGCAGTGTGGGGTGAGCCATGGGGAAAGGGGGGGGGGGGGTTTGGGTCAATTTCAGACCAACAATGAGCGACCCCCGCGTCCATTCAGCTCCCCCTGCTTCAGTTGTTCATCATAATGGCATGTGATTTGGTTTGGATTTAAAGCCAGATCTCCCTAACTTGTTTCCCATGCTTGTTTTACCCCCATAAGGCCCAGATTAATTCCATGTTATTGCATGCTCAAAATAAATGTTTTCCATATTTCTGTAGGCAAATAACATGAAGTCAATGTAGTTTGAGGCAGTGACACATGTCTAAGTTAAACTGGAACAGGAACCTCCTCCCTCCCAAACAGCATACAGCTGCGTTTGGAGAGCAACAGCACGCTTTACAAAGTTATGGTGAAATGAGAAGAGGCTCGCTAATTGCCTTGTAAGTATTGAAGAAAGCAGCTGGAGATTAGCAATAACCGCTAATTAGCTCAGCTACAGTGGAAATCAAAGCTGGGCGCGTGCAGGATAACCGCACAGTGTCGTGTTTGTCTGCCAATTATACATCTTTACAAACCACCGGTTTGTCACATCGGTGGATTTTAAAAGCCCCCGGTCTGAGTGAGGGTGTGAGGTGTTCCGTTTCAAGGCCCTGTAACCTGTAGCTTTCCCCCTTAACACCAGACCCGCTCCTGCATCACCAGTGGCCCATAGCCACTGTTAAAATACATGCAAGTCCCGCTCCTGCATCACCAGTGGCCCACAGCCACTCTTAAAATACATGCAAGTTTTAGCTCTTTTCTTAATTCAAAATTCACCCAGATTGAGAAATATTTTCCCTCATAAACACGCCGGAGTAAATGGTTCCCCATTAGCCGGCCTTATGCTCAACACTCAGAGCAGAGCTTATGCAGCCTATGACCTTATGCTCAACACTCAGAGCAGACAGCCTATGACCTTATGCTCAACACTCAGAGCAGAGAGCTTATGACCTTATGCTCAACACTCAGAGCAGACACCTTATGACCTTATGCTCAACACTCAGAGCAGACACCTTATGACCTTATGCTCAACACTCAGAGCAGACACCTTATGACCTTATGCTCAACACTCAGAGCAGACAGCCTATGACCTTATGCTCAACACTCAGAGCAGAGAGCCTATGACCTTATGCTCAACACTCAGAGCAGACAGCCTATGACCTTATGCTCAACACTCAGAGCAGACAGCCTATGACCTTATGCTCAACACTCAGAGCAGAAAGCTTATGACCTTATGCTCAACACTTAGAGCAGAGAGCTTATGACCTTGTGCTCAACACTCAGAGCAGACAGCTTATGACCTTATGCTCAACACTCAGAGCAGAGCTTATGACCTTATGCTCAACACTCAGAGCAGAGCTTATGACCTTATGCTCAACACTCAGAGCAGAGCTTATGACCTTATGCTCAACACTCAGAGCAGACAGCCTATGACCTTATGCTCAACACTCAGAGCAGAGAGCCTATGACCTTATGCTCAACACTCAGAGCAGAGCTTATGACCTTATGCTCAACACTCAGAGCAGAAAGCTTATGACCTTATGCTCAACACTCAGAGCAGAGAGCTTATGACCTTATGCTCAACACTTAGAGCAGAGAGCTTATGACCTTATGCTCAACACTCAGAGCAGACAGCCTATGACCTTATGCTCAACACTCAGAGCAGACAGCTTATGACCTTATGCTCAACACTCAGAGCAGAAAGCTTATGACCTTATGCTCAACACTCAGAGCAGAAAGCTTATGACCTTATGCTCAACACTCAGAGCAGAGCTTATGCAGCTTATGACCTTATGCTCAACACTCAGAGCAGAGAGCTTATGACCTTATGCTCAACACTCAGAGCAGACAGCTTATGACATTATGCTCAACACTCAGAGCAGACAGCTTATGACCTTATGCTCAACACTCAGAGCAGAAAGCTTATGACCTTATGCTCAACACTCAGAGCAGAGCTTATGACCTTATGCTCAACACTCAGAGCAGAAAGCTTATGACCTTATGCTCAACACTCAGAGCAGAGAGCTTATGACCTTATGCTCAACACTTAGAGCAGAGAGCTTATGACCTTATGCTCAACACTCAGAGCAGACAGCCTATGACCTTATGCTCAACACTCAGAGCAGAGCCTATAACCTTATGCTCAACACTCAGAGCAGAGCTTATGACCTTATGCTCAACACTCAGAGCAGAGCTTATGACCTTATGCTCGACACTCAGAGCAGAGCTTATGACCTTATGCTCAACACTCAGAGCAGACAGCCTATGACCTTATGCTCAACACTCAGAGCAGACAGCCTATGACCTTATGCTCAACACTCCGAGCAGAAAGCTTATGACCTTATGCTCAACACTCAGAGCAGACAGCCTATGACCTTATGCTCAACACTCAGAGCAGAAAGCTTATGACCTTATGCTCAACACTCAGAGCAGAGCTTATGACCTTATGCTCAACACTCAGAGCAGACAGCCTATGACCTTATGCTCAACACTCAGAGCAGAGAGCTTATGACCTTATGCTCAACACTTAGAGCAGACAGCCTATGACCTTATGCTCAACACTCAGAGCAGACAGCTTATGACCTTATGCTCAACACTCAGAGCAGAAAGCTTATGACCTTATGCTCAACACTCAGAGCAGAGAGCTTATGACCTTATGCTCAACACTCAGAGCAGAAAGCTTATGACCTTATGCTCAACACTCAGAGCAGACAGCCTATGACCTTATGCTCAACACTCAGAGCAGAGAGCTTATGACCTTATGCTCAACACTTAGAGCAGAGAGCTTATGACCTTATGCTCAACACTCAGAGCAGAAAGCTTATGACCTTATGCTCAACACTCAGAGCAGAGAGCTTATGACCTTATGCTCAACACTCAGAGCAGAAAGCTTATGACCTTATGCTCAACACTCAGAGCAGAAAGCTTATGACCTTATGCTCAACACTCAGAGCAGACAGCCTGAAAATGATTAGAGCATCAGTAAAAGAGGCTTTTGTTGCAGTTGTAAATCAGTTCAACACATTGGAATGATTCTATGGAATGATGCTCTCTGCATTCTCTTCAAAGGGATGCGGGGTCGAGGGGATGATCTTAATAAAGATGCCGAAATGAAAAACGTCGAGCATGCAAATTTGAATTAAACACGCAGACCAAACATTGCATTTGTTGCCAATATTCCAAAATACGTCGTTGAGATGCTGGATTTGAAAGCTGATGCTTTTTGGCAGCCACACTCAATAAAACGAAACAGTGCATCACATTTAATTGAATGCTTACATTGAGTGCACAGTGGAATAAGACTAAAATAATAAGGAGTGCAAGAGTAAAAGCCAGAGCAAATAGGCTATACCACCCAACAATCATTTATGGTAGATTAGTGAAAGGTAAATGAATGAGAGTCAAGGATTTGTTTTGAGAGGCATCTACAGTGCAAATAAAGGAAGAAGATAGCCAATAGGAGAGGGGTATGATTTAGGTGCGAGAGGAGAGGCTTGACCATAACCTCCAACCAAATACCACCCTACTTCATTGAGTACATCTGAAGGTGTGAATGGTGGGATTCTGGGTCAGTCATTAGGAGCAAGAGGTGAGAATGGCTGAACCAAAGGGCCCTGTAGACTTTGTTTTTTGTAAATAAATAATTTTATACTTTTTAAATTCTAGTTTATTGGTCTTTATTATGTTAGAATAGTAATTTTACCACACATCGAACTCTCTTGCATACTCGCATACTCCCTCCGGCCCTCCGGCGCTTGTTTTCGACGTCATCGGGAAATCACATGGTTGACTTCACTTTTCAGACAGGGAGGTTGCCCTTTCTTCTCCGCACAAGTCTCAACGCTCCACTCTTTTCTTTGACTTTCTTTGGCTGTATTGAAACTGATCCACTCTCAGAGGTTATCCTGCTGCCTGCAGTGGGTCTGACCACACTGAGCCCACACAGGGTCAACGTGTTGCATCCACTTGACAGAAGAAGCACCTCATTGTGTTATCACAAAGGGGTATGTCTGTGTGCGTGTGTGTGTGTGTGTGTGTGTGTGTGTGGGGGGGGGGGGGGTCTCTCACCTTCACTATTGATTGACTTCCCTAAGACAAGCTGTTTATCAAATGAAGGGGCTCAACACGTTGTACTGTATATCTGTTCTGTCAATACACAGATCATCTTGTAAAAGCAAAAGATGACTCACAACTTTAATAGCAGCCTGCAGTGTCTTTGATTTTCATGCCAGCAGTCATTCTGACTCACGCATTCTATTTTTTTTTTTCTTTTTTCAAATGGTGGAGATCCCATTTTTGGAAGTAAACTCACACTGATGATGGCTTAAGGCTGAAGGCGTTTGTTTCTTTGCCCTGAATAAATACGAATAATTGAATCATGAGTGCCGCTTTTCTTCGCTGGAATTAAACTCTTTGAATAAGATATTGGCCCTAGACAGTATACTAACTAGCCCAATATACCACCTCATTTATTTGATGTATTAAATGAATGAGGTGGTATACGGGGCCTGGAAAATGATCCTGGATCAGATCAGTATTTTGTGAAAGATGTGACTTATGATGTGTGTAGATTTTGGGATGGGCAGCAGACACAGCTCAGTTGAAAGAGGGCCAGGCCAAAAGCTAAATAAAACCCTGTCTGTCGCACTGCAAAAAATGTCCGTCTTAACAAGTCATTTAGTCAGAAATGTATTTTACTTAAAACAATGGAGGCCAGGAGTTGATTTCACTTTTCTTAAATGTAATTTCACTTCAATAATTTCTACAAACAAGACCTGTCTCTTAAAGGGGAACTACACCAAAAAAATATGATTTATTTTGCACATGATCTCACACATAAACTGTAACCAGTTTTACAGACATTCATTTAGTTTGACAGTTATTGAGAGTTGATTTTGAGTTAAGTTAACTTAACTCAATAACTGTCACCTAAATGAATGACCGCAAAACTGTTCACAGTTTTTGGATATGTGTGAGATCATGTGCAAAATAAATCAGCATTTTTTTTTGTGAAGTTCTCCTTCAAAACCAGGCAGATCACTCCAGTAGTATCAAGATAATCAATAATAACAGTTGATTTGAAAAAAAAATCTTCCAAAAAGTTGTGGAAGTGAAATCATCCCACTCATTTTGGCAGGTCATTCTCACTTGCTGTAAGCAAAAAGAGATTTTAAGACTCTAAATATCAGATTAAATTGCTGGGATGGCTCTTTTTGCAGCGTGGCACTTGAGTGAAGTGACGGCATGGTGGTCATGGCGGGGATGCAGAGTGAATAGAGAGCAAACAGCGAGTGATTGATCTGTTTTCACTAATGACTTGGCAACCGTTCAGATGACACCATCAACAAGCTGGCAACAGGCTTCACAATGCAGACCTCTCCTCTGTGACTTGTTCTCAGGATCTTCAAACACCAAGAGGAACCAACCAGAATTCCCCTATTTAATCTGATGACGTTTAAGGTTGTGTTGAGAAGCTCCTTTTATAAAATGTGTGCCAGAAATGATCGTATGCTTTTGCCCCAATGAAGCTTCAGGCAGGACAGATTCTGGTGCTTGATCCCCAAAATGATCAAACCCAACACGTGTAATGTGTTTAGAAACAAATCTCCGAATTTGGTTTCCAGGGACTTTAAGTCGAGATTCAACTTTAAAAAATACTTGCCTTTTCCTTAATTTGGAAGCTATTTTCCCACCCACAGCTTTTGTTAACATCAATCACGCTGCGAGAGGAGCATATAACTGCTGGGAGGTGGGTGTAATGACACATTTCTTACTGACAGGGAAACTCGATCATGGCTGACGAGCGGTCTGCTGGGCTAGCAGTGTACAGAAAACACGCCCAGGCTAGCCACGCCGCGCGGGCTGCTGCGCCCACCGTGGTCCCACCCGGACCCACCCCCCACCCTCTCGACAACCCCCTCAACCCAGCTCTCGTTTCCTAATCAAGGGGTCCCCCTCTGTCTCACAAATTGAAGGAAAGATGAGGGTAACGTTAGCCGCTCAGCGCTCTGCTGTCAGGAGAATCAATCAGGAGAACGCAGTGACTGATGGAGGATCAGCACGGCGCCATTTAGCGACTTAGGGAGGAACTGTTTTTTCCCCTCGCCATTTATATTTAGTTTACTGTACTTTACTGTACATAGATAAAACAAAGTGCTATAAACAACAGGGTAGAGCTGCAACGATTAGTTGATCGACAGATGATTAATTGTCAAATATTTATATATTTGATTAATAGTTTAGACTAATTTTTAAGAAAAAAGTACAACAATTCTCTCATTCCAGCTTTGTAAATGTGACTATTGTCTGGTTTCTTTACTTTTCTATGACTGTAAAAGTGGACTGTTGGTCAGGACAAAAGAAGACATGTGAAGATGCCAACTTGGGCTTTGGGGAACAAGCGATCAACATTTTTCACCATGTCATTATCTAGACCAAACATCTAATTGACTTTACTTTACTTTACTTTATTGGTATTTAGCAGACGCCTTTATCCAAAGCGACTTACATCATGATCATATACAGCACACAATAACATGAATAGATCAAATAGAAAGACAGTAGTAAAAATATGAGAAGCCAATATAAAAGGGGAGATTAAAGGTGAGAACAGTTAAAGGAGCAATCATATAAGAAACAGAAAATTCAATTAAAAACACATGGAAAGCAGGCAGAGGGAAGGGAGGGAATTCAGGAATCAATATAAAGTCTGAAGAGATGAGTTTTAAGTTTTCTGCGGAAAATGGGGAGTGATGCAGCAGTCCTGATGTCTGGGGGAAGTTCATTCCACCATTTTGGGGCCAGGTAGGAGAAAAGTCTCGACCGAGAGACTTGATCAGTCAGAATTGATCAGTCGAGAAGATAATCGACAGATTAATCAATAATGAAAATAATCATTAGTTGCAGCAGAGCAACAGGGACACAAAATATGATGATATAATCACAGCAAGAAGAAATGTGAATTACCAATTTGTGCACAAAAAAATGAATAAATAAAAAAATTCTAAAATCTCACCTGAAAATACGGATCTACTTAGGCTACTTTTTTAAATGTGAAAAGTGACACGTTTAGCCTACATGTATCTCCTGTCTGTCTGAAACACAGTGATTTATACTAATAGCCTGCAAACACCTTTCCAATGTTTGCTTCTAATGTTAATAATCTATCCGCTTTCTGCAGTGGCGCTAATTTTGTCAGGGGCCTAATGGCTCTTCTAGACTAATTGTTGGTGTGATGCACTTTGTCTTCAAGCTATTGGTGGTGTGTGCACAAGCTAATTAGCCACCAAACCAGGCCAAGCAACCGACTGAAATAAGGTCAGGAAATATGCAGATTAGGCCTGTTCTCGTTTATGCCATCTCTTTCTTAATAAGTCGATACGCCGGCCAACAGAAAGTCATTAGACAAGACTTTTAAGATGAATCGCTGTAATGATCGCTTGTTAGAAAGAGAAGAGATTTTTTTGGTCAGCATTATGTGGAGGCAACAAAGTTGTTCTATTTCAGGGGGACTATTTTTTTGTTTGAAATCTTGCACTTGATCCTAGTACATTTCAAAAAGAAATGTCCCTGAGACACTGCGCAGCATTCTGAAGAAACATCGCTCTCACTCATTCTCTCTTCTTTCTCTCGCCAACATCTTTTTTTATCTAGTTTTTTGGATTTCCCGCCTATTTTCTCCCCAATTGTACTTGGCCAATTCCCCCTGTCGTTACTCCACCCCCTTTGCCGATCTGGGGATGTACTAGCACATGCTTCCTCCAAATACATCTGCAGTCCGACCAGAGGAGGTGCTAGTGCAGTCCACGACTCATATCCTTAATCCGGCTTCCCACCCGCAGACACGGCCAATTGTGTCTGTATGGACACCCGACCAAGCCGGAGGCAACACGGGGGCTCGAACCTGCGACCTTTGTGTTGGCAGACAGGGAATCTAGCGCTGCACTACCCAGACGCCCCCCACTCGCCAACACTCCCTTCCTGATTCGCTGATTTGAGATGAGAGGTGGGAGTCAGCATTTAATTGTGTGTCTGTGCTCTCATTGTGTGAGGCGGCCTCTCCTCTCCCCAACTAAGCACTTTATCATGACACACTGCGCTGTTTGCCGGGCTTTGTGGGCCGTACCGTCCCTATTCAGCCACTGAATTGTGCGGGTCAGAGGTGGCCCACTGGGGATGTGCTGGAGTGGGGGTTTGGGGGGGTCGCTGGAGTGGTCTGGAGTGGTCCCCCCTCACCCACAGCTATATCAATATTACACTTTGCTAAGGAGGTGCCAGCTTATTGTTGCTGCTGTGTGTTTGCGCTGCTTGACAGTATTTGCCAGAGAAAGTGTGCATTGTGTGACTGTGTGCAAGTTGGACAGACGCCGCGGCTAAAAACATCAGAACGATTTTTGCCAATGTGGCAGTAACTTAAACCTACATTCTTTCGAATGGCCTACAGGGGGCGACTCCACTGGCTGCAAAAAGAAGTCCAGTTCCATGGAAGTGAATGGGAAAAGGGCGCTACTTCACACTTGATTTATGGCCCCAGTAAACACTTTCCTAATGAGTTTATGGCCACCAGTGTCAAGCCTTCTTCAATACAGCACAGTGTTCATTCTGTCAATGATGGTCCCATTTTGAGTAAAATAGACGATAAAGCAGACTATGTTTTGGGGCATGATTGATAGGTCGCCTGTCCAGTGATCGCACAGCTCCCCGATGATGGACCAATAGCAGGCCGTGGCTGCAAATAACGATGGTGAGAATGCCCCCAAATGCCAAAAACCAATGGGTGATGTCACACTACGTCCATATAATTATACGGTCTATGGCTTAGGACTGTCACCGCAATGCATGCTGGGATAGAACCCAGACCCCCACGACCCTGGAAAGGAAATGAATGACCCTGAAATCGGGCCAGAGTGGATCAGAGTTAATCACAAAGATACTTTTTTCAATATATTTCTCTTGTTTCAGTGGTTCAGTCTGACTTACAGCACCGCAGCTGTACTTCAGCACCACATAAGATACTGTAACAGGTGCGCAAGCACAAATAAAGGATATCGCCTGACGCCTGTACCAAGATAGGGCCCTAAGTCTCTTGTACTGTACAAAACAGGTTAGATTAAGTCTCTTGTACTGTACATAACAGGTTAGATTAAGTATCTTGTACTGTACATAACAGGTCAGATTAAGTCTCTTGTACTGTACATAACAGGTCAGATTAAGTCTCTTGTACTGTACATAACAGGTTAGATTAAGTATCTTGTACTGTACATAACAGGTCAGATTAAGTCTCTTGTACTGTACATAACAGGTTAGATTAAGTATCTTGTACTGTACATAACAGGTCAGATTAAGTATCTTGTACTGTACATAACAGGTCAGATTAAGTCTCTTGTACTGTACATAACAGGTCAGATTAAGTATCTTGTACTGTACATAACAGGTCAGATTAAGTCTCTTGTACTGTACATAACAGGTTAGATTAAGTCTCTTGTACTGTACATAACAGGTCAGATTAAGTCTCTTGTACTGTACATAACAGGTCAGATTAAGTCTCTTGTACTGTACATAACAGGTTAGATTAAGTATCTTGTACTGTACATAACAGGTCAGATTAAGTCTCTTGTACTGTACATAACAGGTTAGATTAAGTATCTTGTACTGTACATAACAGGTCAGATTAAGTCTCTTGTACTGTACATAACAGGTTAGATTAAGTCTCTTGTACTGTACATAACAGGTTAGATTAAGTATCTTGTACTGTACATAACAGGTCAGATTAAGTCTCTTGTACTGTACATAACAGGTTAGATTAAGTATCTTGTACTGTACATAACAGGTCAGATTAAGTCTCTTGTACTGTACATAACAGGTTAGATTAAGTCTCTTGTACTGTACATAACAGGTCAGATTAAGTATCTTGTACTGTACATAACAGGTTAGATTAAGTCTCTTGTACTGTACATAACAGGTTAGATTAAGTATCTTGTACTGTACATAACAGGTCAGATTAAGTCTCTTGTACTGTACATAACAGGTTAGATTAAGTCTCTTGTACTGTACATAACAGGTCAGATTAAGTATCTTGTACTGTACATAACAGGTTAGATTAAGTCTCTTGTACTGTACATAACAGGTCAGATTAAGTCTCTTGTACTGTACATAACAGGTCAGATTAAGTATCTTGTACTGTACATAACAGGTTAGATTAAGTCTCTTGTACTGTACATAACAGGTCAGATTAAGTCTCTTGTACTGTACATAACAGGTCAGATTAAGTCTCTTGTACTGTACATAACAGGTCAGATTAAGTATCTTGTACTGTACATAACAGGTCAGATTAAGTATCTTGTTCAACAACACTTTTTCAACATGAGACTGTTGGTTTACAGGACAACCTTTCTCACTAGGCCTGGCCAGCTCTGCATGTATAAAATAGAAAAGGATGTGGTTTTCTGAAACGAACTGAACTGAGCCAAGCTAATCATATTGAACTGTTTTTAACGGAGTATAACTGTACCAAGATGAGCTGAAATGAAATGAAGGCATTTGTGCCAATGGATCCAAATAATCATAGCGACTGAACTTTTTTAAAGCAGCTTCCCGTGTCTATTATTGTTCTCCATGCCAAAGCACGCAAATCCTTCTGTCATGAAGCTATTTGTGCCTGTGAACACAGTGAGTGAAGACAGCTGCTGCCCGGGACGGAAAACTCTGGGAGAAGTCGTGCTTTTATGATGAACAAGGCGATTTAAGTAGAGTAGACTTGATGAAACGCCTGTTCAGGACAAATTTGAGGGCGCCTGAGCAGGCGGCCGTGGAGAGGAATCTCCAGCTGGGACAAATCCCCTTTCCACCCCCGACCCCTCCACCCCCGACCCCTCCATCCCCTGCAAAGTCACCAGGATCCAAGCGCACAGGAGGCATATCCGCACCCAACGGCTGTTCCTCATTTTAGGCTTTTACGAGAAACTCCCCGGGCATGTTGAGGGACTGCTGTGCCATGTCAGCTGAGGTAGGATTGGGCCATATCCCAAATTAAATATCGTGGGGGGTTGTTGAGGGTCGGCAGCAGGGCAAAAAAACGAAAAACAAAACAAAAATGTATATTCAATATGGAATATGGCAACAATATATCGCAAAATGACGTAATGTAAATATTGGATATTATCAAAAATCGGCCCAAGCCTAAACTGAGATAAAGCTGCTTGTGTCTTAGTGCTTTGACTTGACTTGAAAATCGACGTCCTCAGCAACGTTGCATTATTTGATTCCGTTTTATCCGTTTACAAGCAGACGACTTCTGCATGATGTCACCGCCCCTTCTGCTCCTAAAGACTCTGGGTTGGTTGTGCGACACAGCTTGTCACCGCCCCTTCTGCTCCTAAAGACTCTGGGTTGGTTGTGCGACACAGCTTGTCACCGCCCCTTCTGCTCCTAAAGACTCTGGGTTGGTTGTGCGACACAGCTTTTTTTTTTGTTGTTTCCACCCAGTTTTAACAACAAAAGCTATGAGAAAGTTCTCAGTCTCTATTTGAGCAACGCGACAGAGATGCTCACCAGTCATCTTTTTAAAAACTCTCTCGTAACGGGACAAGCCCCGTCTTTTATTGTCACACGAACACCACAATACATGCATGCGGCCACAACACACTCATGCTGACGGTGGCCGGTGAAAAGTGTCCTCTGCATTTAACCCATCCAGGCATGTAATTTCCTCCGAGGGGCAGGCCAGGAGCAGTGGTCGCTTTCTCGTACAGCGCCCGGGGACCAACTTCGGATGTTGTCGTCACTGGTCGGATGACGATGAAGATCTGATCTTCTGCATGTTTTTAGTGGGGGGGTTATATACGGAGGAACCCCCTGGGGGAGCACGGGGAGAACATGCAAACTCCACACAGAGAGAAAGGCCCTTACGACGAGATACCCCACCTGGGCAGTAGGCACTGAAGATATGGGGGGAACACACAACTACAGCGCTCACAGTGTCCCAGGCGAGAATCGAACTCAGGACCTTCTGACTGTGAGGCGACAGCTCTACCACTGAGCCACCGTGCGATCAAGTCAAGTCTCAAGACTTTGAGCTCAAGTCCAAGTCAAGTCTCAAGTCTTTGAGCTCAAGTCCAAGTCAAGTCTCAAGTCTTTGAGCTCAAGTCCAAGTCAAGGCTCAAGTCTTTTATGGGGCAAGTCCAAGTCAAGTCTCAAGCCATTGGTCACAAGTCTCAACTCTCTTATGGATGAACGATCTATCATCTGCTGCCTGCCATCCAGTCTGCTTAGAACACTGCATAGCTAAAACGAAGGAGTTCAAAGCATGTACTGTATTATGCTCATTCCTTTATCTATTAGCATACAGTATCAGCATTGCTTAGATGACATTAGTAGACATTTCCTTAATGTTAATGCACACAAAAAAAAACTAAAAACATAAAATAAATATTGTTCACAAGTCGCGCTGTGAGCGCTTTCGCCTCACAGCTAGAAGGTCCTGGGTTCGATTCCCACCTTGGACGTTGTAAGCGCTGAAGGAATGCGTGCCCGTCCGCATGTCCTCGAGTGCCCACCGCCCAGGTGGGGTCCTCAAAAGGGCCTTTCTGTGTGGAGTTTGCATGTTCTCCCCGTGCCCCCTGGGGGTTTCCTTCATGTAGGAACCCCTCACCAAAACATGCAATATCCTGGTCGCTGAAATGGTGTCTCCTTTGGCCTGTTCGGAGGGAGGGGAACTCGTTGGAATAGCGTGATCCTCCCACGTGCTATGTCCTACTGGTGAAGCTTCCTCTGTCAGGTGAAAAGAAGCAGCTGGCTACTGCCCATGTCTCGGAGGAAGTATGGAGCCAGTTTCGGCTCTCCCCAGATCGGCAGAGGGTGGAGCAGCAACCAGGATAAAAAAAAAAAATTGCACTAATGGGGGATTCAAAAAAATCTGGAAAAAAACATAAAAAACAAAGGTTTCAAGTCTTTGAGGACGAGTGTCAAGTCAAGTCTCAAGTCACTGTGTGTGCGACTCACGTCCAAGTCCCCATCTCTGCAACGCGGATATAGAGACTGAGAACTGTGTCTAATGATTTGCGGTTTCTCATTTGATTTAGCAAAAATAGCATCCTTTTCACTGCAGGACCAAATGGTTAGATGGAAGTTGGATGTGTCTTGGCAGTTGTTCTGAGTCCTATCTGTTTAGCAGTGTGTGTATCTGTTTAGCAGTGTGTGTATGGGGAACATCCCCTACAGTCAAGCTGGTAAAACAGCTGACCTAGGTATCGGGGAGGAGGTAATACGGCTTAGAAAGTCACTTCCCTTTAAGTTGGTCTCTGCCTCTCTTTCTCTCTTTTCTCCCTCATTGTGTCTCTCACACATCTCTTTAAAGGAGAAAAGAGGCTGAGAGGAAAGTGACGAGTATTGTTGAGGAGAGCTCATTCTCAAGTGTTTGTAAAGAGGGTTTTGTGTGGAGGCAGTAGCAGCGGTCGGATAAGCTCAGACTCTGAAGTCAAAGGTCACGACGGCCATGGGGGAGGGTCGATGTAGAGAAGGACAATCCGATCGCATGAGTCCAGAGTCATCTGCAGATCTGGACATACTGATTTATGCATGGTCGGTGTTTTGCTGAGCGCACATGCTCTGTTGCTCTCTTTCTCTATCACATCCAATACGTTACACATGTTCACACCTGGAAGCAGCCCAGGACAGCCTGGTGGCTACTGGAGCAGCTGGGGGTCAAGCCCCCTGCACAGAGCACCTCCATAGTAGTTTTGGAGGGAGTGGAGCACATTACTCATTCCATTTCCACACCTAGATGTTCCCACCTGGGCCGAAGTTTCTCCAGCCTCTCGGCTCCCTCTGCCCCCTTTGTTGGTCCGTTTAGAGTGCCAAAGTCGGGTTCGGCATACGACCTAAGAGATTTCATTCCCCATCATTTTTTTCATAGACGTAACGTGAAATGCTTATGAGAATAGTTTTACTTGGTCAAACTAAGCGATTCACCTATATTTAGAATAACATTTCAATCAGGAGAGACCAGTGAATGAAAATAATATTTATTACAATAATGAATGAATGAAGAAAATGTGATGAGAATTAGGTATTGTTAATAGTCTTTGGCGTTTAGACACCACAGGGAGATGTTGAGCTAGAGCTGCATCAGCCATGAGCAGCAGCCAGATATATCCCCCTGTAGAGTCTAGATACTGGTGGTGGTGATGGTGATGCCTCTCCTTCTGAAACTGATGAGACTCTTCAGACTGAAGAATCTGATGGGGTGTAGAAATAAGGAGTGAACTGAGGAAGTGTAAAGTGCAGACTATAGTCTTCCTGACTGAACTTCTGTTAGAACTTAATTTCACTCAGACCAAAAAAAAAAAAAAAATCTTGTTTTTTGTTGGAGTGAAATGTTATATTGTTATGGTCTTTCCTGATAAAACTATTTTCTACTCGCAGAATACCCGTCCCTGTATGACTGGCCGTTTAGTCAGGCCTCACTCACAGAGTTGGCATGCAGCCTCTCCTCTCTCTCCCCAGAGGGTGTTCATAGTCCACTTCAGTAGCTGATTACAACTCAGCTCAGCTGTGTGCTGCTCCTCTCTGGAGCACCTGTGGGCTCCTCCACTCTGCAGCTCTCCATGGTGCTGAACCTGAACTTTGAGTCATTTTGGCCACTAATTAGCCATTTTTGCCCATTTAACTCATTAGCCATCAGTTTTTCAGAAAAAGTCACTAGCCACCACCAGGGTTTTTGATCATTTTCATTAATTTTCCAATACCCACAGAATATTTTCTTCTATGACTACATAAAGACTGAATATCACAAAAGAAAGAAGAGAGTCTCAACTTTCGTATGAAAAAAAAGTGTGATTCTAGCTTCATCCGTTCTTTAGTTATCGACACCTGAATGTAGGTTCACCCCGCTCATTGAGAGGGAAGCCCGGGTCGCGCATTCGTCTTGCACGGGGGACGACTGTGTAGGCTACTGTATGTCAGGAGCAATCTACCGGCTGAAATGTACACGCCGTCAAGAGTTTTGGAACTGGATTACTAATTCCTGTGGACAAGTGACTTTTGGACGTGTTGCGTGCAGGTTGCGCCGTGCCCTGGAGCTGTGCTATGGACCTTTTCTGATGGGAGATTGTTGCTTTTTTCTGCTTCCTGGTTTTGTTAGACAATAGTGGTTGCTCCTGTAGTGTACACCTTTAGACGTGCTGTAATGTTTCACAAGGTGAGTAAGAGAGCCATCTATCACATGACGATGAAAACACTTACTGCCGTCTGATGACGGCAATGGCGTGGAAGCGTTGTCTCTTAAATGACGTTCTATGACGCCAATGGCAGAGAATGAGTTAATTGTCCCTAAATACCTCATTCAAAAATCTGGCTCCGTTAGGTCACCCGCAGAGGTGCTCTTTACAGTTCCTGAAAGATTTAGCCCAATCATACATAAAATGGCATAGCTGTGGCCGAACACGATTCTGCTCGCTCATTCACTCACTCACTCACTCACAGACAGACAGACAGACACACAGACAGACAGACAGACAGACAGACAGACAGACAGACACTTCGCATTCTTATTATAGGATAAGCATTTTACAAAACATCTATGGAAAAATAAATGGGAATGAAATCTCTTATACTGTAGGTTGTATGCCAAACCCGGAAGAGGGCGTGACTTCGGCTCTCTATGAAGACGTTTAGTCAAGCTGAAGAGGTCCAGCCCATCTTTAGAAGAGTCAATACCACTGTTTGAAATTCTATTACAGACATAGTGGACTCTATAGTGTGTTGGCCATTTTGTACTAGTGTACGAATTCTCAACTGTTAATTTGATTCACTATATAGTCCAATATAAAATACCCACAATGCACAGCCATTTCTAGTGAACAGTCAATGCACCCTACATTTTCTCCCATATACCACAATGCAATGCTGTCATGTTTACTGAAGGAGAAGAAGAATGAGGTAGTGTCCAAAACTAGTTTGATCATTCCCCAAATAGTTCACTATGATCAACACTACAGTACATGGGGAATAGTGAGTGAGTGAATGAGTGAACCATTCCGAACACAGCCAAAGTCAAATGTGGAGAAGTCAGCAGGGGGCGGGGCCTGCTCTCCGTCATGTACAACAGCAATGTGTCAGACAAACACAGCGAGCAGAAAAATGTGGCTGGTGATGACAGCGGAGCCAGGGGACACGCACGGTCAAAAAATAGAGGCGGTTCCGCTTCAGCAAATCTTGTCCGGGTTGCACATTTCACCTGATGTGTCACGGGCATGCAGTGTACCATTTATCGACATGGGAGGCTGAGGAGCGCTGACGCGTCAGACCCCGATCTATTTCGGCTCAAACCGGGGGTCCGGGCCTCCTTGGAGAGGATCGGGGGATTGGCGAAGTGAGAAGACATCCTCCACTTCCACCTGCGATGCATCCATCACCGCCGCAAACCAATACAATGAGGAGAGGAGGTTCCAAACATCGCCCTGCATTCCTTCTCTCTCCCCTCTTCCAACATCTGTATCCAGAGAGGCGTTCCCTCTCTCTCTCCCCTCTTCCAACATCTGTATCCAGAGAGGCGTTCCCTCTCTCTCCCCTCTTCCAACATCTGTATCCAGAGAGGCGTTCCCTCTCTCTCTCCCTTCTTCCAACATCTGTATCCAGAGAGGCGTTCCCTCTCTCTCCCTTCTTCCAACATCTGTATCCAGAGAGGCGTTCCCTCTCTCTCCCCTCTTCCAACATCTGTATCCAGAGAGGTGTTCCCTCTCTCTCTCCTCTTCCAACATCTGTATCCAGAGAGGCGTTCCCTCTCTCTCCCTTCTTCCAACATCTGTATCCAGAGAGGTGTTCCCTCTCTCTCCCTTCTTCCAACATCTGTATCCAGAGAGGTGTTCCCTCTCTCTCCCTTCTTCCAACATCTGTATCCCGAGAGGTGTTCCCTCTCTCTCCCCTCTTCCAACATCTGTATCCAGAGAGGTGTTCCCTCTCTCTCCCCTCTTCCAACATCTGTATCCAGAGAGGCGTTCCCTCTCTCTCCCTTCTTCCAACATCTGTATCCAGAGAGGTGTTCTCTCTCTCTCCCCTCTTCCAACATCTGTATCCAGAGAGGCGTTCCCTCTCTCTCCCCTCTTCCAACATCTGTATCCAGAGAGGCGTTCCCTCTCTCTCTCCCCTCTTCCAACATCTGTATCCAGAGAGGTGTTCCGTCTCTCTCCCCTCTTCCAACATCTGTATCCAGAGAGGCGTTCCCTCTCTCTCTCCTCTTCCAACATCTGTATCCAGAGAGGTGTTCCCTCTCTCTCTCCCCTCTTCCAACATCTGTATCCAGAGAGGCGTTCCCTCTCTCTCTCCCCTCTTCCAACATCTGTATCCAGAGAGGCGTTCTCTCTCTCTCCCCTCTTCCAACATCTGTATCCAGAGAGGCGTTCCCTCTCTCTCTCCCCTCTTCCAACATCTGTATCCAGAGAGGCGTTCCCTCTCTCTCCCCTCTTCCAACATCTGTATCCAGAGAGGTGTTCCCTCTCTCTCTCCCCTCTTCCAACATCTGTATCCAGAGAGGCGTTCCCTCTCTCTCTCCCCTCTTCCAACATCTGTATCCAGAGAGGTGTTCCCTCTCTCTCCCCTCTTCCAACATCTGTATCCAGAGAGGTGTTCCCTCTCTCTCCCCTCTTCCAACATCTGTATCCAGAGAGGTGTTCCCTCTCTCTCCCCTCTTCCAACATCTCTATCCAGAGAGGTGTTCCCTCTCTCTCCCCTCTTCCAACATCTGTATCCAGAGAGGTGTTCCCTCTCTCTCCCCTCTTCCAACATCTGTATCCAGAGAGGCGTTCCCTCTCTCTCCCCTCTTCCAACATCTGTATCCAGAGAGGTGTTCCCTCTCTCTACCCTCTTCCAACATCTGTATCCAGAGAGGCGTTCCCTCTCTCTCTCCTCTTCCAACATCTGTATCCAGAGAGGCGTTCCCTCTCTCTCCCCTCTTCCAACATCTGTATCCAGAGAGGCGTTCCCTCTCTCTCTCCCCTCTTCCAACATCTGTATCCAGAGAGGTGTTGCCTCTCTCTCCCCTCTTCCAACATCTGTATCCAGAGAGGCGTTCCCTCTCTCTCTACTCTTCCAACATCTGTATCCAGAGAGCCTCATTAACACATGACAACAAGAACCTTTGCAGAGCTAATGTGTAAAAGTGACTCGCTTGTGTTCAGGTGTTATTCTTAGTCTCTCTAACCCCCCTCTCCCCCCTCCCCTCTCCCCCCGCCGCACCCCTCATTTTGGAGAAGAACTAGGTCTTTGTTTAATTTACAGATGGCCCATTGGAGTAATTTCCCACTCAGCTGCTAGACTAGTCCAGGGCGAGGCATAATCCCAGGCGCCCCCCTAGCAAGGGTGCCAGCGGGGTAATATGGATGTTAGCAAGGGAGCATGCTGACAGCCCCAGAAGCCACAATTTAATTCATTGTATTTTAATTATCGCTCTCATTCACCCGACTACGAGCCCTTCCTCGGCCTGCGCTCGACAGCGCACCTTTTATCATTGGCCCGTCTCGAACATAATAAACTTTTGCTTTAAGGTAATTACTTAATCTGGACAAACGTGTGTGTTAAGCAGTGCTATTAAGCCAGAGGGTGATCAATCAGGCATGCATTGGAGGTGGGTGATTACTCCACGGTGCAATCAGTCTTTGGACCCTCGCAGTCTTTTAAGTACCTAAATTACACAAACAGCATGCTAACAACATGCTGCTTGTCGCGGAGGCGAGTGCAGGCGGCCCATCAGCGCCGCTGCGCGCCCTGCCTTGTTTTCTTAATGCCAGGCGCCGCGCGCTCACCTTCAGCCCGCTGATGCATGGGGGTTATTAGCACGTGGCCTAAGCCCAGCTGACGAAGGCTGATAACTCTCCCTGGCGGCGGGTTGCCACTGGGGCCACCTCGCCACAGACACACAATGGGGCAGACTGGATGGCTAGTTGAAGGGATGGATAGCCGGTCGGGCTGGCTGTGGGCTGGGTGGATGACGGTAATTGGGCAGCAGGGTGGCCTTGTTGTGGTCATAGAGACTGTCCTTTACCTGGAAATTCATATGTTTGACCCCAGTAACAGCCAATGTGACAATTAACAACCAATCAATCACTATATAGATAAATGGCAGGCCAGCTTTTTGAAGCATAATTCTCTGAAATAATACAGTATGGTTAGGGTTTGGTTGTTGAGGCCTTAAAGATAATAATCAAAAGATAATACAAGCTCCGCCCACACTGTTTGATTGACAGGTGATCTCTGTGCACACACACACACACACACACACACACACACACACACACACACACACACACACACACACACACACACACACACACACACACACACACACACACACAAAATGGATGTGGCAGATTATCACTTTAAATAGCCATTCTGTATGGCAGTACATGTATGGTGCGAACTTGTGTATTTAGGACACCAGCCTTTTCGGCTGCAATTTCCTGCTTGGATCTTCAGATTCCCTGCTTATATTGTGAGTAAGACGCAAAGACTTTTTTTTAAATGTCAGAGCAGAGGTCGGGGTCTCTGAGTCAGCCAGGACTTGACATGAAATAGTCTCTGATGGGCTGGGCAGCATGCATGCTGGGTAGAGAGATGTCAATAGTGTCTGATGGGCTGGGCAGCATGCATGCTGGGTAGAGAGATGTCAATAGTCTCTGATGGGCCAGGCAGCATGCATGCTGGGTAGAGAGATGTCAATAGTCTCTGATGGGCTGGGCAGCATGCATGCTGGGTAGAGAGATGTCAATAGTCTCTGATGGGCTGGGCAGCATGCATGCTGGGTAGAGAGATGTCAATAGTCTCTGATGGGCTGGGCAGCATGCATGCTGGGTAGAGAGATGTCAATAGTCTCTGATGGGCCGGCAGCATGCATGCTGGGTAGAGAGATGTCAATAGTCTCTGATGGGCTGGGCAGCATGCATGCTGGGTAGAGAGATGTCAATAGTCTCTGATGGGCTGGGCAGCATGCATGCTGGGTAGAGAGATGTCAATAGTCTCTGATGGGCTGGGCAGCATGCATGCTGGGTAGAGATATGTCAATCTACTTGGAAGTCACAGTTCAGTCGCTCTGGAAAAGAGTGTCATTAAAAAAGCCCAAGGACAGTCAACACCTGATTTAAATTCACTACACTTTCACCTGAACACAGTCACATAAGCTGTGCTGATATCCCACAATCAGCCAACAATGAGATATCCTGAGGGCTAAAGAATACATACACATTAAAGTCTTTAGTATGAGGGACTTAAAGGCACATTTCACCCTAAATACACCTGAACACCAGCCTTCAGTGTAAATATTTATCCAAGCTTTATGCAACCGTTTTTTTGCCAGATGTGGTGGTCATTTTGTTTTGGGAGAGAAAAAAATGCCAAATTCAGTGTAAAAAGTAAAACAACGTACTTGCCAAAAACTATACTTCTTCATTTTCATGGATGACATCACTTAAGAACTTCTCAACAGCTTTCAAACCAAAGGATGCAGAACTATTTTCTCTCTATTATTACTATTCATGTCAGTTTTGGGATATAAGGGAGCATGTACACACAGTAAGTCATCTTTTCGGTGAAGCGCCTCTTGCAGCATTGTTACCATATGCCCTATTAGCAATTGTATAACAAAATTTAGACCACAGTAAACTGGGAGGTAGCGCGGGCAGCACGGCGATCCATGAAAACAGCGGTTCTGCTGCGTGTGTACACAGGAAGCGAAGGCTGACTATGAAAAAGTGTTGCCGGCCCGCTGCAGTGCTCCACCAGACGCTGAAACAAATGTTATCAAGCAAAGACTAATAGATGGCTGGAGCCCGAGCGAGGGCATGGCGGCACCGCCTGCCTGACTGCGTAGGGCCCAGGGGGGATCGGGGATCCAGTGAATCAGGTAAATGTGCCTCTTGAACTCTCCAGAGCGCTCGCCTTTTGTTCTTCCTGTGGCGGCAGAACAATGGAGCTGTCTGGGTGATCGAATAAGCCCGCGCGGTCAATCCCCTCGCCAGGACGCCGGGGCCGTGCTGACTGGCCCCGCGCCCAAGGCCCACAGAGAGAACCTGAGCCCGGGTGACTAGATGACTGGCGGGCGACTGGCGGGCGACTGGCTGACTGCCCTTTCATGGCGCTCCCCCGAAATCCATTGCGTCAAAAGTGAAAGGACCATTTTTGTGGAGAAATGCAAGCTCATGAAAGCTCTACGATGAAAGGAAAAAGAAAATTTCATCTTGACCAGTCATTGATTCAACCTTGTATTTAGCTTTAAAATCGATTGACTTTTGGATTCGCAAAAACAAAACTTTTTGATTCCCATTAATAAACATATCAATAAACATTTTTTGATTGCAGTGTCGATAGTCTTGCGTCTGCTCTCAAATCTATTTTTTGATTGCACTGTGGAAAGTTTTGCTCTCAAACCTATATTCTCTTTGATTGATTCTGTGGGGTCCAGCAAAAGAGGGACTAATTTCACTATAATTCCATCCATAAGCAATGACAGAATGTACAGTAAGACTGTTTTGGTCATGGGTTTCTATGAAATTCATACACTTTGTAATAAAACATCTGAAAGCAAAAAACCTATCAGATGGGAGACCCTGGGACAACATCTGATCAGAATCACTGCTTTGGGACACTCTTCTATATTGTAGCCCTATTTGTGATTTAGCCTGATGAAACAAGCATCTTTTTACATCAAAATTATTGTCTTGTGCAACTTTAACAATCAATACCATGTGCAAATGTTTTTTTTTTTCTTTTCGTTTTTTTTGCAGTGTGTGGTCTTCTCTGCCCACAGTTCACTGCAGGGCGGCTCTGACCGTCATGTTTTGGTGACCTAGATTTCGCTGCTCTTTGTGTCCTGCCCCGTCCACCATCCCCGCCCCTCAACCCCCCAAACCCCTCCCCCCCCCCTCCCCATGGCCCCCTCTTATAACCCCCCCCCCCCCCCCCCCCACTGTTATGAATGGTGCATTAACTCGAGCCTCTCTTTGAATGGGGGCCCTTTAGCTCGCTCTCACACACACACACACACACACATGCACACACGCACACACACACACACTCTCAGCCTACACAGTTCTGTGCAGCCAGACAGAGAGGGCAATTATACTAGACTCGGCCCAAATTACAATGGGGAATGTCTGGGACAGAGAGAGTGCGGTCAAGTCGGTCACAGTGTAGAGAAGACGGATGGATAGATGAATAGATAAGGTACTGTAGGCTATACGGACACCTTCGCCACCACCACTGAGAGCCACGCTTGAATAAAAGTACAGATCTTACCAGAAAATGACTTTGGTAGAAGTTAAACTCACCTATTGCTGTATAGTATTAGTAAAAGTCTTCAACGATCTCATCTTATCTTAAGGTCATTTTCTGATACTTGAGTATTGAAAGTAAAAGTACAAGTAAATGAGGGTAATACAAAAAAGCAAAGCAAAAGACATGCCTGGGCTCGAGTGGAAATCTTCTTGAGTTTTTGTAGCGGTTGGCACACAACATTATGGTGCATTACCGCCACCAATGGAATGGAGTGTGGATCGTGATTAACGCTACTTGCAAGCACTGATTCGCCAAAACTGCTTGCTTGCAGGCTACCAAGTAAACGCAGATGCTTAGGGGAAATGTAATGGAATAAAAGTATACATTTTATTTAGGAAATGTAGTGGAGTAAAAGTGAAGGTTGACAGAAATATAAATACTCTAATACAGTGCAAATACTTCCAAAAAACACTGTAACAAAGTGTTATTACTTCATTACATTACACCACTGGCCACCGTTCTACTGTCCCGTAAGCTGTGTCACACTGCCTCTTTGCGCGGGTGAAACCACAGCGCTGCTCCGGTTGTTGTGTGTCCAACAGCAGCATTACAGCTGCGCAGCATTACAGCTGCGCAGCATTACAGTTGCACTGCTGCCGTCTCCGTTTTGAATGTCAGGTGTGGCGCCTTTATTACAGTGTTTCAGATCAATTAAACACAAGCCCCGGGCTTTTTCCATGACAAACACTTTGATGGGGGGAGGGATTGGGAGGGAGGGAGGGAGGGAGGGAGGGAGGGAGGGAAGGATATGACTTGAGCATGAGTCACTCACGACTCTATAACACAACCCAGGACACAGGAACCCTTGTGCTGCTCCTATTCATGAAGATTACAGGAGTTTCAGTCTAGAAACGCAATATGTCCACTTTGCAAACAAAGAAAAAGCAGTGCATGACGTTTAGCAACAGAGGAGCTTCAAGTCTTGCATCGCTAACATTACAAGCAACTATTATGGTAAGGAGGCTCAGTGGCTAATATATATAATTTATAATATATATATATAATATTCCTCCTCTCCCTACACTGTTTTTTTTATGTTTTTTTTTATTCCCGACATTTTGTAAGAGTTGGAGCTAACAGCAAGGATAAAGTTCCAAAACAAAAACAGCTAATAGAAAGACCTACACACCATTATTTGTTGCAAGTCAGTCAGACTCAGCTGTAGTTCAGATTGTCACTAAATGATGGTGTAAATATACTGTAGGTCTTTCTGGAACTCTGAAGAACTGGTCCCCACTGACTTCAGTTGTTTTGGAGAAGGCTGCTATGGAGTTGTGCTGGCAACCTCCCTTTGTGTTATATGAACAAACCTCACCTGTGTTTCAACTGGCATGAGGGGGAGGAGATGATGACACAATTTACAGACAAACTGTTCCTTTAAGCTCTATGGAAAGCCTGCAGTGTGTAGAGCAACATGGATATTTGTCACAGCGTTTGTTCGAGCGCTGTGGTCTGACTCCTGCACTCCTTGCTGCTGATTGGCAATCTGGATTCAAAGCAATAACATGCAGTATTATCAAATCAATAACTGACTGCACCACTTTGCTCCATATTTCACACTAGTTTGTACTGCAACAGTGCATCAGTCAACAATGTACATCAACACAGTGGCAAAAGTCTCAGGCTTTGCATTTTAATTGCAAAAGAGAGGAGCGATAAGGGAGCGAGTTCATTTGTTTCAGCCTTCACCTCAGCCAGTGTACAGCCAGTGAAATGTACTGTAATAAGTTACTCATTACTTATTACCCCTTTAAAAAGTAATAGAATTGCTTAACTTTTTACTTTGTATCAAATTAGTTACGTTACTTGTTACATTACTATATTACTTTCGCTACCCCGCACCCCCCCCCACCCCACCCCGCCTTCAGAAAAAGTGACGTACAACCTGTTTAGCTAGCTGCTTTTAGGACTGAATCCACTTTATTGGTCAACAAAATTTGTCGACAAAATGTGATATTGTAAGTCGCTAAAAGCATCTGCTAAATGACGTAATGTAATGTATTGTATTGGAACAATAATTAACCTTACAGGAGGAGACAACAGTCAGCCAACTGCATAGGCTACTTTTTATTTATTTGCCTACCTAGAACAAAAAACTAATTGTGTTCTGGCAACGCAGGCGTACATAACCAGACCTACAGTATCTCCACACTTAGTTTTAGCGCTGTGCCAACACTGGAGAAATAATGCAGTCACTTGAAGTTACTTGATAACTCTATTGTTACTGTTTTAGAAATTGTAATTCCTTACACCAGTGGTCCCCAGCAAAAAGTAGGAATAATTTATTTTCACTATCATTCCATCCATAAGTGACACATGACAGAATGTACAGTATGACTATTTTGGTCAGGTTTCATACACGTTCTGTAATAAAACAACTAAAAGCAAAAATATTATCAGATGGAGGACCCTTGGACAAAATCTTATCAATTGGGGGTCTGTGGTCTAATTTGTGTGAGTTTTGGGGTCATTGATGTGAAAGAGTTTGAGAACCAGTGCCAGGCTTACACCACTAGTTACTGGGGAAAGTAATATATTACAGTAATAATATTACTGAGTAATGCTGCCCAACACTGCCATCAGCGGTGTTGGGAGACAGCCAGGGAAAACGATCCCCGCTCACTGACCGGGGCCTCTGGATCACTGCCTCTCCCTAAACTAAATACAGCTCAGACGGCGGGTGACAAGTGAAGCCGTCGGCCGCGTGGAGTCAAAGCACGGTGCCTGAAATAAGCCAGCCTGGTTCCAGCGGCCCTGAGCGGGGTACAGGGGCGTTTAGGCGGGCCGTCTGGGACCCTGTCTGTCCGTCAGCCTGTCAGGGTGCAGAGTGAGAGGAATGGACCTGGAATGCTGACTCACTCAGGTCCCGGGCCCCCGGGAGCCCCCGGAGGCCCCCGCTACAGATAATGATCCATGGCCCTGACCTCTCCGCTCCACAATCCCAGGTCACCCCCAGATTCCCGCTAGGATGTGTGCGAACGTGTGTGTGTGTGTGTGTGTGTGTGTGCGTGTGCGTGCGTGCGTGCCTGTGTCCGTGCGTGCCTGCGTGCATGTGTGTGTGTGTGCGTGTGTGCATGTGTGCGTGTGTGTGTGTGTGTGTGTGTGTGTGTGTGTGCGTGCGTGCGTGCCTGTGTGCGTGCGTGCCTGCGTGCATGAGAGTGTGTGTGTGTGTGTGTGTGTGTGCGTGCATGTGTGTGTGAGCGAGTGTGTGTGACACTTGAAGAATTTTAATGCAATCCAGAGATCAGCTGGCTCACCTCTCCCTTGTCTCCTTCTCATGCACCCAGCAGCAGGAGATGAGTTACACCAGGTTACAATTACCAGGACCTGAGAACTGGATTGAAGTAGGGCTGGGTATCATTTAAAAAGTTACCATACCAGTACCAGTAACCATCAAAGTGATACCAGTACCAGTACCAGTAACCCTTAAAGTGATACCAGTACCAGTACCAGTAACCCTTAAAGTGATACCAGTACCAGTAACCCTCAAAGTGATACCAGTACCAGTACCAGTAACCCTTAAAGTGCCTTCACCAAAGAACGCTTGTGGTGATTGGCTGTGAGCAAAACCATACAAATAGTATTTTTTTCTCTCTAGATCTGTGTACAAAAAGGTTTGAATGCAGGTGTTGTTTGAATGGAGGAGTTTCAATACTACTTTGTACTGGGTTATTTCAGTCGATACCTTAAAAGGTATCGAGTACCAATACTCAGCCCTAATTGGGAATGAGGGAGGGATGAGAGAGAGAGACTGAGAGAGAGAGTTAGGCAATGCCCTCATGGAACTCATCCAAAATAGAAATTAAGGCTAAAGCAACAAGACCGGAGAAAAATGTTAACGAGAAACATAACTCAATAAAAAAAAAAAGTTAAAGACCCCAAAAGGCTTCATTTATGTGGTGGTAAAATAAAGGCCTTCATCATGTGGTTTTGGTGTTATCGCAGCACTTAATTAGCACTGATGTTTTTGGGTAAACTTCCCAGAGCCAAAAAGATTTCTTGAAAGCAAAACACTTCTTTAATGAAAGCGAGGCCGTTAAAGAACGCATGATGAAACACACAAACCTCATAAAAAGACATGGTTGTAAACATAGATACAAATTGAAAGCATGAGACTCACAACCTGGGCTTATCATAGGGGTTCTTCTGCAGACAAAATGGATCGCTGTGCAGCTGAGTCAACCTGTGGCCTGTTTGGAGTTACATTATGGCGTCGTTGAGGCGAAACTCGAGAGCATCACTGTGTGAGTGAGCTGTGTACTAGCGATGCTCAATATAGCATTCTTTCACCAATTCTTTGGGCCGATGCCGATATCTGCGCACATTTTTTCCCATCTAATTTCAGAGATCATCAAGACTCTGCTGTAGTGGAATTCACTTTATGCCTACTCTTATGGTGATGGCCAACTGGCAGATGCAGATATAAATACAATGCTTTTCAAAATGTACATTACTACATTACATTACGTCATTTGGCAGACGCTTTTATCCAAAGCGACTTACAATAACACATTTTTGTCAGCAATAGAGCAATCAACTATGCAACACAGTCTATGACAACTACAACCTCTGAAGGAACAGTGGTACAAGTTTAGTTTAGGTTAGTGTTGTTGTTGTTGTTGTTTTTTTTAGAAAGATAGAGAAAGAAGTTAGATCAGAAGGGCCCAGATGGAGCCTGAAAAGGTGTGTCTTTAGTCTTTTCCGAAAGATCGGCAGTGATTCAGCTGTCCTGACCGAAGGTGGAAGCTCGTTCCACCATTGAGGTGCCAGGGACGAGAAGAGTCGAGATCGGGATGAGCGACTTTTGAGCCCCCGAAGCGAGGGAGGGGCGAGGCGTCCTGCACTGGTGGAGTGTACACATTCACTGGGCAAAATAAGAAAACTACTTCAACTTAGGTTATGTAAAACATGCCATATTTTTTATTTATATAACATTTTCTTTCAAACAAAACTGTAAAATGCATCCTACTTAAACAGCTTAGGGTTAGGGTTAGGTCATTATTATTTTATCGGCCTGTCATATCGGCAGAAATTTTCGTTTCGGGCTGATGCCGATACTTCGTTTGAAAGCCGTTATCGGCCGATACCGATGACGTGGCGATAGGGTCATGCATCCCTACTGTGTACAGTTAGGTGCTTGGCAGTGGTTTTCACTTGCAGCTCCTCTGCTCCTGAGGAGAAACAGACTCTGTTTGACTGGAAGAAGAAAGCTTCTCCCGGCGCTGTCAGTCCCAGTTTGGGTCAGGGTTTCCCATCCACACGGCCTATCATCTCGCCTAGTTCAAAGAGCGTCTAGCTGCAGGTGTTTGTCAAAAGGCCGGTTGGATATCTTTTATGTTCAAGGATGTAGGATTTTTTGGGATGACTTTGATTATTTATTTAGTCCACATCTCTTGTGCGATAGTGCCAATATTTTACACCAAACTGCTCAGCTTGTTCTGGAATTCACGTTGCTTTATTGTAGCCCCTCTTGCCTTTGGGAAATGTCTTCTCTTTTTGTCTCTTTTTTGAAGTCTCCCCTCCCTCCCTCTCTCTCTCTCTTCCTCATATCTCAAACTCTCTCTGCTTTTCTGTCCCTTGCAGCCCCCCACCACATCTTCCCCACCTTTCACACGCCTATCCCCATTGACATGCGCCATCACGAGGGGAGATACCACTACGACCCCCACGCGCTGCACGCCATGCACGGGTAAGTGGCCTTCTGTGTTCTGACTCAATATGTTCCTGTTTCCTGTTTGTTTCCCCTATCTTGTCTATGTGGCAGAGCAGCAAAGTCAAAGGAGTGATTCCTCCGCTGCAGGTTGAACCAACTTGAGGGGATTCTGTACAGCACTGGTTCTCAACGTGGGGTCCGGCGACCAGGGCCGGCCCTATCCATCTGGGGGCCCTAAGCAGGATATAGATTAGGGGGGGGGGGGGGGGGGGGGTCAAACAAACGTGACGATGATGACGCTCGTTTGTAGACCTATCAGTGTCAAGCAAGCGTGTATAAGCCAGCAGCCATAGGGGTTGACAGGTCAGTTAAACCAGTGGTTCCCAACCTTTTTTGTGCCAAGGACCGGTAGATACATGGGAAAAAAAAGTTGCGGACCGGTTGTCAATTTTAATGGTTTTAGTTACATATATATTTACTCACCAGGTGGCGACAAAGGGTAAATAACAGCCTTTTGTGTTGTACTGTATGTAGCCTACAGTATTTATGTTTTTGTTTCAACTACAAACTACAAATAAAATTGCGGGGGCCCCTGGCAACTCCCGGGGCTCTAGGCAGCCGCTTAGTTCGCGTATAGGGCGGGCCGGCTCTGCCGGCGAACACAAGGGGGTCCTTGAGAGGTTTCCAGGGGGTCCCCAGCAGATTGATCAATTATTCAACTTAACTATATTTCATTTGCAAGAAAATTCTATAATTAGAGAGTGTAGAAGAAAGACTGTTTTGATCATAGTTTCTCTGTTATCTCTCTACTTATATTACCAGATTGTCATGGTATTCTGAACAAAATCATATCTAGCAATAACGAATATTGTCAGATTTGGTTCCAAGAGACGAAAGTGTCATCAAATGGGGGTCCATCCGTGGCCCTAATGTGGATTAAAAAGGAGTCCTTGATATGGAAAAGGTACAGAAGCGGTGGGAAAAGTGTCAGATCTCTTTGATGCAAATCATTGTTTCCTATTCTGTTACTGTTATAGAATGGAATTTCACCATCCCTCATCCGCTATATAATATATATAACAGCTAATATAAACCAAATTGAATGAAGCCAAGAGCCAGAAAGATGTCTTATGAAAGTATATTTAAAACCATACAAACTCTGACAAACTCCATTGTCAGAGGACTGAATCTCAATGTACACATCTGATATGTCATACAGAGTCCGAAATATTCAGTGGCGATGTCACAATTTGACAGACGCTTTATACTCAGGGAGGCTGAGGAAGGCAGAGAGAAACAGAGGAGGGATGAACTTTGGGAATGTGTGTGCGTCTGTGCAGTCTGACTTGGAGACTGTTATGAATTGTTATGGAACACGATGCACTGTCCAAGGTTTCAGCAAAAGGGAGAAATCCTCAATGTCACTGGGGTGAATGTATGTGTGAGATGTCATGTCATGGTAATAAGTCATACCATTAATTATGCGTATGCAATTATAGCTTATAGCTTAGGAAATGCCAATGGAACTTCAATTTTCTACAACATATTCCGTACAAGGCAGAGTTCTTTTCTGTGTGTTTTTAACTCTGGAGCATTGGCTCGTTTTAGGGGGCAATGATGAGAGCTGAGCGTTCGCCAACTTCAATATGAAAAGCAGATGACAACAAGCCCACTTCCAAAGTGAATCATCAATGCTCGTTAAAAATCTCCCCCTCTGCATCCCTCGTTTCCGATACTGTTTGATTATGTGGGCAGGCTTTGCTGTTTTTGGCTCGTTACCATCCCCCCGATGAAGTACGCTAATACAGTGGTTCTCAAAGTGGGGTCTGGGGACCCCTAGGGGCCTTTGAGGGGGTTCCAGGGGGTGCCCAGCAAAGAGGGGAATAATGTTTCATACATGTTCTGTAATAAAACATCTGAAAGATGGGGACCCTGGGACAAAATCTCATCAACGGGGGCCCGTGGTGTAATTTGTGTCAGTTTAGGGGTACTTGATGTGAGAAAGTTTGAGAACCACTGTGCTAATAGCATAGACTGATTTGGCTAATAGTTAGACAAGTGAGCTTGTGTGTGTGAAGATCGCTCTTAGATCCAAAGCGAGAAAGCGAACACTGAAGACTCGCCCCTCATTTGACAAATACAACCGAGGAGCCACTGAGCAAGGCATTTTGTGATTATGAAGTAGGCAAAAGCATGCTCCCTCAGCCAACTTTCCCCAGATAAATAACGGTAAAACACACACACACACACACACAGACACACACACACACACACACACACACACACACACACACACACACACACACACACACACACACACAAGAAATGGGAGCAGGTTTGCTTTTTGGCTCGTATCAATCTGGACTTCATTCTGTAGCGGTGCTGGATCCATCACAAGCGACATACATGCAACCTTTCCCACCCCCTGGACGTCCAGCGCCTCTTTATATGCATTAATGGCTTTGCAGTGGAGCTAATCTGTGCGGTGCAGCCAGGCCATGTTGCCCCCAAGCAAGCACCGTAATTAAACTCCCATAGTAGAGGGGGGTGGTCAGCGGTACCGGCAGCGCGTGGTGGAGCGCTGGTGCTTAGAGTTCAACTTTCAGGCTCCTTACTGTGTGTGCTTCAATAAGAGATGCAATGCCATTTATTTTCCTGAGGGAAATTCAGTCTGTAATGAAAATAGTGAGAGTCAAACATTGTACAAAATTCACCAGCATTTAGGGATGCACCGATCCACATTTTCTCACTTCCGATCCGATTCCGATACCTGAATTTGGATATCTGCCGATACCAATATTTTTCTTGAATATACAGTATAGGCAAAGATTTGGCCAATTAAAGATTTTCTTTTTAATATACCTTGCAAAAAGCAGACAAAATTAAGAAAATATACAAGGCAAAGAAGGATACTATTATACATGGGCAAATTACGGCCAGCGCCCCCTGTGCGGGCCCGCGCTGGAATTGCAAACCCCCCCGATCCGATCCGTGAATTAGTGCCAATATCGGCACCCGATACCGATATTGGATCGGATCGCCGCCATCCCTACCAGCATTCACAGTTTAATCATGAGTGTGTAGCAAGTGTGAGACATATTCAACATAATAAAACAACATGCAGGGATGCACAATGATATCAGCACACCATCGGTATCGGCCGATAGGCTAAATTAAATATCAGCATCGGCCCGATATGACATTTTTGCCGATATCATCGAAGCCTGTTTAAGTACGATGAATCTTACAGTTTTGTTTGACTGACAAATGAATAAGAAAAGAAAACTGCATGTTTTACTTAACCTACTGTAAGTTGAAGTAGTTTTCTTATTTTGTCCAGTGAATGTGTACATTTTGAAAAGCATTGTATTCATGTCTGCATCCGTCAGTGAGCCATCACCATAAGAGTAGACATAATAATGTGTTAATTCCACTACAGGAGAGACTTGATGTTCTCTGAAAGTAGATGGGGAAAAATGTGTGCATACAGTTTATTGGTATCGGCAATCGGCCAAAAGAGTTGGAAAAAACCGTCATATCAGATATCGGCCCCAAAAAAAATCCAATATCCCTATATGAGTGGAACAAAATCCCCAGTATTGTTGCACAGCATGCACATCAATGGGAAGCATGGCAAACAGCGTCCACAGTGAAATGATCAGTCTGGTCAGTGCGGTGCAGCCAGGTCGCTGCACGGGGTGCAGTCAGTGCACACTTTGAGGCAGAACGACCAGCTTCTTCCAAAGAGTTCGCTGTGAAGCCAAAGTTACTCTATATCGCATAGAAAAGACCTAGCGGGAGGACAAAAAAGTCAATAGAATTCTCCGAATAGTACTCTTACATTTAAATTCAGAGATTTGATGGTGATGCATACTTCGCGCCTGGCGGAAGCAGGGCTATTCATCACGCCCGGCTGGGAAAGTGGAGGGAAGGGGGCGGGTAGGGGGGCGGGGGGGGTCTGTCTGCGGTCTCGGCCACCTTGATTAATGTGATTTGATCTTGACAGTGGACCCCTAATTCATCACGACCTTGATCTAGCTGTCGCTCCCCCCTGCCTGTGCCAAATTCACCTAATTACAGGAACATTGCGCAGCGAATTAAGTGCGGTGTCATTTGTCGCCTGGCGCGGCACTTTGTTATACGCTCGTGGCGGCGTGTCAGAGGTCCCCTCCTTGATTGTCTAACATGACATCTCGGCGCCGTCCCCTTTATCATTGTTTGCATATACCGTAATGAGAGGGCTGCTTATTTTGTCAAGGCTGTCATAAAAAGCAGCAGAGGGGAAGACTGTTTTTTTCCCCCTGCCTTACACCGGATACAGAGGATGGTTTTTCTTCCCCTGTCGCCCGGCAAGTGACAGCGGGGAGGCGAGGAGGCTGTGGGCCGCGCGGCGCCGGGCAGACAGAGGGAGCTCAGAGGGGGAAATACTTCCTCCTCTGTGACACCGTCGCTGCACAGAGAGGGAGAGGCCTTTCGGGGGATGTAAGCCACCTACATGGAGAGAGGGATCTGTCCTGTGGATGGATACCAAACTAGCGCGCGCTCCTATCTTTGAGTTTACAGAGTTTTGGCGTGTTGCAACTTTTTGGAAAGGTGTTTCTACTTGATTAAAGAGTATGCAGTGGAGAGGTGTTTCTACTTTATTAAAGAGGATGCAGTGGAGAGCAGTGTTGTAGTCAAGTCATTATATCTCGAGTCCCCAGTGTTCGATTCCAAGTCCAAGTCCGAGTGAAGAGTGGAGTCCCCATTGCCTGAGTCTGAGTCCCGAGTTACTGTACATGAGCGTGAATCCACATGGAACAGACGTGCCTGCCCTTGCACGAAATTTAATAATGTCACAGCATTGATATAGCTATATCAATATCTTATGCCAAATTATTAGGGCCTATTAGACAAGACAAAAAACTAACAGAAACAAGCAAACACAAAAACAGTTGCGCGCAATGCAAATTGGGGGCGTGAACAAGCGCATGCCTGTTATAATTGTATTGGACATAGGCGTGCCACATGCCGAACTAGGCGTTTCAGCGCAAAAATGTGGGGATAGATGGCATTATCCTATCATCAGCAGCACGCAATTACTTTGCGCTAAGAGCTTTTAAAAGCACCTCTTACGTGCTAAATACCCCGCTGCACTTGAGCGCATCATAATCTCCATGCAGCGCAGCGCAGTGCAGAGTAAAATTCCTTTTGATATGTCATTACGCACGGATGAAATTCTGCTGCTAAAATTGGGTATTAGCAGATAATTCAGTGAGGCAATCAACTATAAATCACTGAGAAACTTTTATCACATCGCAAAGAAGGAAATTAATTGAGAAAACTTGTTGGACAATGGACATAAGCTATTCACCTTCATAACCCGGAGGGTTGTTGGCACCACAGACGATCTGTCAATAAGCTCTCTCCATCTCTCTCTGTCCTTGGCACGAGTGAGTCCACTCTATTACGCATGGAGACAATTACAGCATATTGCATGCCTCGCGCAAACAGCGATTGCGAGACGGGAATCCGATTGGTTTTTATTGATGTAATGCCCAGGCATTGCCTGGCCACACCCGTGAATAATTCTGGTAGTTAAGACCGCCCAAATCCCGTTTGCGCTGGCATTTAGGGGGCGCAGATGATTTTGGCACGGCTCTAATTTGCGCCTGCGGCACGTGCCGTGGACGTTTCCGCATCCCCGCTGAGAATTGCATCCCCAACATATTTCGGGGCTATTTTAACTTAGAAATCAAGGAGGTCACGTCTACCCAGACAATTATATAACTTTTAAACAGTTACATTTCAGTATAAATCATTACAATATGCTCCCGTGAGGTGGGGATGCGTTTAGCTGCTGCCGGGCGGGGGTGCAAAACTCGGCATAACACCTGGACAAATGCACAAGGCAGACCGGTATCTTCCCTGCCTTAAGGCACGCGCAAACAGGTGCGCAAGCGCAAATAGGGGATATTGCCTGTACCAAGATAGGGCCCTACGTCTCCAACTTCCAAGTCCAAATGCATGAATGTTCGAGTCCAAGTCTGAGTCATCAGTGCTCAAGTCCAAGTCGACCTCGTGTCCGAGTCCGGCTTGACTACAACACTGGTGGAGAGAGAGAGGAGGAGAGGCAGCAGCAGAGGTCTGGAGCTGGATTCAAACCTGCATGTATGCATCTTTAACCTGGTCATGCTGGTTGTAGATCTGCTGATTTTGGTAACACTGTATTTGGAGAGTCCTCCTACAAAGAGTAGAGAGTATTTGTAACATTTCAACAGCTTATTAGTTGACCTTCAACAATTCTGTTCAAAACTGTTTCACTTTTGCCTGTAGATGTTTAACAGATTTTGTTTGCTTCCCGTTCCACACAGCTGATTTTTCTCACCCGGAGCTACTAAATTATTCTGAGAATATGTAGCTATGTTCATGAATTGTCACATGATTGGGTGCACTGTGCCCAGGTGCACCCAATCAGCCTAATGTCCCCAACACCAGGCTCCTGCAAGACAGGGCCAGGAGATGTCGTCACACTTGTACATGTTTTTATTACAGAAAGTATATGAAGCCCATGACCAAAACAGTCATATATTCTGTCATTATGTTACTTATGGATAGAATTATAGTGAAATTAGATTATTACCCTTTTTGCTGGGGACCCCCTGGAACCCCATCAATGACCCCTGGGGAGCCCCTGACCAAATTAACAACCACTGCTACATAATCTGTTAAAGATTTACTGACAAAAGCGAAACAGTTGAATAGTTGAATCTCAACAAATAAGCATGTTGAAATGTTACAAATACACTGTGGACTCTCTGTAGGCGGAATATCAAAATAAAGTGTTACGCTGTAACGCTGATTTGTATGAGTTCCACTCCTCACTGAACTGGGCCTGTGTGAACGCCTGTGCTAGGATCCTTTATGAGTTCCACTCCTCACTGAACTGGGCCTGTGTGAACGCCTGTGGTAGGAACCTTTATGCAGCCCGGGTGTGGCTGTGGATGTCCTGCAGGGAAAATTATTTTGTATTTTGCGGTAATAACGACATGTAAAATGTGGGCTTAAGTTGCATAAACTGCCTGCCAATAGCTATAAAACATGCAAGTTAATATGTATTGAGCCAATGCAACCAGACCAGCTCCTTCTATGAGATATGTGACAGAGCAGTACAGATCCTTTATAAACTCTATAACAAGTCTGATATTGAAGAAGATGTAACATGTTACCTGTAAACATCCTTTTCAATTCCAGAATTTTTTTCCTGTGAGACTGAGGAACTGACTATGATTGAGGATTCAAACACATCAAAGGCCAAACTAAATATATATTTATTCAACAAAATGTTAATACTACATGTATACCTAATCAAACTAAATAAATGCAATCAAGTAAAGTCAGTTGTGGTATATATTTGTTCACAAAATGTCACGGAAATTCGAGTGTGAATTATCCAAAACAAGATATTTACAATCATAACTACAGTAGTAGTTAGCCATCAAATCTTCTCACATAATAAGTACTTTATTTATAATGAAGGCCGAAGACCAGCGTAACTCCTCAAACACATTTTATGATCAAATATCGACACACTTTTGTTTTATTAAACTTATTTGCAATAGTCCTAACATTTCAAATGCATTGTAATCAATTAGATTATTGTTCATCAATCTGGTGACTCATGTCATCCATGCCTGTTGCTGATTCAGCCTGAGAGGATGTGCTATATTTTTACATTACTTCTTTATTAGTTTTTGTTTTTTTGGCCTGGTGCACCTTTAAGCAAACAGGATTTTAAGAGCATGGAGCAAGATGAATGGACTTTTGAAGGTGCCCATGATTTGCAGTGTTGCAAACTAGCGCCATGATCTGTTTGTTTGTATCTAGGTCATATCTTCCTCTGCATGCGGGTGTGAGGGGGAGGGAGGGGTGTGAGGGGGAGGGAGGGCGGGTGAGGGGGAGGGAGGGCGGGTGTTGCCTGTTAAGTTTGAGCCGTCCGCTTCCCGCAGCAGTCTCATAAAACCTACAGTGGGAGTTTATTCAGCCCCGCGCCGGACGGAGTGATCTATCTAAATCAGAGAGCCCGACACTGGAGACGAGACTCACTGTCACACTGTAATATATCTCTGGTGTCGCCGAGAAGCAAGTCAGAGCAGGGACTGACACACATGTGCACACACGCGTGTGTGTCTGTACACACACACACACACAAATGTAGTCACACACACACACACACAAATACGCGCGCGCGCGCGCGCACACACACACACACACACACACACGCACACACACACACGCACACAGTTCAGATGCATGCAGAGGAATGCATGTACAGTATGTGTTAGGCTGTGGCCACACTGGTCCGTGGTGCCTGACTGTCCATCTGCATTCATTTCTCTGTTCACTTCCATTCATTTTGAAAGACAGCTGTCCGTCTGTCTGTGGAGCACTGATGATGATGCTTACATCTCCAGCAAATGTGCGTACGTTTTGATGGACAGAAAGTTCAAGGGGGCTGAACTTTTTCTGGATGATGGAACGTAACTGCAACAGCAATTACGTATTTTGTGGGCGGAGCCGAACTGGTTGCAGAAAGTGACGGCTAGCGGTTCAACTGTCATAGAAATATGGAAGGTCCGGATGCCTTCTCCACATGTTTTAAAGGTTTGCCAGCAACAGACAGGTGATCTTACACAAATAAGCTAACTCTTTCAATGAGGTGAGGTTTCCTGACCCGTACTCACTGTCAGGATGGGTCTAGGATCCAACTACATCGCCAAGGTTGCAGTGCCAGACATCTTCATATTCCTAGTGGGAAAGTCCAGCGTCTATACGGCACAAGATGTCTTTTTCCCGTATTCCGGGGATCTCTCTAGTTTTGGCTTCATTTCCTTCCTCAGAGTTCCTGTTACTGCGATGCGTGCGCACGTAACCCTGTGACGTCCACTCCAAAAGGGTCTATTGCCACATAGTTAGTGCAGTTTGTGTATTTATTTTTGCGACTGCTTGAGGTAAGAGTGCAGAGATTTACTACTACTGTACTACTTATTTACTAAGAAACTTGTGCCATGAAATTGCCATGCAAACAAGCCCTTGAAAACAGCACCGCCCAAGCTTTCAAATGATGTGTCCGACATTGAAATCTGAAAATAGTTGAAGATGTGTTTATTTGAATGCTCGTACTCCTAAATGCAACATTCAGAGAAAATCGCTCTGAAAGTTGGTGAATAGAAAAGTGAAAGTTGCCCTGAACAAGCTTAGTTTGCTAACAAATTATATGTAGGCTATATGATCCTAAAAGTTATATTGAGTGCATTCTAAAACATATATTATATATATATATATATATATATATATATATATATATATATATATATATATATATATATAAATCTTTGTGCGATATTTCACGGTTGCCTACTTTTCACCAGACCCTTTCACTTATGTCAGCGCCCCAACAATAGATGTAACAAATATTCCTGTGTCTGTAACTATTATGAGCTGAGTGTGTTTAAAGAAGGCAATAAAGCCGTACACCTTGTTAATGGTATTGATATGTTAGCACCTGCTGCAATCCAAGCTATTAAAATACAAATGTAAAGGCAGGCATAGGGAACATATAGGTAATGTCTGCCAGGAGGTGTGAGAGGCGTCATGGTCGATTAGCTTCGTTGAAGCCATAGCAGTAAATACATGTGTTATGAGGGCGAGCGCGTCCAGGAGCACGAGCAGCTCCGCCTGCCCTTCACATCACTCACAAGTGTTTCATGCACATCGAAGAGAGCAGACGTTTAGATTGTAGCATTTAAGCTGACTCTGCTATCCAGAGTAGTCAACTTACAGTGAAGTGAGCAGGTAGGGCTTCAGGGCATTCCAATATGATCAACAGTGGGTCAACATACATGATACAATGTAACATTCAAACTCAGAACAACTCTGACATTTGACATCATCTGACACAGAGGTGGGCACTGGGCAGTTAACAAAGAATATACAGAAACCGATATTTAGAACCTCAAACCCAGAGGTTTTCAAAGTGGGAGGAGGGCCTTCCCAGGGGGGCTCCAAACTGTTTCAGGGGAGCCTCAGTGAATGGAAGTGAAAATATTACATTCGTTATCAAAAGGAGATCACATAGAATAGCCTAAATGTATGTGATTTGGTTACAGAGATACAGTAGTTCAGAGATACAGTTGTTTTGGAGAATTTTAGTGTTTACTTTTCCCACTTTCCCAGAGTCAGAAACAAATAAATGCCTTCAGACAGACCTTTTCTATGTATTTGGTGTAGTCAGCAGGATCAACCTAAACCTTCAGGATTTCATGCCAAAGCTGAATATGAGCTTGGCCCCACTCAAACCTCAGAAAATCTGAATCCAAATCAAGCCAGAGGGCTACAGAGTTCAGGTCAACGACTTGAGCATGCATGCTAAGCTAGTATGCTACACTATACAGTAGTTTCTGTTTGACTTGAACCCACTGGTGAAAGTGGGCCGGAACCGTCCGGTGCTGCGTTCCTTCAAGACTTTCTGTGCCTGAACGCCGTTGGGGGAAGAGATGCAGCTGCCTGTCAATCAAAATCTGATTGCTGCAGAGTGCAGAAGCAATCACGATCCATAATTTCCAACAAGGAAACACATGGCTGACGTTATGTCATTAGGGTAATATAAACAACAGTAGTCTCTCTCATAAATTGCTTCTAAATTGTTCCAATGCAGTGTTTTAGACCTGTGGTTTTAATCCGTGTTGCTGCTGCTGCAACTCGGCAATCTATCTGTCTGTCCATACTGCGTTATTTCGAAACCCACATAGGTTAAGCCAAAACCACGCCCTGTGCCCGCCTACGCAGCAGTCAAGCGCCGGGATTGGCCAGGAGCAAGTCTTTTGTCTTCTTTTGACAGCTCAAATCTCCCACACCACAAACACTGCACAGCGATTTCATGAACCAACTGATCTTGATAGCGGACATTGAAATGAATTATGGTCCCATATCTTCCTTAGTGTATTAACGCTAATGAAAACGTAATAGAAGCTTTTAACACATTTCTCACACCACAAACACTGCGCCCAGCCCAGCGATTTTACTAGGCCTAACCAAATTGCTCTTGATAGCGGACATTGAAAATAAATTACTGTAATATATTAATGCTAATGAAAACGTAACACAAGCTTTTAACACACAATCGATTTTTAAACATGTTTATTTCAAAACATCATTGTAAAATTCAGGGCTTTAGCCAAAGCTTCAATAACAGAGCTCAGCTGACAGTTGAACTTGCAAATGAAAAATGTAAAAAATATCAAATAAAAAATACAATAGGCTACAGCACATAGGCCTAGCTTCTTCTTTTTTTGGCACAGCTATTCATTCCCCCCAGTCCAGCCGTTTGTTCCAGGCCAGTGAAGTCCCAACAATCTACAAAAACATGCAATAATATAAAATCATAGATAAAAAGTTTAATCATACACAATCAATAAACCCAAAAGTAAATGGTTAGCCTTCCCAATGGCCAAGGGCAGCATCTGTTATTCTGGCCTCATAATAAGCACTGAGGCGGTGGTCAGAAAGTCAAATAACCACAACAACACCAACAACTACAGCGAGGCTGTAATGAGGATATATTATTGAAAGAAAAAATCCTACATCGCACCAAAGCATACAATGTAGCCTACCGCGGTTATTCATAATAGTTCACACAGGAGAGAAACAATTTAATTGTTCAGTGTGTGGTAAATGTTTTGGTCAAAAAGGAGAGTTGAAATCACACATGATAGTCCACATAGGAGAGTCTGTTGTTGTAATGTTTAAATAGGCCTAAATAATTCACTATACATTGGTCAAGTGTTTCAAATTTCTACACCATACAGGCATTCAAAAAATGGATGTGTGTGTTCAGGGATGCATGAAGCTGGGGGCGGGAGGAGGACAATATGAAACGATGAAGGTTGGGGTAGTATAGTTCCTGTATGAAATTCAAACCACTTTCATCCCTGCTTGAACCCAGAATGTAACATGTCAGTAGCTGCACACTGATGAAGGCTTGACGCTGAAACGTTCGTTGTGCTTCTCTGTCCCAGGTAACTAATTACATTTTTGAAAGGACATTTTGGAGTGCTGGCCTGCTTCTTTTTTTCTTTTTTACTCTAGTAAGCTGCACACTCTCACACCTCTGCTTCTTATTGTATGTTACTTAGTGGTGAGGTTCAGCCATCGCTGGTGAGTCCAGGTTTCTCTGGATGGAGCAGATCGCTCACTCGCTGCTGTCAATGAGTTTGGTCTTTCACTCTTGATTTAGTGTCCAGATATCAGGATTTCCTGTTGGCAAATAGGACGAATCTACCGGGTGTAAATTAAGAGTGATTTGTTACATAATTCAAGATTCAAGACAGATGTATTTTTCCATAAAAAGCTTGCTACATACTGCAATGTTGCTACTATTTTTACTTTTTTTCCCCCCCGCAGATTTCCCCCCATTTTCTCCCCAATTCTACTTGGCCAATTTCCCCCTGCTGCCCCGGTCGCTGCTCCACCCTCTGCCGATCTGGGGAGAGCCGTAGACTAGCACCATGCTTCCTCCGATACATGATACACAGTGGGGCGCTAACCTGCGACCCTCATGTTCGTAGGCAGGGAATCTACTGCTACACTACCCGGAAGCCTGCTGCTACTTTTACTTAAATCTGAGGAATGGAATGGAAAGTTTAGTTAAAATGAATCCAAAACCTTAACAGGACCCAACTGGAGCAAATTATTTGATCAGGAGTAGACACACATACTGTATACCATTGGATCCTGTTGGATTTGGGTCCTAATATCACGGTCTGCTTCCCTCTCA